>NC_133324.1:3528815-3850900 GCF_042186555.1 Aquarana catesbeiana | reverse complement strand
CAACTCAAACCCCCCCCCCCTGCTGATCCACACCACCCTACAACTCAACCCCCCCCCTGCTGATCCACACCACCCTACAATCCCAACAACCCAACAACTCAACCCCCCCGCTGATCCCCACCACCCTACAATCCCAACAACCCAACCCCCCCCCCCCTCTGATCCCCACCACCCTACAATCCCAACAACCCAACCCCCCCCTCTGATCCCCACCACCCTACAATCCCAACAACCCAACCCCCCCCTCTGATCCCCACCACCCTACAATCCCAACAACCCAACCCCCCCCCCCCTCTGATCCCCACCACCCTACAATCCCAACAATCCCAACAACCCAACCCCCCCTCTGATCCCCAACACCCTACAATCCCAACAACCCAACAACTCAACCCCCCCTGCTGATCCCCACCACCCTACAATCCCAACAACCCAACCCCCCCCCCTCTGATCCCCACCACCCTACAATCCCAACAACCCAACCCCCCCTCTGATCCCCACCACCCTACAATCCCAACAACCCAACCCCCCCCTCTGATCCCCACCACCCTACAATCCCAACAACCCAACCCCCCCCTCTGATCCCCACCACCCTACAATCCCAACAACCCAACCCCCCCCCGCTGATCCCCACCACCCTACAATCCCAACAACCCAACAACTCAACCCCCCCTGCTGATCCCCACCACCCTACAATCCCAACAACCCAACCCCCCCCCCCTCTGATCCCACCACCCTACAATCCCAACAACCCAACCCCCCCCCGCTGATCCCCACCACCCTACAATCCCAACAACCCAACAACTCAACCCCCTCTGCTGATCCCCACCACCCTACAATCCCAACAACCCAACCCCCCCCCCTCTGATCCCCACCACCCTACAATCCCAACAACCCAACCCCCCCGCTGATCCCCACCACCCTACAATCCCAACAACCCAACCCCCCCCCCCCCTCTGATCCCCACCACCCTACAATCCCAACAACCCAACCCCCCCCCTCTGATCCCCACCACCCTACAATCCCAACAACCCAACCCCCCCCCCCTCTTCCTGATCACCACCCTACAATCCCAACAACCCAACCCCCCCCTCTGATCCCCACCACCCTACAATCCCAACAACCCAACCCCCCCCCCCTCTTCCTGATCACCACCCTACAATCCCAACAACCCAACCCCCCCCGCTGATCCCCACCACCCTACAATCCCAACAACCCAACAACTCAACCCCCCCTGCTGATCCCCACCACCCTACAATCCCAACAACCCAACCCCCCCCCGCTGATCCCCACCACCCTACAATCCCAACAACCCAACAACTCAACCCCCCCTGCTGATCCCACCACCCTACAATCCCAACAACCCAACCCCCCCCCGCTGATCCCCACCACCCTACAATCCCAACAACCCAACAACTCAACCCCCCCTGCTGATCCCCACCACCCTACAATGCCAACAACTCAACCCCCCCCGCTGATCCCCACCACCCTACAATCCCAACAACCCAACAACTCAACCCCCCCTGCTGATCCCCACCACCCTACAATCCCAACAACCCAACCCCCCCCCCCTCTGATCCCCACCACCCTACAATCCCAACAACCCAACCCCCCCCCCGCTGATCCCCACCACCCTACAATCCCAACAACCCAACAACTCAACCCCCTCTGCTGATCCCCACCACCCTACAATCCCAACAACCCAACCCCCCCCCCTCTGATCCCCACCACCCTACAATCCCAACAACCCAACCCCCCCCGCTGATCCCCACCACCCTACAATCCCAACAACCCAACCCCCCCCCCCCTCTGATCCCCACCACCCTACAATCCCAACAACCCAACCCCCCCCCTCTGATCCCCACCACCCTACAATCCCAACAACCCAACCCCCCCCCCCTCTTCCTGATCACCACCCTACAATCCCAACAACCCAACCCCCCCCCTCTGATCCCCACCACCCTACAATCCCAACAACCCAACCCCCCCCCTCTTCCTGATCACCACCCTACAATCCAACAACCCAACCCCCCCCCGCTGATCCCCACCACCCTACAATCCCAACAACCCAACAACTCAACCCCCCTGCTGATCCCCACCACCCTACAATCCCAACAACCCAACCCCCCCCCGCTGATCCCCACCACCCTACAATCCCAACAACCCAACAACTCAACCCCCCCCTGCTGATCCCCACCACCCTACAATCCCAACAACCCAACCCCCCCCCGCTGATCCCCACCACCCTACAATCCCACAACCCAACAACTCAACCCCCCCTGCTGATCCCCACCACCCTACAATGCCAACAACTCAACCCCCCCCGCTGATCCCCACCACCCTACAATCCCAACAACCCAACAACTCAACCCCCCCTGCTGATCCCCACCACCCTACAATCCCAACAACTCAACCCCCCCCGCTGATCCCCACCACCCTACAACTCAACCCCCCCCTGCTGATCCCCACCACCCTACAATCCCAACAACCCAACCCCCCCCCGCTGATCCCCACCACCCTACAATCCCAACAACCCAACCCCCCCACCTGCTGATCCCCACCACCCTACAATCCCAACAACCCAACAACCCAACCCCCCCCCCTCTGATCCCCACCACCCTACAATCCCAACAACCCAACCCCCCCCCCCCCCTCTGATCCCCACCACCCTACAATCCCAACAACCCAACCCCCCCCCCGCTGATCCCCACCACCCTACAATCCCAACAACCCAACAACTCAACCCCCCCTGCTGATCCCCACCACCCTACAATCCCAACAACCCAACCCCCCCCCCCTCTGATCCCCACCACCCTACAATCCCAACAACCCAACCCCCCCCCGCTGATCCCCACCACCCTACAATCCCAACAACCCAACCCCCCCCCCCTCTGATCCCCACCACCCTACAATCCCAACAACCCAACCCCCCCCCCGCTGATCCCCACCACCCTACAATCCCAACAACCCAACCCCCCCCCCTCTGATCCCCACCACCCTACAATCCCAACAACCCAACAACTCAACCCCCCCTGCTGATCCCCACCACCCTACAACTCAACCCCCCCCTGCTGATCCCCACCACCCTACAATCCCAACAACCCAACCCCCCCCCGCTGATCCCCACCACCCTACAATCCCAACACCCAACAACTCAACCCCCCCTGCTGATCCCCACCACCCTACAATCCCAACAACTCAACCCCCCCCGCTGATCCCCACCACCCTACAACTCAACCCCCCCCTGCTGATCCCCACCACCCTACAATCCCAACAACCCAACCCCCCCCCCCTCTGATCCCCACCACCCTACAATCCCAACAACCCAACCCCCCCCCGCTGATCCCCACCACCCTACAATCCCAACAACCCAACAACTCAACCCCCCCTGCTGATCCCCACCACCCTACAATCCCAACAACCCAACCCCCCCCCCTCTGATCCCCACCACCCTACAATCCCAACAACCCAACCCCCCCCCGCTGATCCCCACCACCCTACAATCCCAACAACCCAACCCCCCCCCCCTCTGATCCCCACCACCCTACAATCCCAACAACCCAACCCCCCCCCCCTCTTCCTGATCACCACCCTACAATCCCAACAACCCAACCCCCCCCCCTCTGATCCCCACCACCCTACAATCCCAACAACCCAACAACTCACCCCCCCCTGCTGATCCCCACCACCCTACAATCCAACAACTCAACCCCCCCCGCTGATCCCCACCACCCTACAACTCAACCCCCCCTGCTGATCCCCACCACCCTACAATCCCAACAACCCAACCCCCCCCCCGCTGATCCCCACCACCCTACAATCCCAACAACCCAACAACTCAACCCCCCCTGCTGATCCCCACCACCCTACAATCCCAACAACCCAACCCCCCCCCGCTGATCCCCACCACCCTACAATCCCAACAACCCAACAACTCAACCCCCCCTGCTGATCCCCACCACCCTACAATCCCAACAACTCAACCCCCCCCCGCTGATCCCCACCACCCTACAACTCAACCCTCCCCTGCTGATCCCCACCACCCTACAATCCCAACAACCCAACCCCCCCCCCCTCTGATCCCCACCACCCTACAATCCCAACAACCCAACAACTCAACCCCCCCTGCTGATCCCCACCACCCTACAATCCCAACAACCCAACCCCCCCCCCTCTGATCCCCACCACCCTACAATCCCAACAACCCAACCCCCCCCCGCTGATCCCCACCACCCTACAATCCCAACAACCCAACCCCCCCCCCTCTGATCCCCACCACCCTACAATCCCAACAACCCAACCCCCCCCCCTCTGATCCCCACCACCCTACAATCCCAACAACCCAACCCCCCCCCTCTTTCCTGATCACCACCCTACAATCCCAACAACCCAACCCCCCCCCCTCTGATCCCCACCACCCTACAATCCCAACAACCCAACAACTCAACCCCCCCTGCTGATCCCCACCACCCTACAATCCCAACAACTCAACCCCCCCGCTGATCCCCACCACCCTACAACTCAACCCCCCCCTGCTGATCCCCACCACCCTACAATCCCAACAACCCAACCCCCCCCCGCTGATCCCCACCACCCTACAATCCCAACAACCCAACAACTCAACCCCCCCTGCTGATCCCCACCACCCTACAACTCAACCCCCCCCTGCTGATCCACACCACCCTACAACTCAACCCCCCCCGCTGATCCCCACCACCCTACAATCCCAACAACCCAACCCCCCCCTCTGATCCCCACCACCCTACAATCCCAACAACCCAACCCCCCCCCCCGCTGATCCCCACCACCCTACAATCCCAACAACCCAACAACTCAACCCCCCCTGCTGATCCCCACCACCCTACAATCCCAACAACCCAACCCCCCCCCCCCTCTGATCCCCACCACCCTACAATCCCAACAACCCAACCCCCCCCCCTCTGATCCCCACCACCCTACAATCCCAACAACCCAACCCCCCCCCGCTGATCCCCACCACCCTACAATCCCAACAACCCAACCCCCCCCCCTCTGATCCCCACCACCCTACAATCCCAACAACCCAACCCCCCCCCTCTGATCCCCACCACCCTACAATCCCAACAACCCAACCCCCCCCCCTCTGATCCCCACCACCCTACAATCCCAACAACCCAACCCCCCCCCGCTGATCCCCACCACCCTACAATCCCAACAACCCAACAACCCAACCCCCCCCCCTCTGATCCCCACCACCCTACAATCCCAACAACCCAACCCCCCCCCCTCTGATCCCCACCACCCTACAATCCCAACAACCCAACCCCCCCCCCTCTGATCCCCACCACCCTACAATCCCAACAACCCAACCCCCCCCCCTCTGATCCCCACCACCCTACAATCCCAACAACCCAACCCCCCCCCGCTGATCCCCACCACCCTACAATCCCAACAACCCAACCCCCCCCGCTGATCCCCACCACCCTACAATCCCAACAACTCAACCCCCCCGCTGATCCCCACCACCCTACAATCCCAACAACCCAACCCCAACAACTCAACCCCCCCACCTGCTGATCCCCACCACCCTACAATCCCAACAACCCAACCCCCCCCCTCTGATCCCCACCACCCTACAATCCCAACAACCCAACCCCAACAACTCAACCCCCCACCTGCTGATCCCCACCACCCTACAATCCCAACAACTCAACCCCCCCGCTGATCCCCACCACCCTACAATCCCAACAACTCAACCCCCCCGCTGATCCCCACCACCCTACAATCCCAACAACCCAACCCCCCCCCCTCTGATCCCCACCACCCTACAATCCCAACAACCCAACCCCAACAACTCAACCCCCCACCTGCTGATCCCCACCACCCTACAATCCCAACAACTCAACCCCCCCCGCTGATCCCCACCACCCTACAATCCCAACAACCCAACCCCAACAACTCAACCCCCCCACCTGCTGATCCCCACCACCCTACAATCCCAACAACCCAACCCCCCCCTCTGATCCCCACCACCCTACAATCCCAACAACCCAACCCCAACAACTCAACCCCCCACCTGCTGATCCCCACCACCCTACAATCCTAACAACTCAACCCCCCCCGCTGATCCCCACCACCCTACAATCCCAACAACCCAACCCCAACAACTCAACCCCCCCACCTGCTGATCCCCACCACCCTACAATCCCAACAATTCAACCCCCCCCACCTGCTGATCCCCACCACCCTACAATCCCAACAACCCAACCCCAACAACTCAACCCCCCCACCTGCTGATCCCCACCACCCTACAATCCCAACAACCCAACCCCAACAACTCAACCCCCCAACCTGCTGATCCCCACCACCCTACAATCCCAACAACCCAACCCCCCCCCCCTCTGATCCCCACCACCCTACAATCCCAACAACCCAACCCCCCCCCTCTGATCCCCACCACCCTACAATCCCAACAACCCAACCCCAACAACTCAACCCCCCACCTGCTGATCCCCACCACCCTACAATCCCAACAACTCAACCCCCCCCGCTGATCCCCACCACCCTACAATCCCAACAACTCAACCCCCCCCGCTGATCCCCACCACCCTACAATCCCAACAACCCAACCCCCCCCCCTCTGATCCCCACCACCCTACAATCCCAACAACCCAACCCCAACAACTCAACCCCCCACCTGCTGATCCCCACCACCCTACAATCCCAACAATTCAACCCCCCCCGCTGATCCCCACCACCCTACAATCCCAACAACCCAACCCCAACAACTCAACCCCCCCACCTGCTGATCCCCACCACCCTACAATCCCAACAACCCAACCCCCCCCCTCTGATCCCCACCACCCTACAATCCCAACAACCCAACCCCAACAACTCAACCCCCCACCTGCTGATCCCCACCACCCTACAATCCCAACAACTCAACCCCCCCCGCTGATCCCCACCACCCTACAATCCCAACAACTCAACCCCCCCGCTGATCCCCACCACCCTACAATCCCAACAACCCAACCCCAACAACTCAACCCCCCCACCTGCTGATCCCCACCACCCTACAATCCCAACAACCCAACCCCAACAACTCAACCCCCCAACCTGCTGATCCCCACCACCCTACAATCCCAACAACCCAACCCCCCCTCTGATCCCCACCACCCTACAATCCCAACAACCCAACCCCCCCCCTCTGATCCCCACCACCCTACAATCCCAACAACCCAACCCCAACAACTCAACCCCCCACCTGCTGATCCCCACCACCCTACAATCCCAACAACTCAACCCCCCCCGCTGATCCCCACCACCCTACAATCCCAACAACCCAACCCCAACAACTCAACCCCCCCACCTGCTGATCCCCACCACCCTACAATCCCAACAACCCAACCCCCCCCGCTGATCCCCACCACCCTACAATCCCAACAACCCAACCCCCCCCCTCTGATCCCCACCACCCTACAATCCCAACAACCCAACCCCCCCCTCTGATCCCCACCACCCTACAATCCCAACAACCCAACCCCCCCCCTCTGATCCCCACCACCCTACAATCCCAACAACCCAACCCCCCCCCCCTCTGATCCCCACCACCCTACAATCCCAACAACTCAACCCCCCCCGCTGATCCCCACCACCCTACAATCCCAACAACTCAACCCCCCCCCGCTGATCCCCACCACCCTACAATCCCAACAACCCAACCCCCCCCTCTGATCCCCACCACCCTACAATCCCAACAACCCAACCCCAACAACTCAACCCCCCACCTGCTGATCCCCACCACCCTACAATCCCAACAACTCAACCCCCCCCGCTGATCCCCACCACCCTACAATCCCAACAACTCAACCCCCCCCGCTGATCCCCACCACCCTACAATCCCAACAACCCAACCCCAACAACTCAACCCCCCCACCTGCTGATCCCCACCACCCTACAATCCCAACAATTCAACCCCCCCCACCTGCTGATCCCCACCACCCTACAATCCCAACAACCCAACCCCCCCCTCTGATCCCCACCACCCTACAATCCCAACAACCCAACCCCCCCCCTCTGATCCCCACCACCCTACAATCCCAACAACCCAACCCCCCCCCTCTGATCCCCACCACCCTACAATCCCAACAACCCAACCCCCCCCCTCTGATCCCCACCACCCTACAATCCCAACAACCCAACCCCAACAACTCAACCCCCCCACCTGCTGATCCCCACCACCCTACAATCCCAACAACCCAACCCCAACAACTCAACCCCCCCACCTGCTGATCCCCACCACCCTACAATCCCAACAACTCAACCCCCCCCGCTGATCCCCACCACCCTACAATCCCAACAACCCAACCCCAACAACTTAACCCCCCCACCTGCTGATCCCCACCACCCTACAATCCCAACAACCCACCCCCCCACCTGCTGATCCCCACCACCCTACAATCCCAACAACCCAACAACCCAACCCCCCCCCCCCTCTGATCCCCACCACCCTACAATCCCAACCCCAACAACTCAACCCCCCCACCTGCTGATCCCCACCACCCTACAATCCCAACAACCCAACCCCAACAACTCAACCCCCCCACCTGCTGATCCCCACCACCCTACAATCCCAACAATTCAACCCCCCCCCCACCTGCTGATCCCCACCACCCTACAATCCCAACAACCCAACCCCAACAACTCAACCCCCCCACCTGCTGATCCCCACCACCCTACAATCCCAACAATTCAACCCCCCCACCTGCTGATCCCCACCACCCTACAATCCCAACAACCCAACCCCCCCCCCTCTGATCCCCACCACCCTACAATCCCAACAACCCAACCCCAACAACTCAACCCCCCCACCTGCTGATCCCCACCACCCTACAATCCCAACAACCCAACCCCAACAACTCAACCCCCCCACCTGCTGATCCCCACCACCCTACAATCCCAACAACCCAACCCCAACAACTCAACCCCCCCACCTGCTGATCCCCACCACCCTACAATCCCAACAATTCAACCCCCCCCCCCCACCTGCTGATCCCCACCACCCTACAATCCCAACAACTCAACCCCCCCCCACCTGCTGATCCCCACCACCCTACAATCCCAACAACTCAACCCCCCCCACCTGCTGATCCCCACCACCCTACAACTCAACCCCCCCCCCACCTGCTGATCCCCACCACCCTACAATCCCAACAACTCAACCCCCCCACCTGCTGATCCCCACCACCCTACAATCCCAACAACCCCCCCCCACCTGCTGATCCCCACCACCCTACAATCCCAACAACCCCCCCCCACCTGCTGATCCCCACCACCCTACAATCCCAACAACTCAACCCCAACAACTCAACCCCCCCACCTGCTGATCCCCACCACCCTACAATCCCAACAACTCAACCCCCCCACCTGCTGATCCCCACCACCCTACAATCCCAACAACTCAACCCCCCCACCTGCTGATCCCCACCACCCTACAATCCCAACAACTCAACCCCCCCACCTGCTGATCCCCACCACCCTACAATCCCAACAACCCCCCCCCCCCCACCTGCTGATCCCCACCACCTACAATCCCAACAACTCAACCCCCCCACCTGCTGATCCCCACCACCCTACAATCCCAACAACTCAACCCCCCCACCTGCTGATCCCCACCACCCTACAATCCCAACAACCCACCCCCCCACCTGCTGATCCCCACCACCCTACAATCCCAACAACCCAACCCCCCCCCCTCTGATCCCCACCACCCTACAATCCCAACAACCCAACCCCAACAACTCAACCCCCCCACCTGCTGATCCCCACCACCCTACAATCCCAACAACTCAACCCCCCCACCTGCTGATCCCCACCACCCTACAATCCCAACAACCCAACCCCAACAACTCAACCCCCCCACCTGCTGATCCCCACCACCCTACAATCCCAACAACCCAACCCCAACAACTCAACCCCCCCACCTGCTGATCCCCACCACCCTACAATCCCAACAACCCACCCCCCCCACCTGCTGATCCCCACCACCCTACAATCCCAACAACTCAACCCCCCCCGCTGATCCCCACCACCCTACAATCCCAACAACCCAACCCCAACAACTCAACACCCCCACCTGCTGATCCCCACCACCCTACAATCCCAACAACCCAACCCCCCCCCCCCTCTGATCCCCACCACCCTACAATCCCAACAACCCAACCCCAACAACTCAACCCCCCCACCTGCTGATCCCCACCACCCTACAATCCCAACAACTCAACCCCCCCACCTGCTGATCCCCACCACCCTACAATCCCAACAACCCAACCCCAACAACTCAACCCCCCCACCTGCTGATCCCCACCACCCTACAATCCCAACAACCCAACCCCAACAACTCAACCCCCCCACCTGCTGATCCCCACCACCCTACAATCTCAACAACTCAACCCCCCCACCTGCTGATCCCCACCACCCTACAATCCCAACAACTCAACCCCCCCACCTGCTGATCCCCACCACCCTACAATCCCAACAACCCCCCCCCCACCTGCTGATCCCCACCACCCTACAATCCCAACAACCCCCCCCCCCCCACCTGCTGATCCCCACCACCCTACAATCCCAACAACCCCCCCCCCCCCACCTGCTGATCCCCACCACCCTACAATCCCAACAACCCCCCCCCCCCCCCCACCTGCTGATCCCCACCACCCTACAATCCCAACAACCCCCCCCCACCTGCTGATCCCCACCACCTACAATCCCAACAACCCCCCCCCCACCTGCTGATCCCCACCACCTACAATCCCAACAACTCAACCCCCCCCCCTGCTGATCCCCACCACCCTACAATCCCAACAACTCAACCCCCCTGCTGATCCCCACCACCCTACAACTCAACCCCCCCCTGCTGATCCCCACCACCCTACAACTCAACCCCCCCCTGCTGATCCCCACCACCCTACAACTCAACCCCCCCCCTGCTGATCCCCACCACCCTACAACTCAACCCCCCCCCCCCTGCTGATCCACACCACCCTACAACTCAACCCCCCCCCCCGCTGATCCACACCACCCTACAACTCAACCCCCCCCCCCCTGCTGATCCACACCACCCTACAACTCAACCCCCCCCCCCGCTGATCCACACCACCCTACAACTCAACCCCCCCCCCCCCGCTGATCCACACCACCCTACAACTCACCCCCCCCCCCTGCTGATCCACACCACCCTACAACTCAACCCCCCCCCCCCCTGCTGATCCACACCACCCTACAACTCAACCCCCCCCCCCTGCTGATCCACACCACCCTACAACTCAACCCCCCCCCCCTGCTGATCCACACCACCCTACAACTCAACCCCCCCCCCCCTGCTGATCCACACCACCCTACAACTCAACCCCCCCCCCCTGCTGATCCACACCACCCTACAACTCAACCCCCCCCCCCTGCTGATCCACACCACCCTACAACTCAACCCCCCCCCCCCCTGCTGATCCACACCACCCTACAACTCAACCCCCCCCCCCCTGCTGATCCACACCACCCTACAACTCAACCCCCCCCCCTGCTGATCCACACCACCCTACAACTCAACCCCCCCCCCTGCTGATCCACACCACCCTACAACTCAACCCCCCCCCCCTGCTGATCCACACCACCCTACAACTCAACCCCCCCCCCCTGCTGATCCACACCACCCTACAACTCAACCCCCCCCCCGCTGATCCACACCACCCTACAACTCAACCCCCCCCCTGCTGATCCACACCACCCTACAACTCAACCCCCCCCCCTGCTGATCCACACCACCCTACAACTCAACCCCCCCCCCTGCTGATCCACACCACCCTACAACTCAACCCCCCCCCCCCTGCTGATCCACACCACCCTACAACTCAACCCCCCCCCGCCTGCTGATCCCCACCACCTTACAATCCCAACAACTCACCCCCCCCCCCCTGCTGCTGATCCCCACCACCCTACAACTCAATCCCCCCCCCTGCTGATCCACACCACCCTACAACTCAACCCCCCCCCCCCCTGCTGATCCACACCACCCTACAAGTCAAACCCCCCCGCCTGCTGATCCCCACCACCTTACAATCCCAACAACTCACCCCCCCCCCCTGCTGCTGATCCCCACCACCCTACAACTCAATCCTCCCCCCTCCTGATCACCACCACCTTACAATCCCAAACCTTGCACCCTACAATCCCAGAACCCCCCAGCTTCACACTTGCTCCTAATCCCCCAGCTCTCCACCACCTACAATCCCAACAGCCCATCCCCTCCTTCAGATCCCAACCACCCTACAATACCAACAACTTACACCCCCCTCCCAGATCCCCACCACCCTACAATCCCAACAGCCCACCCCCCCTCCTTCACATCCCCACCACAATCCCAACAACTTCACCCTCCCAGAGCCCAACAAACCACCACCCTACAATCCCAACATCCCACCTCCCTTTCAGATTCCCACCATACAATCCCAAACCCCCCAGCTCTCCACCACCTAAAATCCCAACAGCCCATCCCCTCCTTCAGATCCCAACCACCCAATACCAACAACTTACACCCCCTCCCAGATCCCCTCCACCCTACAATCCCAACAGCCCACCCCCCCCCCCCCTTCAGATCCCCACCACAATCCCAACAACTTCACCCCCCCCCCCCCAGAGCCCAACAAACCACCACCCTACAATCCCAACAATTTTAAACCCCCCCCCGCTCCAGATCCCCACCACCCTACAATCCCAACAGCCCACCACCCTACAAATCCAAGCCCCACCCTCCTCAAGATCCCCACCACCTCCTTCGGATCCCCACCACAATCCCAACAGCCCACCCCCTCCTTGGGATCCCCACCACAATCCCAACAACTTCACCCCCTCGCTCCAAATCCAAGCCCCTCCCTCCTCCAGATCCCCACTACCTACAATCCTAACAAACCACCACCACCCTATAATCCCGGATCCCCACCACCTTACAATCCCAACAGACCACCACCATCCTACAAATTCAACCCCCCTCCAGATCCCCACAATACCTTCTAATCCTCCAGCTCGCCACCACCTCAAACAGCACCAGTGTTTGCATGTTACCATTCCCCTATAGTCCCAACACCCCCCCCCCTCCTCCAGATCCCCACCACTTTAGAATGCCATACCCCAGCACCCTACAATCCCAACAACTCCACCCCCACCCCCCCAGAATCCCAAACCCTACAATCCCAGAACCCCCAGCTCTCCACCACCTCAAGCTGCACCAATGTTTGCATGTTACCATTCCCCTACCACCCTACGATCCCAAAAACCCATTCACCATACAGTCATAATTCCCCCCCAGATCCCTAAAATCCAATCTGCTCACCCAGCAGAACACACAGTACAATCGCCCCTCACCCACCTATTTATCACACCCGCCAACCAATGAGCTCAATCAGGCCATTAACCCTTCCTGGGCTGGGCCTTCTATATCTCTCTCTAGTCTCTAATGATGGATATAAAGGGGTCACCGATAGAAAGTCTCACCCCACACTCCCCATATTCCACAATGCTCAAAGTAAGACATAGACTTATATAGATAGGACTGACTTCACTGGCTGCATGCTTGTTTCTGGCCTCTGACCCAGACCTACTGAACCCGGATGCAGCCAGGAAGCTGGCATTTTCAGGATGATGGCAATGACAACCTTTAACCTATCAGACATCTGACTTCATTAGAAGATTGTTATTTTCTTGAGTTACAGATCTGTTAGTCTTAGCAGAGTATTCATGGCCGACTTTCATATGCTACATGCTTGTTTATTGTAGGCAGACACAGCCAGGAAAACTAGTAGTGAGAAGAGGCCATCAATGGAAGCTCTATGGTCTCTACTGCCATGACAACCTGACTTCACCAAAAGTCATATTATAGTTCTAGAAGGATCCCTGCCATGTGACCCGACTTCTAATACATCTCCATCCCATAATTCTCACCTTTACCCCCATCCCCCTCAGCACAGGGATGGTGAGAACCCCTTATAATGGGCACAGCGGGTGTACAGACCCAGGAACTCAGCACAGGGATGGTGAGAACCCCTCATAATGGGCACAGCGGGTGTACAGACCCGGGAACTCAGCACAGGGATGGTGGGAACCCCTCATAATGGGCACAGCGGGTGTACAGACCCAGGAACTCAGCACAGGGATGGTGAGAACCCCTCATAATGGGCACAGCGGGTGTACAGACCCGGGAACTCAGCACAGGGATGGTGGGAACCCCTCATAATGGGCACAGCGGGTGTACAGACCCGGGAACTCAGCACAGGGATGGTGGGAACCCCTCATAATGGGCACAGCGGGTGTACAGACCTGGGAACTCAGCACAGGGATGGTGAGAACCCCTCATAATGGGCACAGCGGGTGTACAGACCCGGGAACTCAGCACAGGGATGGTGAGAACCCCTCATAATGGGCACAGCGGGTGTACAGACCCAGGAACTCAGCACAGGGATGGTGAGAACCCCTCATAATGGGAACAGCGGGTGTACAGACCTGGGAACTCAGCACAGGGATGGTGGGAACCCCTCATAATGGGCACAGCGGGTGTACAGACCCGGGAACTCAGCACAGGGATGGTGAGAACCCCTCATAATGGGCACAGCGGGTGTACAGACCCGGGAACTCAGCACAGGGATGGTGGGAACCCCTCATAATGGGCACAGCGGGTGTACAGACTCGGGAACTCAGCACAGGGATGGTGGGAACCCCTCATAATGGGCACAGCGGGTGTACAGACCCGGGAACTCAGCACAGGGATGGTGAGAACCCCTCATAATGGGCACAGCGGGTGTACAGACTCGGGAACTCAGCACAGGGATGGTGGGAACCCCTCATAATGGGCACAGCGGGTGTACAGACCCAGGAACTCAGCACAGGGATGGTGAGAACCCCTCATAATGGGTACAGCGGGTGTACAGACCCGGGAACTCAGCACAGGGATGGTGAGAACCCCTCATAATGGGCACAGCGGGTGTACAGACCCAGGAACTCAGCACAGGGATGGTGAGAACCCCTCATAATGGGCACAGCGGGTGTACAGACCCGGGAACTCAGCACAGGGATGGTGAGAACCCCTCATAATGGGCACAGCGGGTGTACAGACCCGGGAACTCAGCACAGGGATGGTGGGAACCCCTCATAATGGGCACAGCGGGTGTACAGACCCAGGAACTCAGCACAGGGATGGTGAGAACCCCTCATAATGGGCACAGCGGGTGTACAGACCCGGGAACTCAGCACAGGGATGGTGGGAACCTCTCATAATGGGCACAGCGGGTGTACAGACCCGGGAACTCAGCACAGGGATGGTGGGAACCCCTCATAATGGGCACAGCGGGTGTACAGACCCGGGAACTCAGCACAGGGATGGTGAGAACCCCTCATAATGGGTACAGCGGGTGTACAGACCCGGGAACTCAGCACAGGGATGGTGGGAACTCCTCATAATGGGCACAGCGGGTGTACAGACCCGGGAACTCAGCACAGGGATGGTGAGAACCCCTCATAATGGGTACAGCGGGTGTACAGACCCGGGAACTCAGCACAGGGATGGTGAGAACCCCTCATAATGGGCACAGCGGGTGTACAGACCCGGGAACTCAGCACAGGGATGGTGGGAACCCCTCATAATGGGCACAGCGGGTGTACAGACCTGGGAACTCAGCACAGGGATGGAGGGAACCCCTCATAATGGGCACAGCGGGTGTACAGACCCGGGAACTCAGCACAGGGATGGTGGGAACCCCTCATAATGGGCACAGCGGGTGTACAGACCTGAGAACTCAGCACAGGGATGGTGGGAACCCCTCATAATGGGCACAGCGGGTGTACAGACCCGGGAACTCAGCACAGGGATGGTGAGAACCCCTCATAATGGGCACAGCGGGTGTACAGACCCAGGAACTCAGCACAGGGATGGTGAGAACCCCTCATAATGGGTACAGCGGGTGTACAGACCCGGGAACTCAGCACAGGGATGGTGAGAACCCCTCATAATGGGTACAGCGGGTGTACAGACCCGGGAACTCAGCACAGGGATGGTGGGAACTCCTCATAATGGGCACAGCGGGTGTACAGACCCGGGAACTCAGCACAGGGATGGTGGGAACTCCTCATAATGGGTACAGCGGGTGTACAGACCCGGGAACTCAGCACAGGGATGGTGGGAACTCCTCATAATGGGTACAGCGGGTGTACAGACCCAGGAACTCAGGAGGATAATGATGAGTGAGAACCAGTCATACACCCAATGAGGACCACAATGATCGATGAAGACATTGAGCAGCGCTGAGTGTCTGTGTTCAGCTCCTGTCTACTCAGGATGGCAGGAGGTCCCCTGCAAAGCTTCTTATGTTCTGTTGAATAATGACTCCTCCCAATTAGAGGAGGGAAAGGTGAAAGGACATAAAGGATTTTGGGAAGGAAGTAGGAGGAGCCATTAAAGAGCTGGGTGTGCTAGACAGTGGTCATGATCTTCTGAGTTTGTGAGCATTCAGTCTGAATCTGTGTGAATCAATTGGCCCCTCCCCAGTTACCTCACATACCGTCATTGCGCTTTGTCCGGCCTTAGTAAGTAAACCAGGAAAACCTCAACGTTTGAAAGAACCCTGACAGTGGCATGTCTGAGAACTCAGCCTGGCTCCAGGACTTCTCTAGAACAAGGTTAAAGATAGTCAGTGAGTCACTATGAACTCTTCTACATCTAGGTAGAAGCTGGAACCTGAAACTTGGTCCTGGGTGGTCTCTGGGGGGTCATTCCAGGATCTACGTATAAACCTGGGTGGTCTCTGAGGGGATCACTCCAGGATCTACATCAGTGATGGTGAACCTTGGCACCCCAGATGTTTTGGAATTACATTTCCCATGATGCTCATGCACTCTGCAGTGTAGTTGAGCATCATGGGAAATGTAGTTCCAAAACATCTGGGGTGCCAAGGTTAGCCATCACTGATCTACATGTAGAACCAGGTGGCCTCTAGAGGTCATTTCTGGATCTACATGTAGCCTCTGTTCGTCTTTGGGGGTCATTCCTGGATCTTCATGTAGACCTGGGTGGTCTCTGGGGGGTCATTCCTGGATCTACATGTGGGTATGGATGGTCTCTGGTGATCAGTCCTGGATCTATGTGTAGGACCAGGTGGTCTCAGGGATCATTCCTGAATCGACATGTTGGTCTCTGGAGGTCATTCTTGAATCTACATGAAGACCATGGTGGTCTCTGGGGGTCTTTCCTAGATCTACCATAGGCCGGGTGGTCTCTAGTGGTCATTCTTAGATCAACATGTAGACCCGGGTGGTCTCTAGGGGTCATGATCTACATGTAGACCAGGGTGGTCTCTGTGGGCCATTCCTGGATCTATACTGTGGTAAAAAGCAGCAAGGACAACAGCATTCGGGGACTAGGCTGCCTTCCTCAGATAGGGTAATCCGATAGATACTGCAAAAACAAAACAAAACAGGCACACGCACCTAGTGCATTATCAAAAATCATTTATTTAATAAAAAAATCTGGAAAATGTGGGTACTCACAAAGTGGCAATTATCAATGAGCCATAAAACCACACAATGTTGAGCAGTGCGGACACATATGCCATATCACATCAACGGGTATAAAGCTGACGTGTTTCGGGGGGAACACCCCCTTCCTCAGAGCTAGATCTACCTGTAGGCCCAGGTGGTCTCTGGAAATCAGTCCTGGATCTACATGTAGGCCTTGTTGGTCACTAGGATTCATTCCTGGATCTATATGTAGGCTCTGTTGGTCTGTGCAGGTCATTCCTGGATCTACATATAGTGGCCTCTGTGGGTAATTCCTAGATCTACATGTAGACCCAGGTGGTCTCTGGGGGTCATTTCAGGATCTACATGTAGGCCCAGGTGGTCTCTGGGGGTCATTTCAGGATCTACATGTAGGCCCAGGTGGTCTCTTGGGGTCACTTCACGATCTACATAAAGACCCGGGTGGTCTTTTGAGGTTGTTTCGGGATCTACATGTAGAACTGGGCGGTCTCTGGGGGGGGTCATTTTAAGATCTTTCACCAGAACTTCAATAGAGGGGAAATCTTCCAATGAGGACACTTGTTCTGGTGACAAAGGGATTTCCCCTCACTTTGGAGAGATTTCCTCTCAGTTCCCATTGTATCACCAGGACAGGAAGTGAGCAGACATAGCAAAAAAAAACACATTGAGGGAAGGCGATCGTTCTAAGTGGACATTTAAGAATGTCCTTTTGTTTACTGCCGGTATGCAAGCAATGCCTAGGATCCCACCGTCATTAGACAGCAGAGATCATAGGCTAAAGGCACAGAACCAATCAGAGCGGCGCTATCCCTTGTGATCCCTGTGATGGGAAAAGGGTTTAAAGTGCCATTTACCGCCAGTGATGGTGGGATTGTTTTGGTGTGTTTTAAGCCATTACATTACAATGCAATTTCATTTTTCTGGGGACGTTCTTCAACCAACAATAAAAGACTTGCACTTGGCTTCGGTGGGTGAATTTTATAGGCTAAGTGCACCTTAGCCCCCTCAACAGTGAACTCTGGTGTTTTTTAGCCCCTCAACAATGGAGGCTGGTGGTTTTTTCTTTTTGGGGGGGCGGCAAACAACCACTCCCCGGTCGGTCGGCGGCAACCCCCTCCCCCCGGAGGACGGTTGGGACAGCAAAGCCCTGCACTTACCCCATCTAGGAAGCGGGCAGGCGGGTAGCGTGTCCGGCGAGCGGTAGCTTTCCTTCTTCCTCCTTCTGTGACCTACGGCGGCTTCCGCCGTGCATCTCCTTCTTCCTCCTAGGCGTCCAATAGGATCGCCTGTCCTTTCAGCCAATCGAGAAATGGGTATCAGACCCGCGCTTACTGATTGGCGGAGAGGCGATTCAGTTTTAGAATAATGGGCTCCAAGCGCAATGCTCTGTGACCGGAGCCCACCTAGCCTCTGGCTCTAATCAAGTGCTTAAAAAAAAAAACACCCTCGCCCCTGTAATTCATGTGCTTCCTGAAAGTGGACGGACACATGAATAAGGGGTGGCAGCGGCCCTTAATGGACGGGCCGCCCCTGCCCCCCAATATTGAAATGTTTCTTCATTTCTGAAAAATTGTTAAGGTGAAATAAGATCACCTTGGGGGGGGGGTCCGACTTTATTAAGAGGGGTCATTTGAGGGGATTCATACTTTTGTGGCATTTTTGTTTGATATGTTTTATAACAGAATGTATAAAAGAATAAAACCACAGTGCTTACTAAATACCACTAAAGGAAAATTTGATGTCTCGAAAAAAAAGAATAATAATAATTTGTGTACCGTGTGGTATGGTTCGTAATTGTCAAACTATCACAGCTGTCAGGACCTGTGTCACCTGCTGGTGGCGCTGTGCTTCCCAGAGCAGAATGTTGTAGTTCCAGTCTCCACCAGTGGGTGTCTCTCAGGATCAATGGCAAACAGAATCCGACAGCAGCAAAACACTGGAGCGAGAGAGAAATGAAGAGGGGGAACTAAATACCTTCCCAGCAGACAGCAACAGGTGGAGACTGATTAGTGGATACAGCTGGCCGCTGGGAGGGTATTTAGTTCCTCCTCTACATTTCTCTCTTGCTTCAGTGTTTTGCTGCTGCCAGTTTTATCTTTGCCATTGATCCTGGTCTTGCTCCTGATCTTGCTCCTGCCCTGTATCCTGCTGCCTTGTACCTGCTCCCCCTTGTTTCTGATCCCATCTCCCATGTTTTTCTGTGTTCCCCATCCTCTATATATTGAATCGAATTATTTAGGCTTTCTGTTTGTTGGTTATTAGTCAGGTACTGTCAGGGATCTTGTGCAGGATGACGTAGGCAGCGCCACCCCTACCCAGCGCTCCAACAGGTGCGTGCAATCTCGAGCCGCCCCTCCCGCATTGGATCAACTGGACGGGTTCACGGCACGCTAACTTACGGACTTCCTGACCCGACCTATCTACGTCTGACCGTCTAGCTGTTACCAGACACCGAGCCGACGCAACACTACGGGTATATTTCAAGGAGCCACCAGGAAACGCTGACTGCAGCATCCACGAAGGCAGACGGATTATATGCCACCTTCATTTCAGCTTATTACCACGGAGTGGTGAGAGCCCATGGGCAAAATCTATTTATCCCATCCTTGACATACTCTTCATCTGAGCTTTTTGTGATATGCTATACCATTTATTTGCTGAACTGCGGAGATTTTTAGGGGCATTTACAGTATTTCCATACCAACAGCCACCTTCACCTAGGATTGGATTGAACCACCCTCTGGAAATTGAGAGAATCTCTCTCCTCGTATTGCGCGGATATTGGCAAATTCATATGCTGATATACAAAACCACCATAGCCGGTCCAGGATTCCCTATTTCTGTGCCATACCATCAGGAGTGACTTATATACCTGTCTAACCGAATCTATCTATACTATTATTGCACAGGCCCTATTCATGGACATGCTAGGTGTAGACCAGAGATGTCCAAAGTCCGGCCCGCGGGCCAATCGCGGCCCGCGGTCCGGTTTCGGACGGCCCGCCTGGTAATTTTGACATATATATCTTTTGTGGCCCCCAACGAATCCCCGAGCGCCGGGGGCCATAAAAGATAGATATGCTGGCTGCCTTGGAGGGGGCGGGACAAGCGCCGTACAGGATACAGGAGAATTTCCTGTTTACACGGCGTCCTGTGTAAAAGGAAGTCCCGTCTCCTGCGCTGCCATTGGACAATTGTTTTGTCCATCATAGGAGGCGGGACTTTCAATTAAAGAGGCCGCCGTGTAAACAGGAATTTCTCCTGTATATCTGTTGGCGCTCGTCCCGCCCCCTCCCTGTCTCCTCCAAGGCTGCAGATGGACATGAATCAGGCTGCACTGACAGCAATGGTGAGTCTGCATTCATGTCAATGTGGTGGGGGCTGCCGTATTTATGTCAATGTGGTGGGGGCTGCATTCATGTCAATGTGGGGGCTGCATTCATGTGAATGTGGTGGGGGCTGCATTCATGTCAATGTGGGGGCTGCATTCATGTGAATGTGGTGGGGGCTGCATTCATGTGAATGTGGTGGGGGCTGCATTCATGTGAATGTGGTGGGGGCTGCATTCATGTCAATACGGTGGGGGCTGCATTCATGTCAATACGGTGGGGGCTGCATTCATGTCAATACGGTGGGGGCTGCATTCATGTCAATGTGGTGGGGGCTGCATTCATGTCAATACGGTGGGGGCTGCATTCATGTCAATACGGTGGGGGCTGCATTCATGTCAATACGGTGGGGGCTGCATTCATGTCAATACGGTGGGGGCTGCATTCATGTCAATACGGTGGGGGCTGCATTCATGTGAATGTGGTGGGGGCTGCATTCATGTCAATACGGTGGGGGCTGCATTCATGTCAATACGGTGGGGGCTGCATTCATGTGAATGTGGTGGGGGCTGCATTCATGTCAATGTGGTGGGGGCTGCATTCATGTCAATACGGTGGGGGCTGCATTCATGTCAATACGGTGGGGGCTGCATTCATGTGAATGTGGTGGGGGCTGCATTCATGTTAATGTGGTGGGGGCTGCATTCATGTCAATACGGTGGGGGCTGCATTCATGTCAATACGGTGGGGGCTGCATTCATGTCAATGTGGTGGGGGCTGCATTCATGTCAATACGGTGGGGGCTGCATTCATGTCAATACGGTGGGGGCTGCATTCATGTCAATACGGTGGGGGCTGCATTCATGTCAATACGGTGGGGGCTGCATTCATGTGAATGTGGTGGGGGCTGCATTCATGTGAATGTGGTGGGGGCTGCATTCATGTCAATACGGTGGGGGCTGCATTCATGTCAATACGGTGGGGGCTGCATTCATGTGAATGTGGTGGGGGCTGCATTCATGTCAATACGGTGGGGGCTGCATTCATGTCAATACGGTGGGGGCTGCATTCATGTGAATGTGGTGGGGGCTGCATTCATGTCAATGTGGTGGGGGCTGCATTCATGTCAATACGGTGGGGGCTGCATTCATGTCAATACGGTGGGGGCTGCATTCATGTTAATGTGGTGGGGGCTGCATTCATGTTAATGTGGTGGGGGCTGCATTCATGTCAATACGGTGGGGGCTGCATTCATGTCAATACAGTGGGGGCCACATTCATGGCAATGGAGTGGGGGCCGCAGATGGGCACTGATTAGGCTGCATTGATGGGCACTGACCCTTATTTTGCTTCACAGTTCTTTATTTAAAATTTAAGATTTTTTTTCCTGAAACTTCATTTTTAAAGTGAAGGTGCGTGTTATAAGCAGATTAAATCCGGTATATCCAAATAACACGCCCAAGCTCATCTATTCACCACACACAGCACAAAGGCAAGAGAATTCTTGTTGGGCCGTGTATTAGTGCTCGGATGGACACACTTAGACCAAATTTTAATGGTTTAAGAATGTCAGGCAAAATGGTCGGCCCTCAAGCATGTTCTATTCATCAAATCTGGCCCTCTTGGAAAAAAGATTGGACACCCCTGGTGTAGACAGTCCAGTATTCTAAGTCACCCAAATAGTGCCAGCCTTTCCATGCTGATCATGCATGTGTGTGGCGCCATATTGTGACAACGTTGACAATTTTTGTATGTGTTTTTAATTGGATGCACGGGGGGGGGGGGGGTGTTGTTTTCACTAGTAAGGTGTAAATTTCACCCCTAGTGGTTTAACTCTTTTGCCGATTTATGAATAAAGTTTTATTTTTTTATTTTTTGATACACCGTGGTTGATCCTCGTATTTGCTATCCTTTTTGGAGACATCTCTACGTCTCATCACTGTTGTTTTTACATTGATCCCCTATAACTCTGGAGGTATCCCGTCCACTGGACGAGTCGGTGCGAACGAACACACGTTGTAATTCCAATATTTGGAAAGTGGGTCCCTTACACGATTTTATTTTTACATCTTGTGCAGCAGGCGCTCCTTCCCGTTCAGTAAATGCTCGTCTCCATTCAGCAGCACTATCTTAGATACAGATACATTTTTGTTATACTTTATTACAGTGAGTACGCTCTTCAACTATTATGGGTGACAGTCGGGTCCATTTCTCTTTTCTCCATTCACGCGCCATGCCTGCCCTGTGCCTGATCCTGGACCTCCGCGTCGTGGTCTCCTCCCCCCTCAGCTCCCGGGGGAGATGCATTCCCGCCGCCCCCTGCCTGGGGCCGCCCTCTTTGGGGTTTAAGTGCCTGACAAGTAGGTATCGGATTACTAGCTCTGACTTCATGTTGTTGTCCTACTACAAACCATACTTCAATACATTTTTACTTGTTATTACAGACATCAGATATACACATCAGCCCCTGATGAAGCGAGGAGAGCTCGCGAAACGCGTCGGGTTAGAGATGTATCATGTATATCTGTACTTTTTATACTTTGATGTTATGTCATGATGGTTATGTCTTTAGGACCATTTTATCATGTTGCTGTTCTTATGTAACTGTCACCTATGTCTATGACCTGTACTGGATGATATTTATTCCAATAAATCTTGTTACTTATATACTCTTTCTATTTATATGTGATCACCATGGACACTTCATTTAAAGTCCCACAGGCAAAAATTCTTTGTGTTTTTTTTTTTTCTCCATTCAGCAGCTGCCAACTCCCGTTCAGCAAGTGCTAATTCTAAATGCGCATGTGCAGAGTCATAAGCATAGACCAAGACTAGGAAGGACTAGCATTGGTGCGATCCTGATTCTGTACCAGTCTGCCTGGCTCCCGCTGAACAAGACTCCACACCACCACTGGAAGAACTCCTGTGTCTCCAAGCTACAGCTTCCAGGCACCTTCACCCTTCCACTGCCCTAGCAGTCCCTGTCTCCACTACCAGGGGTTCTTGGACAGGAATTGTGCAAGAGGCCACCCTCATCATCTCGGGCTCCCCAGCCAGGTACGTGACAGGTGCTGTCCCTGATTTTTTTTTTTTTTTGGCTCACTTATCTTTTCATTTTTGGTGCTGTTTG
This sequence comes from Aquarana catesbeiana, assembly GCF_042186555.1. Classification (NCBI taxonomy): domain Eukaryota; kingdom Metazoa; phylum Chordata; class Amphibia; order Anura; family Ranidae; genus Aquarana; species Aquarana catesbeiana. Next base: position 3,826,888 of record NC_133324.1, on the reverse strand, counting down.
GATGGAGTTTATTTCACCGTAAATTCCACTTAAAGCATACCCAGTCTGGTCCCGGTCTCCTGAGTGTAGCCACGCAGATCTGGCCATCCCTGCTGCTGATTCCTGACAACAGCGCTGAAAACTGGAAAATGTCCTGAAATAAAGTGGGTGTAAGATGCCGGCACTGATGGGGTAAACTCAGATAGAGGCGTTTACAGTTTAGTAGCCTTCGGTGATTGCATGAAAACACCATCTTGCAGCACTTGGCACCTTTATAGGAAGAGATAGCCCGGTCACTGCACACTTCACCCAGCCAGAGTGGTTACGTAAAAGCAGTCTCAGCTCAAGTGATCCAAGCCATGCCCCCAACGTGTTTCGCCCTGCTTACCTGCTAGCCACTGCGGCGGCCAGGCTATCTCTTTTTACCTCTACAGCATGCTTTGGGTCTGGACGAACCTTTCCCCAGCCTGCACCCTCACTAGTCAGCGGCATCCAATTAATCTGACCTTGTTAGCCTGAACGGGGACCAGTAAGCATTTATCGTGGTCTGTTTTCACATGTGCTTTAGAACTAAATGACATTAACCCAAGGATGGAGAAATTATTATAAAATTCAAGAGCCAGCTGGATCTTTTCTTCTGAAGACAACTAAAAAAAACCTCAAAAATAATGTTGAAGGAGCATCAGCTATCTGGCTCCTGGTATTTGCAAATCCCTGGTTTAACCATGCTACAACCTCCCATCCCCATTCCTGTCCTCATCCTGTTTGGTCCTCTGTAGACCAATACAAGGTAACTTTGGGACCAATGGAGAGTGGCTGTCATTTTTAAACCCTGTTCCAGCCAATGTATGTGAAGACTTGCAAGCACGATCTGTCCAAGCTTGGAGGTGCGGTGGGGGGTGGATTCTGACATCTTTGCCCCCATCCCCATTCCTCTCCTCATTATCTTTGGTCCTCTGTAGACCAAAATGAGGTAACTTTGGGACTAATGGAGAACGGTTGTCATTTTTTAACTCTGTTGCATCCACTGTACGTGAAGACTGGCAAGCACCATCTGTCCTAGCTTGGGGGGGGGGGGCAAGGTGGACTTTGACATCTTTGACCCCATTCCTCTCCTCTTCCTGTTTGGTCCTCTGTAGACCAATATGAGGTAACTTTGGGACCAATGGAGAGCGGCAGTCATTGTTTAACCCTGTCTAGCACTTTATGTGCAGACTTGCAAGCACCATCTGTCCCAGCTTTGGGGGACATCTTTGCCTTGGGTGTCCAAGCACTGGGTCCAATCAAAAAATGGTGTACTTTTACTTTACCATAAGACATCCCACCATCACAACAAAGTCACCACCACCAAGAAGAAGACAATGCAAGCCTTGATACCATTTGTGTGTTTAATAATCTATATTATTATATTATACATTTACTGTGACAGGTTAAAATATACATATATGTGCAACAGAAGGTGGAACCCAACACATCCATAACAATCCTTAGTGTGAACCAGCCACACAGACTTGTGATGTTGCTAACCTGCCGAGGTGTGAGAAATGACATAAAATACAATGGTGTGTGATCCACGGACACTAACACAAGACTCCACATTAATAGTGACTCTGTATAAACAGGGAATCATATTTCCTTCATTTGTCTAAACACTTCATACAAATTAAGACGCTGTTGAGTCAAGCTCTGCATTCCTGAGTTATTCCTTTCGTTTGATCTCCAAGGGCCAGAAGACTCAGCTGTCCTCACTCATTATTGAAAATAGATTTTTCTAGAGATGAATAAGACGTGACGGTGTTTACCTATTGCTGAAAATATCCTACCAATATGTTATCAATGGCTCCTATCCTATTGATGGATAGTGAGATATGGTGATGACCTACTATTTATGTACAGAAGACAATGTTCTCCCCTTCGGGAGCAGAAAGAGACTCCTACTCAGAAGAAAAAAAAGAGATAATGCTCTCCTACTCAGAAGGAAGAGACAATGTTATTCTATTCAAAAGAAGGACGAGACAATTTTATCCTACTCAGAAGAAGGAAAAGACAATGTTCTCCAACTCAAAAGGAGACAATGTTCTCCAACTCAGAAGAAGGAAAAAACAATGTTCTCCAACTCAGAAGAAATAAGAGACAATGTTCTCCTACTCAGAAGAAGGAAGAAACTAAATAAAGAATTAAAAAAAAAAGGAAGAGACAATGTTCTCCAACTCAAAGGAAGAAAGAGCCAATTTTCTCCTACTCAAAAGAAGGAAGAGACGTTCGGGTTAATTTAATAAGGCTGGAGGGTGCAAAATCAGTTTCACTTCTGCAGAGAAACCAATCATCTGCTAACCCCAGCTTGTTCAATTAAGCTTTGGCAAGAAAACCTGGAAGCTGGTTGGTTTCTATGCAGAAGTGAGACCGATTTTGCACTCTCCAGCTTTAGTAAATAAACCCCAATGTTTTCTAACTCAGAAGAAGGAAGAGATAATGTTCTCCAACTCAGAAGAAGGAAAAGACCATGGTCTCCCACCCAGGAGCAGAAAGAGACAATGCTCTACTCAGAAGAAGGAAGAGACAATGTTCTCCCACTCTGGAACAGAAAGAGACAATGTTCTTCCCCAGAGGAGCAGGACGTGACAATGCTCTTCCCCAGAGGAGCGGGACATGAAAGACTCTCTCAATGAAGAACAATATCTGCAGACTTCTACTGATGGATGAGAAGAAAACTATTAGAGTCCATTACATAAAGTCCACATCACAGTCACACTTTCCTTAGCAGGCCATGACTACACATCCCAAAACCCACATAAATGCTCTCAGCCTGTTCTCTTAGCACTTCTCCACCCTTCCATAGTGATGCACTTACAAACTAAAGTGCTTTGCATCCTTCCTCAAATATCATCTTATAGTACAACTTTCAGACACTTCAGTAACTCCATCTTTAGTGTTTGCAACCTTTACCGTTTCTTTCTCAGTTAACATGAGCTGAGCCTTTCTCGACACCTTCATTTTCAGTCTATGTCTTTTTTATTCCACCCAACACAGACTGTAACCTTCGTCATAACGAAGAGTGCACAAATATTTCTGCCTTCCTATGAGCTGCCCTGGGACAGAAATACAGAACTATGTAATTCCTAGACCTTTCTGAGCTGTAAAGAACTATTTGCTTTCCCGAAAACTGCACAACACACACCTATCACTACCCGCAAAGGTCAATAAGGGAGCCTCACATATCCAGTATGGTAAAGGCTCCTATCCTATATCAGTCAAAGAGCCCTGCCAAATATTACAGCCATCTCCAGCCCACAACAAATTTCCATTATGCCACCACCGCCATATGTATAAAAGCACATCAATAGAGAGGGGAGAGGGAGAAAGAGGGGGAGGGAGAGAAAGTGCTGCAAATTTAGGTTCTTCACACCATATAAATTACCATTTTTGTCTCATTGTCTATCAATGAATGAGTTCCTCATTGACGGAAGTAAAACAATATTTTCTCACTGACAGTTGGGAAGGTCTTGGAAGTCTCTCACTGATTGGTAATTATGTCTTATTGTTGGGATTGTGGAAGAACGTTCTTTCATCTGTGAGTACAAGTAGACCTCCTCTCCTTGGTGGCTGTGTAGAACAAGAACATAGACTCTTCTTAACCATGTGTATGAACATCTGAAGATAATAACACATCAAGGATCAGAAAGTGGGACATGTCCTTTTCTGGTAACGTCAATGATGGCTGAGCAGGTCTGATGGCAAAGTCCTTGGGATGGGCATGACGATGGGAGGTTTCCTCTAACTGATGATGTAATCTCATTACTCAATAAAAAGAAAGAGAAATGTCTTTAGGTTCACAAGATGGATTGGCACCTGCATATAGTGTCCTGGACTGTTGACAACCCCACCCCCACCCCCGGTGTCAGTATGATTGAGGAAGTAATGCAGTGTGACAGTATCTGGAGGATTCTCAGGTCAGTCTTTTCACTGTGGACAGGACAGTCACCTGGCCAGTGCTTGATACCTGAGGAAGAAAAAAAAAGATCTGAGGTCACCATCACTTATAAATAAAGGACACCCATATCACATCAAACATTCTAAAACTAGAACCAGCACCTCCAGCATGGGGGTATCTAATGTTGAGGGAGGGATCTATTGTTACTGGCTTCTGGGAGATCTATTGTTCCTGGGGTAGTTCTATTGTTGCTTTGAGGGTATTTTCTTGCAGTGGAGTCTGTTGTTGTTGGGGGATCTATTGCAACAGGGGGGTCTCCTGTTGCTGGAGGGTATTGTTCCCAGAGAATCTGTTGTTGCTGAGGCTGAGTGTGTATATTGTTGCTGGAGGGGCTATTGTTTTCAGAGGATCTATTATTGCTGGGGTGGGGCTATTGTCACTGGAGGATCTATTATTGCTGGGGGGGGGGGGTCTGTTGCCAGATGCCAAGTATAAAATGATACTTAGTTCTGTTTTCTCTAAATTGGGAGATACTGGGAGGTGGGTAGGGGTGGGACCAAGGGACAGTGCTTGGAGGTGGAAAAAGTCACCGGGAGTTTAAAAATGATTATCTGGAGCGGAACCTAAAGTTTACCAGGGTCAATATGTTTATTTCCTATCATCAGCTCCATCTAATGTCCATAATTCGGTATTTTCATGATTGAGATACTTCAGGAAAATACTGCATTTTGACCACTAGGTGGATCTAATCATAGGAATAAACACAAAAAATAAGAAAAAAATTTTTTTTATATATATATATATATATATATATATATATATATATATATATATATATATTTTTTTTTTTTTTTTTAACATTTTACAAGGGATGTTTAGAGCACTATGGGTTAGCTAAACTAGCATCGCATCTGGAGGCTTGCTTTGGCCGGCTGAAACCTCAGACAAAGCCGTTTGATAAGTGTAGATGTTGATGTTTCTTTTACAAGGGGTAACCAGATAAAAACAGCGTTGGACTATATGACCCAACTTCTCTATGAATGAAAGGTAGCAGACTGTAAGAGTCAGGTCTCTGTTAGGACCAGATGACCACCATGGGGCCATACATCAACGCCTTTAGCAGCCAGCTTTCTAGGATACTTTATATGGGTACACTGGTACTTGGGTGCCCCCAGGAACATGGACACTGGATTATCTGGTCTTAGCAGGAGGCCTTTCCGCAGTAATAAGGCTCTAAGATTATGGGATTGTAGAGTGGAGTAGCTAAGGGTCATCATTAGGAGGTAAGGAGATCCAAACATCAAAACCAGATGGTGGAACATGGACTTGGTAACTAACATAGACAAGGTCTCGCCAGATGGTTTACTAGCAAGGTCAGGTCAGGTCAGGTCAGGCAAGAAATCAGATCCAAGAAATCCAACAGGTCAGAGGTAGAAGTAGCAGGATCAGGAGTATCAGGCAACGGAAGGTAACAGAGTTCAGACATACCGAGAACAGACAGGAGCCGAGAGTAATACTAGGAGAAAGAGCCAATAATACAGGAACAGGAACTTGCTTGATACTTTATATTGGTACACTGGTACTTGGGTGCCCCCAGGAACATGGACACTGGCTTATCTGGTCTTAGCAGGAGGCCTTTCCCCAGTAACAAGGCTCTAAGATTATGGGATTGTAGAGTGGAATAGCCAAGAGTTATCATTAGGAGGTAATGAAATCCAAACTTCAAAACCAGACGGCGGAACATGGACTTGGTAAATAACATAGCCAAGGTCTCGGCAGGTGGTTTACTAGCAAGGTCAGTTCAGGCAAGAAATCAGATCCAAGGAATCCAACAGGTCAGAGATAGAAGTAGCAGTATTGGGAGTATCAGGCAAAGAAAGGTAACAGAGTTCAGGCAAACTGAGAACAGACAGGAGCCAGAAGTAATACTAACTAGGAGAAAGAGCCAAGAATACAGGAACAGGAACTTGCCAGCTTTCTAGGATACTTTATATGAGTACACTGGTACTTGGGTGCACCCAGGAACATGGACACTGGAATATCTGGTCTTAGTGGGAGCTCTTTACCCAGTAACAAGACTTTAGGGTCATGGGACTGCAGAGTGGAGTAGCCAAGAGTCATCGTTAGGAGGTAATATGATCCAAACATCAAAACCAGATGGCGGAACATGGACTTAGTAAATAACACAGCGAAGGCCTCAGTAGGCTGTTTACTAGCAAGGTCAGGTCAGGCAAAAAATCAGATCCAAGGAATCCAACAAGTCAGAGGTAGAAGTAGCGGGATTGGGAGTATCAGGCAAAGGAAGGTAACAAAGTCCAGGCAAACTGGGAACAGACAGGAGCCAGGTGTATTACTAGACGTGTGCAATTCGTTTCAGTCGTAATACAAATTTGGACAAATATTTGGTTATTCGGACATTTGGATGTATCAGAATTGCCGAATGAAATAGTAACGAATTTCATTGAAATCCACTAAATTAGTTTTGTTGATTCATTTTCGTGACGTCAGAAGGGGGCGGTGCTACCGGGTGACATAACCGGGTGGCCCGACCCTGGCCTGTATAAGAGCTGTCAAAGTCGAAGAGAGGGCAGTCGGCGGGTAGCCTCTTAGATGGCAAAGCGTTTTTTGCCATTTTTTGGGTCGGTGGGCGTCGTGATGGATCAAGGGGCAATATTTTTTTTTTTTTTTAATAAAGCATTTGTCAAAAACAGTTTCTTACTTTTTGACACTTTTTGTTAAATGGGTATGATTTACATAGGGGGGGGGGGGCAGTATCTGGGGGCCCCCTTGTTAAAGGGGGCTTCCAGATTCCGATAAGCCCCCCCACCCACAGACCCCAACAACCACACCACCGGGTTGTCGGGAAGAGTCACCACATTAGTAGAAGATCGTGTAGAAGATTGTGACCATTAGTAGAAGATCGTGTAGAAGATTGTGACCATTAGTAGAAGATCGTGTAGAAGATTGTGACCATTAGTAGAAGATCGTGTAGAAGATTGTGACCATTAGTAGAAGATCGTGTAGAAGATTGTGACCATTAGTAGAGGATCGTGTAGAAGATTGTGACCATTAGATCAGGGCTCAAAATTTCAAGTCCTGAGCTACTAGCCAGGCCTCAAGGGTTACTCACCACCAGTTGCCCCACCCAACCCTCACCCCTAATCACACCCTCATAAATTATCTCATGAAATGACCCTTAAATGTTTTATGCAGAATTAAGTTATAAAAATAAATATCAACAACAACAACTTTATTCGTGCCCACCAATGCAGCCTGCCTGTGCCCACCAATACAGCCTGTGTCCACCAATGCAGCCTATGCCCACCATGCAGCCTGTGCCCACCATGCAGCCTGTGCCCACCATGCAGCCTGTGCTCACCATGCAGCCTGTGTCTACCAATGCAGCCTTTGCCAAACATGCAGCCTCCTCCCACCATGCAGCCTGTGTCCACCAATGCAGCCTGTGCCCACCATGCAGCCTGTTCCCACCAACACAGCCTGTGTCCACCTATGCAGCCTATGCCCACCATGCAGCCTGTGTTCACCATGCAGCCTGTACCCACCAACGCAGCCTGTTTCCACCAACGCAGCCTGTGTCCACCTATGCAGCCTATGCCCACCATGCAGCCTGTGTCCACCATGCAGCCTGTGCCCACCATGCAGCCTGTGCCAAACATGCAGCCTCTTACCCCCATGCAGCCTGTGTCCACCAATGCAGCCTGTGCTCACCAACGCAGCCTATGCCCACCTATGCAGCCTGTGCCAACCATGCAGCCTCTTACCCCCATGCAGCCTGTGTCCACCATGCAGCCTGTGCCCACCAACGCAGCCTATGTCCACCTATGCAGCCTATGCCCACCATGCAGCCTGTGCCCACCATGCAGCCTGTGCCCACCAACGCAGCCTGTGTCCACCTATGCAGCCTATGCCCACCATGCAGCCTGTGTCCACCAATGCAGCCTGTGCCAACCATGCAGCCTCTTACCACCATGCAGCCTGTGCCCACCATGCAGCCTGTGCCCACCAACACAGCCTGTGTCCACCTATGCAGCCTATGCCCACCATGCAGCCTGTGTTTACCATGCAGCCTGTACCCACCATGCAGCCTGTGCCCACCAACGCAGCCTGTGTCCACCTATGCAGCCTATGCCCACCATGCAGCCTGTGTCCACCATTCAGCCTGTGCCCACCATGCAGCCTGTGCCAAACATGCAGCCTGTGTCCACCAATGCAGCCTGTGCCCACCAACGCAGCCTATGCCCACCTATGCAGCCTGTGCCAACCATGCAGCCTCTTACCCCCATGCAGCCTGTGTCCACCATGCAGCCTGTGCCCACCAACGCAGCCTATGTCCACCTATGCAGCCTATGCCCACCATACAGCCTGTGTCCACCATGCAGCCTGTGCCCACCATGCAGCCTGTGCCCACCATGCAGCCTGTGCCCACCAATGCAGCCTGTGTCTACCTATGCAGCCTGTGTCCACTATGCAGCCTGTGCCCACCATGCAGCCTGTGCCCACCATGCAGCCTGTGCCTACCAATGCAGCCTGTGTCCACCTATGCAGCCTGTGTTCACCATGCAGCCTGTGCCCACCATGCAGCCTGTGCCTACCAATGCAGCCTGTGTCCACCTATGCAGCCTGTGCCCACCATGTAGCCTGTGTCCACCTATGCAGCCTGTGCCCACCATGCAGCCTGTACCCACCAATGCAGCCTGTGTCCACTATGCAGCCTGTGTTCACCATGCAGCCTGTGCCCACCATGCAGCCTGTGTTTACCATGCAGCCTGTACCCACCATGCAGCCTGTGCCCACCAACGCAGCCTGTGTCCACCTATGCAGCCTGTGTTCACCATGCAGCCTGTGCCCACCATGCAGCCTGTGCCCACCATGCAGCCTGTGCCTACCAATGCAGCCTGTGTCCACCTATGCAGCCTGTGCCCACCATGCAGCCTGTGCCCACCAATGCAGCCTGTGTCCACTATGCAGCCTGTGTTCACCATGCAGCCTGTGCCCACCATGCAGCCTGTGCCTACCAATGCAGCCTGTGTCCACTTATGTAGCCTGTGTCCACCAATGCAGCCTGTGCCCACCATGTAGCCTGTGCCCACAATGCAGCCTGTGCCTACCAATGCAGCCTGTGTCCACTATGCAGCCTGTGTTCACCATGCAGCCTGTGCCCACAATGCAGCCTGTGCCCACCAATGCAGCCTGTGCCCACCTATGCAGCCTGTGCCCACCATGCAGCCTGTGCCCACCATGCAGCCTGTGCCTACCAATGCAGCCTGTGTCCACCTATGCAGCCTGTATCCACCATGCAGCCTGTGTCCACCATGCAGCCTGTGCCCACCATGCAGCCTGTGCCAAACATGCAGCCTGTGTCCACCAATGCAGCCTGTGCCCACCAACGCAGCCTATGCCCTCCTATGCAGCCTGTGCCAACCATGCAGCCTCTTACCCCCATGCAGCCTGTGTCCACCATGCAGCCTGTGCCCACCAACGCAGCCTATGTCCACCTATGCAGCCTATGCCCACCATACAGCCTGTGTTCACCATGCAGCCTGTGCCCACCATGCAGCCTGTGCCCACCATGCAGCCTGTGCCTACCAATGCAGCCTGTGCTTACCAATGCAGCCTGTGTCCACCTATGCAGCCTGTGCCCACCATGCAGCCTGTGCCCACCAATGCAGTCTGTGTCCACTATGCAGCCTGTGTTCACCATGTAGCCTGTGTCCACCTATGCAGCCTGTGCCCACCATGCAGCCTGTGCCCACCAATGCAGTCTGTGTCCACTATGCAGCCTGTGTTCACCATGCAGCCTGTGCCCACCATGCAGCCTGTGCCTACCAATGCAGCCTGTGTCCCCTATGCAGCCTGTGTTCGCCATGCAGCCTGTGCCCACAATGCAGCCTGTGCCCACCATGCAGCCTGTGCTCACCAATGCAGCCTGTGTCCACTATGCAGCCTGTGTCCACCATGCAGCCTGTGTCCAACAATGCAGCCTCTTCCCACCATGCAGCCTGTGCCCACCATGCAGCCTGTGCCCACCATGCAGCCTACCTGTGCAGGGGAGGAGAGGAACAGAAGGGCCGCCCGGATGATCAGAGCGCAGCGCAGGGAACACAGCGATAACACCTTTCATTTCACATTGCTGTGTTCCCATCGTTCAACGTCATATACAGCCCCGCCCCCCCGGCTGGGGAACTTTGATTGACAGATCGCCCATCCCGGGATTGGACGGGTGATCTGTTTATCAAAGTCCCGGAACCAGGAGGAGGGGCTGTATCTGACAGCGAGAGGTGGGGAACACGGCAATGTGAAATGAAAGCTGTTATCTCTGTATTCCCTGCGCTCTGATCACCTGGGCGGCTCTCTCTCTTCCCCTCCGCGATCGCTGGGAGAAGGACTCCCCTTCAACCCAGGCTACCGGCGGTGCTCGCCCCCCTCGCTCCCAGGCAGCCATAGCTCGCCAGCCCTCAAAATCCACTAGCAAAATGCAAGCAGGCAAGTGGAATGTTTGAGGGCTGCATTAGATGATCTTTCCTTTGGATATATGCAAGTGCCTCCACCTGGGAGTCAGTGGTTTCCAGTTTGGTGTATCAGGATATACCTCTATGGTAAAACGCTCACATGATATGAATTCTGGTGGACTGCATTGTTTTATTTTTTCTTTTAACCCCTTGGCACCGGCTGCCGCCGGCCCTTTAAGAGGTTTGCTATGCCAGGAGGCGGAGTGCGACTTATGACCACGTGACTGCTGTGATTGACTGTCACGGTGGTCACATGATCGGGAACTTTACGTGAGCTGCCGGTCACTGTTCCGGCACAGCACTGTCAGGGATATTGCGCGCAAATTTGCGGTAGCTCGGCGCCAAGGCCCAGCCACCAAGAGGCCGCATATTTGTGTGCACTCTGCGCCAAGAGGTTAAGGACCGACTTTGAGTTCCAGTGTATTGATCCTTTCACATGTTCTCCTGAAGAAGATCATTCGAAACGTGTCGAGTCTACATACGAAATGTGTTGGAATCTATACATTATATGTGAACCTCTAAGCCAGGGGTCTCCAAACTTTTTAAACAAAGGGCCGGTTTACTGTTCTTCCGATTTTAGGGGGCAATGCCTTATCTTTGGTATTAGGGGGAGGAATAGTGCTCAATTGTTGGTGTTAGTGGAAGTAATTTTATCCTATTGTTGGTGTCAGTGGGAGGAATAGTGCTCAATTGTTGGTGTCAGTGGAAGGAATTATGTCCTATTGGTGGTGTCAGTGGGAGGAATAGTTCTCAATTGTTAGTGTCAATGGAAGTAATTATGTCCTATTGTTGGTGTCAGTGGGAGGAAAAGTGTCCCATTGTTGGTGTTAGTGGGAGGAAAAGTGTCCCATTGTTGGTGTCAGCGGGAGGAATAGTGCTCAATTGTTGGTGTCAGTGGAAGGAATTATGTCCTATTGTTGGTGTCAGTGGGAGGAAAAGTGTCCCATTGTTGGTGTTAGTGGGAGGAAAAGTGTCCCATTGTTGGTGTCAGTAGGAGGAATAGTGCTCAATTGTTGGTGTCAGTGGAAGGAATTATGTCCTATTGGTGGTGTCAGTGGGAGGAATAGTTCTCAATTGTTAGTGTCAATGGAAGTAATTATGTCCTATTGTTGGTGTCAGTGGGAGGAAAAGTGTCCCATTGTTGGTGTCAGCGGGAGGAATAGTGCTCAATTGTTAGTGTCAATGGAAGTAATTATGTCCTATTGTTGGTGTCAGTGGGAGGAAAAGTGTCCCATTGTTGGTGTTAGTGGGAGGAAAAGTGTCCCATTGTTGGTGTCAGCGGGAGGAATAGTGCTCAATTGTTGGTGTCAGTGGAAGGAATTATGTCCTATTGTTGGTGTCAGTGGGAGGAAAAGTGTCCCATTGTTGGTGTTAGTGGGAGGAAAAGTGTCCCATTGTTGGTGTCAGCGGGAGGAATAGTGCTCAATTGTTGGTGTCAGTGGAAGGAATTATGTCCTATTGTTGGTGTCAGTGGGAGGAAAAGTGTCCCATTGTTGGTGTTAGTGGGAGGAAAAGTGTCCCATTGTTGGTGTCAGTAGGAGGAATAGTGCTCAATTGTTGGTGTCAGTGGAAGGAATTATGTCCTATTGGTGGTGTCAGTGGGAGGAATAGTTCTCAATTGTTAGTGTCAATGGAAGTAATTATGTCCTATTGTTGGTGTCAGTGGGAGGAAAAGTGTCCCATTGTTGGTGTTAGTGGGAGGAAAAGTGTCCCATTGTTGGTGTCAGCGGGAGGAATAGTGCTCAATTGTTGGTGTCCATGAAGGGCTGGAAAAAAGGCAAGCAAAGGGCCGCATCCGGCCCCCGGCAGCACCACTACTCTAAGCAGAGAGCATTTTTTACTTTTTTTTTTGTTTGTATTGTTTTAATGTGTTCAAATAAAGAACTGTTTTATGATACTCAGTTTGTCTCTATATGGTCCATGACTACCAAATCTTGCTAGATGTAGAACTATAGGCACTCCTAGGACAGGTGGACAGCATGACCCAGAGAAGAGAAAAGGAACAACATCAAAAGTAGATAAGAAGAAAGACACCACAAACAACAAAACGAAACAAGAGTTTCAACAGGCGGACACAGAGAGAAGACCACACCACCAGCCCAATACCTTTCAACCACTTGAAAAAACGGGGGACCTGGCCTCTGTTGACCACCAAGCATTCAGATGGACACATCGTAGATACCTGACAGAACTCTTTCATATGGTATTACTGTATAGCTAAGTGCACCAGGCCAGGATGTTCCCACATGGTCACTCACCTCTGTGACAGCTGAGGACGTCTTACAACTTGCTATGTGAAGGTCACAGAACAACTTCGGAGGGAAGCGTGTTGTTGTTGTCTGCAATATTATTCTCTGTGGTCTGCAGAGCATTTTCTGTTGGAATTAATGTTGAGTGTTTATGGTCAACGAATGCTGAGCTATCACTGGAATTCACCAAGTCTGTATTGCACGGAGACAAAGCTTTTGGAGTTTGACTCTCTTCCGCCGGCAAGTTATTGATGGGCAAAATGTCATGTACAATGACTTTATCTGTGCTGTGTTCCATTGTAGAAATGGCCTCCATCTCAGGCCCAGAAGCTTCCTCTGTATGATAAGGTTCAATCAGGCTACCAATGACTGGCGGGCTTCCAGGATGAGGGTCCCCAAACAGGTTTAAACTGGAAGCTGGCAGTGAATCACAAAGTAAAGGTGCCTCTAGAACCCCTGCCTCATCAACACATGGGATGTCAGTTGGTGGGAGAAAAAATTCAGATGAGCCGTCACCAAGAAGAGAGGAGCACACTGGCAGAGATTCAACTTCTATTACATTTCCATTGGGATCAGCTGCAAATTTGACTGAGCTGTCAGTGGGAAAGGAAGCAGAAAGCAGCGAAGAATCCACTGACGAGGCTGCATTGAAGGTATCGTTCAGAGATGTAGAAGGGTTGTCACCTAACCATGTGAGAGATGTAGGGTCAGCTGGTGGCACCTGGCTGAGTTCAGATGACCATTCAGACGAGCTATTGGATGGCAATGAAGTAGGTAAAAATGAAGTTTCGGTTGATGGTTGGCTACAATTTTCTTCTATATTAGATTCAGTTGATTCATCTGTGCAAAGGGCCATGCATGCAATAAATGTGTCAGGTTTTAGAACTTCTGGATTTTCAAGACTGGATGCTGCTGGATATTCAGGTAATTGATCAGGGGCAAGAGAGCTGGAACCAGGAAAACTTACAATCGGTGGAAATTGTGAGGGATATTCATTGGTTTCAGGGCAAAGTTCAGGCTGGGTGATGGTAGGAAGTGGAGTAGATTCAGTTATATTCTCAGTTGGCAGAACCTCAGATGGTCCATCATAGGGCTCAGCTTGAACTTCAGCTGGGATGACAGGAGGAAATGAGGGAAATTCATTTTTACCCTCAGTTGTTAGAAGCTCAGTTTTAGTATCCCTAATTTCTCTGAGAGGTTCAGGTAAGCTACAGACAGGAAGGGAGGACACAGGTATATCTTCCTCTGGTTTACTGACACTGGACTCAGAAGAACTCTCAATGGGAAGGGAGACAGGCAAAGATAAAGGCACCGGAACCTCAATTTGGCTAGCTTCATCTTCAGACCTGAATGAACTGTCAGGAAAAAGTATGGTGGCCTCGGGTGAGGACCGAACTTCTGGAACTTCAGTTCTGTCATCTTCTGGTTCAGTTTGAGCTTCCAGTAAGCTGTTGGTGGATAGGGAGTCTGTAATAGGTAAGGTTTGAAGTGGTGTAACCTCAGTTGGCGTATCGGAGATTTCACCCTGAGATTCAAGAGAAACAACAATGTCAGATAATAGAATCTCAGGTTGTCTATCGTTTGTGTCAGCTTGAGGTTCTGACACCATGTCAGTGGTAATAAAGGCAGACACAGGTAAAGTCTCAGGTCCAGGAAGCTCACTTTGATTAACCTCACCAAGAGATTGGCATGAAATATTAGCAGTGAGAGAGGCAGTGACAGGTAAATACTGAAGAGGTGGTTCACCAATTTGTTCCTTAATGGATTTTGCTTGAGAGTCTAGAGAGCCATTGAGGGGAAGAGAAGCAGGCAGAGGCAAAGATTGACTTGATGGAACTTCAGTTTGGATCTTACAGGGCTCTTCTTGTAATTCTTTTGAGCTGATATGGGGAATAGTGGCCAATACAGACTTACAATCAGTTAATGTGCTCATCTGATCGTTCTGGCTTCCTGTAGAACTATCAGAATGTAGAATGGTGTATTCAGGTAATTGAGGAACTTCAATTTGATTAATATTGTCCTTAGCTTGGGGCCTGGCTGAGCTCCCAGTGTAGAGGAAGTCAGCCAATTGCATGGCTGCATCAGCTGAAACCTTACTTTGATTAATATTGTCTTTGGCTTGGGAAGTAGGTGCACTGTCCGTGTAGAGGAAGTCTGCCAATTGCATGGCTGCATTATTTGAAACCTTAGTTTGATTAATACCAGGTTCAGATTTGGGAAGGGTAAAAGAGCCTGGTGAAGTCTGAGGTTGAAGAACCTGATTTTGATCATTGCTTAGTTTTTGTTCAAGTTTTAGTGAATTTTCAGTGGAAAGAGATACAGGTTCATGTATGGCCTCAACTGATGGAACGTCAGATTGGTATTTAGTATGTTCAAATTCTGGTGACCTTTCAGTGGAAAGAGATACGGTTTCCTGTATGACCTCAAATGATGGAACATCAGATTGGTATTTGGTATCTTCAGATCCTGGTGACCTTTCAGTGGGGAGAGACACAGACACAGGAAATGTATCTAACTGAGCGCCACTAACAAAGTCATTAAATTGAGAATCATTGAATCCGCCAATGGGAAGGTTTTCAGGTATAGGTATTGTCTCGACTGATGAAAGGTCAGTTTGATTACAGCTGGGTACAGACTGGAAAAAGGAAGACATGCCCATGGAAACAGTTTCCGCCGGCAGACCTTCAGTCTGGTTGCCAATATCATCAGTTTGAGATTCAAGACGAATGGTAGTACAAAGTGAAGCACTTGCAGGAAAAGTTTCTGTAGGTGGAATTCCAAGTTCTTTTTCTATGTGTTCAGCTTGGTTTCCTTGTAAGCTATTGATGGGAGGAGAAGTAGCCATAGGTAAGGTAGGTAGTATTGGAAGGCTAGCTTGGAAATCACTTGGTTCAGCTTGAGACTCAGGTAAGATTCTGGAAAGAGAGGCTGCCTCAGGTAAAGACTCCACTGGAGAAACATCAGTTTGTTTTTTAACTGGTTCTTCTTGAGATTCAGATACGATGCCAGAAAAAGGGGCCACTGGAGAAACCTCAGTTAGTTTTTCACAGAGATCTTCTTGAGGTTCAGGTAAGATGGTGCAAAGAGAGGCCACCACAGGTAAGAAGTCTTCTGGAGGAACTTCAGTTTGTTTTTCAATGAGTTCATGTTGAGATTCAGGTACAATGCCAGAAACAGGGGCCACTACAGGTAAGGGTTCCACTGGGGAAACCTCCATTTGTTTTTCACCGAGTTTATCTTGAGATTCAGCTACGATGCTGGAAAGAGAGGCCACCACAGGAAGAGGTTCCTCTGGGGAAACCTCAGTTTGTTTTTTAATTTGTTCTTCTTGAGATTCAGATAAGATGCTAGAAAAAGGGGCCACTGGAGAAACCTCAGTTAGTTTTTCACAGAGTTCTTCTTGAGGTTCAGGTAAGATGGTACAAAGAGAGGCCACCACAGGTAAGAAGTCTTCTGGAGAAACTTCAGTTTGTTTTTCAATGAGTTCATGTTGAGATTCAGGTACAATGCCAGAAAGAGGGGCCACTACAGGTAAGGATTCCACTGGGGTAACCTCCATTTGTTTTTCACTGAGTTTATCTTGAGATTCAGGAACGATGCTGGAAAGAGAGGCCACATCTGGTAGAGGTTCCCCTTGGGAAACCTCAGTTTGTTTTTCACTGAGTTCCTCTTCAGGTTCAGGTAAGGTGATGCATATAGAGGCTACCACAGGTGAATAATCTGCTGGAGAAACTTCAGATTGTTTTTCATTCACTCTATCTTGAGATTCAGGTAAGATGTTGGAAAGAGAGGCCACTACAGGTAAAGATTCCACAGGAGAAACCTCAGTTTGTTTTTCACGGAGTTCCTCCTGAGGTTCAGGTAAGATAGTGCAAAGAGAAGCCACCACAGGTAAGGATTCTACTGGAGAAACCCTAAGTTGTTTTTCGCTAAGTTCATCTTTAGATTTAGGTAAGATGCTGGATAGAGAGGACACCATAGGTAAGGATTGCACTGGAGAAACCTTAAGTTGTTTTTCACTGAGTTCCTCCTGAGGTTCAGGCAATATGTTGCAAAGAGAGGTCACCACAGGTAAGGATTCTACTGGAGAAACATCTGTTTGTTTTTCACTCGGCTTGGCTTGAAATTCAGGTGGGTTGTTGGTAGGAAGAGAGGCTGATAAAGGTAAAACTTCAGTGAGTGGGACATCAGCTTCAACTTGAGGTTCAGGTAAGTTGATAACAGATACCGTCTCCGCTGAGGGAATCTTAAATGCTATATTAATGGGTTCAGTTAGCGATAAAGGAAAATTTTCTGCTGATGATACTTCAATTTGATTATAAATGGGTTCAGCTTTAGCTTCAGGCAAGTTGCTGGAGGAAACTTTGATCTGGTCTTTGTAGAGTTCCATCTGAGAAGTGGATAAGCTTGTTTCTCTAGGTAAACTGTCTACTGTTGGAACCTCTGCTTTACACTCAGGTTGAGATTCAGGTTGGCTGACAGTGGCCAAAGAAGAAGATGCTAGTGCCAAGTCCACTGGTTGTATATCAGCTGTCTCATTGGTGACTTTGATCTGAGATTGTGGTGGGTAGTCTGAAAGACGGGAGGCGTTATGTTCCTGTGTCTCAATACAATGTAGAGTTTTAGGTTTAAGTTGGTTAGAATTTACAGTTAAAGTCTCTAAGTTTGGAACATTGGTGGACGAAATCCCAGGCAAAGTCCCGGTAGAGATGGAAGCCGACCTGGTATTCAGAGATTTTCCAAATGCTGGTGCCTTTACAGTAAAAGAATCCGTTGTTCTTGCACTAAAAGGTGTATACGGAGGAGGAGCAACATACTGTAATATAGACCTCAAAGAAGATGAAAATGGAGTTTTGCCTTCTAATGTTATTGGCGAATCAGCCAAAGGAGAAGGCGGTAGACCCTCAACATTGGTCTCAGAGGAAGCATGTGATTCATAGCTGCTTATTGAGTAAATGTTTGATTTTGTTTCTGGGAGTTTTCCTGCAGTAACAGAAACAGGTGGAGATGGTAATAATCTTTGGTCAATGGAAGCAGCAGAAGTGGAATAAGCTTGTGCAGCTAAAACTGGTTCCTGTGGTGCAAAGGATGGCCCAATAGCTTTTGCACTTAATAGAGATTCGAGTCCTGGTGCCTCAGTGCTGAGTGGTGTGGTGGAAATCTTTGCATCGGTAACTGGTGTGACACTTGCAAATGCAATTTCTGATACAGGACTGGAGATGGAGACCGTAGCCTTTATTGCTGCTGGTGGTCCTTCAGGTGTGTGGTAGCTCCTCAGTGACTTTGGACTGTGCCCTTGGTCCACAAGATCCTCAGATGTGTTCAGACTATCAACGGGCACAAACTCTGCTCTGTATACATCACCAGGTATCTTTGTGTTTGTAGCATCTGGAGTGTTAAAGTTTGTAGATTGTGGAATGTTAAGTGCTGGAGGTCTCGTCTGAGCTTTGATGTCCATGCCTTGTTGTAGAGGCTCCTCTGATGTTAGTGTTACATATTCGGCCCTGTGGGGTACATCATACATATATTTTTGTGGAGATACAGTACTCAGATGAGGAGATATGGAGCTCTGAGGAGGCATTATGGTGCTCTGAAGAGGAGATATGGAGCTCTGAGGAGGCAGCATGGTGCTCTGAAGAGGAGATATGGAGCTCTGAAGAGGAGGTATGGAGCTCTGAGGAGGAGGTATGGAGCTCTGAGGAGGAGGTATGGAGCTCCAAGGAGGTGATGTGGAGCTCTGAGGAGGAGATATGGTGCTCATAGGAGTAAATATAGAGCCCTGAGAAGGGGGTATGGTGCTCAGAGGAGGAGATATGGAGCTCTTAGGAGAAGATATGGAGCTCCAAGGAGGCGATATGGAGCTCTGAGGAGATATGTTCTCTTTTACTTGTGATGGAGAGCCTCGCTTGGTGGAAATTGGAGGGGGTATAAAGGAAGGTAAAGAGTCCATCTTTGTAGATGTGCCTGGCAGTGGGGCCTTGGAGAAGATGAAGGCAGGAGAACATGCTGGAGGTGTGCTAGAAGAAGGGCCACTGAATGAGTCTCTTTTCTGGAAACCAGGAAAATAGGATGGACTTCGGGCTGGAGGGGTCAAAATAGACTCTGTCACGCTGCGCTGGTATCGGAATGTTGTTCTGCCGGAAAAACCTTCAATGAAAAGAAGAAGATTTGAAGTCAAGTTTTCTCATATTTATTTATTTAGGTCAGTTACTTATATCATTTGTACTCATCATAATTATGTGAATGATTCTCTGAAGGAACCATCTCATTT
Source organism: Aquarana catesbeiana (assembly GCF_042186555.1). Classification (NCBI taxonomy): domain Eukaryota; kingdom Metazoa; phylum Chordata; class Amphibia; order Anura; family Ranidae; genus Aquarana; species Aquarana catesbeiana. The sequence goes on along the minus strand of NC_133324.1, from coordinate 3,807,928 downwards.
GTCTAAGACATAGGAGTACTTTCTATCTGTGAAGATTGTCAACTGAGCCGTTAGTGATAACCCAGCCCTCCATTAACTTGTCAGTAGACCCGGTCAGGGGACCAATACTCGTACAGCTAATGCAACAGCTAATGCTTATTCTTGTACACATGTCCCAGCATACAGACAAGCCTGGGCCAGTAACCAACATGCACTGACAAGTCGGCGCATCTGTGTTTGCCATCGCTCATTGGCGTGCACGTCCACGTGCATTGCTGGTGCATGCCCGCTTACATCCGATCCAAGGAATGGCACCAAGATGCCTATTTAAAGGAGGTCCAGATGTGTTCTCATTCCTGGATGTTCTTCAGCTGCCCATGACCTGTGTTCCTGCTCTTGCTGTCTGATCTCACGTTGCCTGCTTCTGACCTTGCTTTGTGAATTCTGGACTCTGACTTTAGCTTGCCTCTAACCACTCTGCTGTCTTCCTGGTGACTACGCTTCTCCTGCTCTTCGTGTATGACTCTAACTAGGCTGCTGACTACATTCTTACTGTCCATCCATGGTGACCCTAGCTTGACCATTTCCCTGATTCTAACGGGTACCTGCATCTATCTCTGACTGTGTGTCCTCGCAGCCTCTGTGCCAAGCTTCCAAGGTCCGGTTCCTGGGTGCCTTCCTTGGCTCTCTTCTGATGTTCCTGCACTGCTGCTGACTACTGTCCAGAGGCCACCACTGCCTGCTACCTGATTACCGGCACCTGTGCTTCTTTGTGCCATGTGCCCAGGTTCCCACACTCAGGTGTACTCGGACCAGAGCTGCAAGGGGAAACCCTCTCATCACTTCGGCCTCCACCCAAAGGTACATGACAGTATTGTTCATTTTTATCAACTGCAGTTTTCGGGCTCTTTGTAAAGAACCACCAATAAACTCCATAAGATGGCTGGTCTTGTATTTATTACTTCATGAACAGAAAATGACTATGAGTGATCACCGGTCTGCAATGACGAGCTTCATAGACCAGCCACTGACTTGCACCATTGGTAGACCACTAACTTACAATATAGATTGACTACTGACCTTAGGTATAGAATGACCATTTGCCCTGACTGACTACTGAACGGACTGACCACTTTCAAGAAAGACTGATCACTGATGTACTTCATAGACTCACCACTGAGCTGCAGCTTAGAAAGATCGCTGATCTCCAGGACAGCATAACTAACTAGACTGAGCACTAATTTGCAACATAGACCACTACCCGGAAAAACAGAGTGATCCCTGACTGAGGACGGATATGGAGGACTAAACTCCAAGTGGGCACCACTGACCTTTAGCACAGACTTGTAGGCAGGTGCAGTTTATTCTCTCTACTGCAGGTGGTGCTCAACCGCAGCGGCTCTGCAGCTGGGGAGGGAGTCAGCAGGAACTCGGTTCCTGGGTCACTAGGGAAGGGATCCAGTTGGATGCTGTTGCCCCATGTGACTCAAGCAGCCATCTTGGGTCTGGCAGAGCGTATTTAACCACTTGCCCACACCCCCTTCCTCCCCAGGACAATTTTCAGCTTTCAGCTCTGTCACACTTTGAATGACAATTGGGAGGTCATACAACACTGTACCCATATGACATTTTTATCATTTTTTTTGAGACAGATAGAAAAAGTATTTATTAGTTTCTGTTATAAAATTTTGTAAGTAGGTAACTGATGGGCACTGATAAGGCTGCACTGATGGGCACTGATAAGGCTGCACTGATGGGCACCGATGAGGCAGCACTGATGGGCACTGAAGAGGCAGCACTGATGGGCACTGATAGGAGGCACTGATAGGCATCATTGATGGACACTGATAAGGCTGCATTGATGGGCACTGATAGGCTGCCTTGATGGGCACTAATAAGCACTGATAAGGCTGCACTGATGGGTACTGGTAGGCTGCACTAATGGGTGCAGATGAGGCTGCACTGATGGGCACTGATGGGCACTGATGAGGCGGTACTGAAGGGCACTGATTAGGTGGCACTGATGAGGCTGCTCTGATATGCAGCAATGATAGGCATCATTAATGAGCACCAACAGGCTGCACTGATGGGCACTGTTGGGGCTGCCCTGATTAACAGTGTAGATGTCACCTGCATGAGGAGAGGACTGTCGGTAACCGGCAAATCCTGTTTACACTGTGATCAGCTGTGACTGGACACAGCTGATCACATGGTAAAGAGCTGTTGTGATTGGCCCTTTACCCCGATCACAGGTCCCTGCCGATGCACTCCGCAGGGGGCGCATGGGAAGCTTGATCATGGGAGGACATCAATAGACATCCTCCTGGAAATATGAGACCGTAATGTAGCCGTCATTCAGCTATAGCGTGGTCGGGAAGAAGTTAAAGCCCCGGCTCCTGGGTTTGGCACTCTTTATGGGAGTGGGTAGTGCAGGGAAAGGTACCCCTTCTGTTAGGGACAGTGCTAACGGTAGGGAAAGGTTCCTGACGAGGAGGGAAAGCGTAGGGTCGCATCTCTTCTGGACATCTTCCCGATTGGTCATGGGACAGCCAGGCCCCATTCTGCCCCTCTCTACAGATGCTGTCATTCTGGCTGGAACCCACTCTGTTCACATTTTCTGTAACCGTGAGGGCACCTGGTTGGGCGGTCTTCCCACCAGGGTTGTCGTGAACTGCTGCTGCATTGCTTCAATACAAGTTCATTTTTGCCTCCGCCTCGCTGCACCCCATCTACAGATGACCATTAATGCATTGGATAGATTGGAAAATAACCTTCAGAGCAGACCGAACACTGAGTTGCAGCTAAGGGATGACTGCGGATCCAAAAACATAAACTGACCACATGACCTCCATCAAAGACTGATCTCTGGCCTGCAACTCTATGCTGGAGATCAGTAGACAATATGGACTAATGACCAGCAACACCGACTGACTAATGACCAGCAGGAGAGAATGGATAACAAGCTGCTTCTCAGGCTGACTACAGATCTGAAGCTTTGACTGCTAGTTGGAGGGAAAGGAATTCTACCCCTGATGTACCCAAGACACAGCTAAGTGATCCATGAAAAAGATTTGGACTCACTGGATGGAGATCTCCCTGGAGAGCTGGGAGTGGATGGTGGGGAGTTGGAACAGGATACAGAGCGCTCATGCTGCCGGAAGATGTCCCGGGGGTGCAATGACCTTCCAGAAACCAGTGCTGCCGCCTCCTGTAAATGATACAAAGCGAGTTGAAGATCCTTATTACAACAGTAAAACATTTGCAGAATTGTATTCAAAACATACAGCAACAATTCCTTCACTAACTCATCCAAGCCAGTGGAGAACCCCAACCACCTCCATCCTGGACAACTTGCAGGATTTCCTACCATGCACCCAGTGACTACCTGAGATACATAATAAAGATTTAATCTCCCATTGGCTGGGATGTGAAGAAGACTGATGATGGGTAATGCAGAAGACACACTCACCGCGGCCATCTCGATGGACTGACTGCGCCTAAATCTTCCTTTCATCTCCTCTTCAAACTCCTTCTGCTGCTGGGCCTGAAACATCCAAACCAGAAGAGCACATCATCAGCAGAAGATCTCAGCCTGCAGATAACCAGACCTGTCCATGTCTATCAGAACTGGATTATGTAGTTCAGCTTGTACCCGGCTGCAATAATAACTTTGCCTTTATGGTTGAGAACCTTTCAGAAACATCTATTGTTGTGACTACTTTGGCCTACGTTATATGTGTACCACCAATCAGTGATCAGGGCTGGTGACACAATGTTGCAAAGCTTCTGAAAGGCAAATTCCTTTACTATCAGCATTGGGGTATCCTGACAAGATAACTGGTTTCACATTCTATTTCCCATCATGGGAATTATGTAATCATGTAACTGTTACCCCATCCGAAACCTGGAGGAAGCTGCATTCCATTTTAGAGAATCATAGGTTCCAAGCCACCAGAGACCAGCTGTGTTTTCTGAAGAAACTCCCCCGAGGAGCTCTGGACTATGAGCTACCTTAGTGTGGCTGGGTATACTTCCTGGGAACACCTCCCAACAGATGAACTAGACTGGCTGTATTTCCTAAAGATGCTTCGCAGAGAAGCTCAGGACTATGAGCTCTGGCAGTGAGACAGCTCTGTTTCCTGATTAACCCTTCTCATAGGAGTACATAGGAGGACATCAGCATGGGCTGGTTGTATTTCCTGAAGACACTGCCATAAGGAAATCTGGACAATGATCTCTGTCAGAGGGGATGTCAGGTCAGGACAACAGAGGTGTGGGGCTGGGCATTGGTGGTTCAAGCTTGGACAGAGGTGTGGGGCTGGGCATTGGTGGTTCAAGCTTGGACAGAGGTGTGGGGCTGTTTTTAGGGGGTTCAGGCTGGGAAAGAGGTGTGAGGCTGGGCTGTTGTTGTTCAGGCTTTGACAGAGGTGTGAGGATGGGTTAAGACAGTTCATGCTTAGACAGATGCGTGAGCCTGTGATGTGCTTGTTTAGGTCAGGACAGAGGTGTAAGGCTGGTTTGGGGCAGCTCAGGCTTGGTCAGAGGTGTGAGGCTGAGCTGTGGTGGTTTGGGCCAGGAAAGAGGTGCGAGGCTGAGCTGTGGTGGGTCAAGCTTGGTCAGAGGTGTGAGGCTGAGCTGTGGTGGTTCAAACTTGGTCAGAGGTGTGAGGCTGAGCTGTGGTGGTTCAAGCTTGGTCAGAGGTGTGAGGCTGAGCTGTGGTGGTTTGGGCCAGGAAAGAGGTGCGAGGCCGTGCTGTGGTGATCAAGCTTGGTCAGAGGTGTGAAGCTGAGCTGTTGTGGGTCAAGCTTGGTCAGAGGTGTGAACCTGAGCTGTGGTGGGTCAAGCTTGGTCAGAGGTGTGAGGCTGAACTGTGGTGGGTCAAGCTTGGTCAGAGGTGTGAAGCTGAGCTGTGGTGGGTCAAGCTTGGTCAGAGGTGTGAAGCTGAGATGTGGTGGGTCAAGCTTGGTCAGAGGTGTGAGGCTGAGCTGTGGTGGGTCAAGCTTGGTCAGAGGTGTGAAGCTGAGCTGTGGTGGGTCAAGCTTGGTCAGAGGTGTGAAGCTGAGCTGTGGTTAGTCAAGCTTAGTCAGAGGTGTGAGGCTGTGCTGTGGTGATCAAGCTTGGTCAGAGGTGTGAAGCTGAGCTGTGGTGGGTCAAGCTTGGTCAGAGGTGTTAGGCTGAGCTGTGGTGGGTCAAGCTTGGTCAGAGGTGTGAAGCTGAGCTGTGGTGGGTCAAGCTTGGTCAGAGGTGTGAAGCTGAGCTGTGGTGGGTCAAGCTTGGTCAGAGGTGTGAGGCTGAACTGTGGTGGGTCAAGCTTGGTCAGAGGTGTGATGCTGAGCTGTGGTGGGTCAAGCTTGGTCAGAGGTGTGAAGCTGAGCTGTGGTGGGTCAAGCTTGGTCAGAGGTGTGAAGCTGAGATGTGGTGGGTCAAGCTTGGTCAGAGGTGTGAGGCTGAGCTGTGGTGGGTCAAGCTTGGTCAGAGGTGTGAAGCTGAGCTGTGGTGGGTCAAGCTTGGTCAGAGGTGTGAAGCTGAGCTGTGGTTAGTCAAGCTTAGTCAGAGGTGTGAGGCTGGGCTGTGGTGGGTCAAGCTTGGTTAGAGGTGTGAGGATCAGCTGTGGTGGGTCAAGCTTGGTCAGAGGTGTGAGGCTGAGCTGTGGTGGTTCAAGCTTGGTCAGAGGTGTGAGGCTGAGCTGTGGTGGTTCAAGCTTGGTCAGATTTGTGAAGCTGAGCTGTGGTGGTTCAAGCTTGGTCAGAGGTGTGAGGCTGAGCTGTGGTGGTTCAAGCTTGGTCAGAGGTGTCAGGCTGAGCTGTGATAGGTTAAGCTTGGTCAGAGGTGTGAGGCTGGGCTGTGGTGGTTCAGGTGGGAAAGAGGTGTGAGGCTGGGTTAAGACAGTTCATGCTCAGACAGATGTGTGAGCATGAGATTTGCTGGTTTTAGGTCAGGACAGAGGTGTGAGGCTGGGATGCGATGGTTCAGGTCAGGAAAGAGGTATGAGGCTGGACTGTGTTGGTTCAGGCTCAGTCAGAGGTTTGAGGCTGAGCTGTGACAGTTCACATTTGGATAATGGTGTGAGGTTGGTTTGTGGCAGCTCAGGCCAGGATAGAGGTATGAGACTGAGCTGTGGTGGGTCAAGTATGGTCAGAGGTGTGAAGCTGAGCTGTGGTGGGTCAAGCTTGGTCAGAGGCGTGAGGTTGAGCTGTGGTGGGTCAAGCTTAATCGGAGGTGCAAGGCTGAGCTATGGTGGGTCAAGCTTGGCAAGAGGTGTGAGGCTGAGCTGTATTGGGTCAAGCTTGGTAAGAGGTGTGAGGCTGAGCTGTATTGGGTCAAGCTTGGTAAGAGGTGTGAGGCTGAGCTGTATTGGGTCAAGCTTGGTCAGAGGTGTGAAGCTGAGCTGTGGTGGGTCAAGCTTGGTCAGAGGTGTGAAGCTGAGCTGTGGTGGGTCAAGCTTGGTCAGAGGTGTGAAGCTGAGCTGTGGTGGGTCAAGCTTGGTAAGAGGTGTGAGGCTGAGCTGTGGTGGGTCAAGCTTGGTCAGAGGTGTGAGGCTGAGCTGTGGTGGGTCAAGCTTGGTCAGAGGTGTGAAGCTGAGCTGTGGTGGGTCAAGCTTGGTCAGAGGTGTGAAGCTGAGCTGTGGTGGGTCAAGCTTGGTCAGAGGTGTGAGGCTGAGCTGTGGTGGGTCAAGCTTGGTAAGAGGTGTGAGGCTAAAGCCTCATACACACTATCAGTTTTTCTGCTGATTTTTGTCTTCAGATTTACCAAAACTATGTAGTGCGAGGGCCTGCCTGATTGCATACAAATTGAAACTCCTAAGGTTTGACCTCATATTAAATGGTTTTGGTAAATATGAAGGAAAAAATCAGCAGAAAATCTGATAGTGTATATGGGGCTTTAGCTGTGGTGGGTCAAGCTTGGTCAGAGGTGTAAAGGCTCAGCTGTGACAGTTCAGGTTTGGACAGAGGTGTGAGGTTGGTTTGTGGCAGCTTAGGCCAGAATAGAGGTGTGAGGCTGGGCTGTGGTGGTTCTGGGTAAGATACAGGTGTGAGGCTGTGCCAGTTCAACCTGGGACAGAAGCGTTAGGTTGGGCTGTGGTGGTTCAGGCTGGCACAGAAGTGTTTGGTTAGGGTGTAGCAGTTCAGGTTAGGAGAGAAGTGTTTGGCTGGATGGTGGCATTTCAATATAGGACGGAGGTTTGAGTTTGAGCTGCAGTGGTTTGGGACAGGAAAGAGGTGCAAGGTTGGGCTGTGCAGGGTTGGGCTTGGAGCATGGACAGAAGTGTGAGGCTGGTTTCTGGTGACTCAGGTCAGGACAGAGGTGAGAGCCTGGAATGTGGCGGTTCAGGTCAGGACAGGGGTTTTAGACTGAACTGTAGGGGTTTGAGCCAGGACAGAGGTTTTAGGCTGGGTTGTTGGAGTTCCGGTCAAGACAGGGGTGCCATGTTTTTATACCAGTCTCCCACCTCCCTGAATTAGGATAAATGGTGTACAGGGGCACCCCCTTCTGGATAACCGAGAACTGCTTACCTGTATTGAGAATTCTAACCCCTATGGACTCCCAGCTGTCACTCACCCATCGAGCCTTCTCCGTCCTCCTCTGCTCAGCCTCCAGTCTCGCCTGCTCCTTCCTATTCAAACAGAGACAGTAATGAGGTTAGTAAATAGCCAGCGACAATGCTTCAGTTCTAGAAGATCCATTACTGCAATGCATTATCATGCACCTAGGACACTGCAGTGAATGGTAGGGGGTGCCCAAAGAGGTTTTGGTTTAAGGGGATGAAAATAAAAAGTGTCTGACATGAAATGTCACCATCACAAGGAAGCTGACAAATATACATCTTCAAGAGGACCAACAGTAAGATTCCAGTGACCGTGCACAGAGGGTAAGGACCTGAGCACCTGCCAAGAGACCCAGGTGACCAGCGGCAGAGTCACACTCATTAGCGGCATCCATAAAAGTCATGTGACCAGAGGGGGAGCAATGCTCCATTCACTCTTGTCTGGTATCAGTACGATGTCCAGAGAGGACAACATGATGTCCTCACCGCTGCTTCCCCACCAGTTTGAGTCATGTCATGGGACCAGATAAGGAATCATGTCATGGTATCAGTGCAATGTCCTCACCTCTGCTCCTCCACCACTCTGAGTCATGGGACCAGAGGGGGAGCAGTGCTCTGTTCATTCATGTTATGATATCAGTACAATGTCCTCACCTCCGCTCCTCCACCAGTCTGAATCATGGGACCAGAGAAGGAGTCCTGTCATGGTCTCAGTACAATGTCCAGGGAAGATGGTCCAATGTCCTCACCTCTGCTCCTCCACCAGTCTGAGTCATAGGACCAGAAGAGGAGTCATGTCAAGTTCAGTACAATGTCCAGAGAAGACACTTCGATGTCCTCACTTCTGCTCCTTCAGCAGTCTAAATCATGGGACTAGATGAGGAGTCATGTCATGGTATCAGTACAATGTCCAGGGAAGATGATCCAATGTCCTCACTTTTGCTCCTCCACCAGTCTGAGCCATGGGACCACATGACGAGTCCTGTCATGGTATCAGTACAATGTCCTCACCTCTGCTCCTCCACCAGTATGAATCATGGGACCAGAAGAGGAGTCATGTCTAGTTTCAGTACAATGTCCAGAGAACACAATATGATGTCCTCACCTCTGCTCCTCCACCAGTCTGAATTGTGGGACCGGAAGAGGAGTCATGTCTAGTTTTAGTACAATGTCCAGAGAAGACAATATGATTTCCTCACCTCTGCTCCTCCATCAGTCTAAAGTATGGCACCAGATGAGCAGTCATGTCATGGTATCAGTACAATGTCCAGGGAAGATGGTCTAATGTCCTCACTTTTGCTCCTCCACTAGTCTGAGCCATGGGACCACATAAGGAGTCCTGTCATGGTATCAATACAATGTCCTCACCTCGGCTCCTCCACCGGTCTGAGTCATGGGACCAGATGAGGAGTCATGTCATGATATCAGTATAATGTCCAGAGAAGACAATATAACATCCTCACCTCTGCTGTGCAGAGAAGACAATATGATGTCCTCACCTCCGCTCCTCCACCAGTCTGAGTCATGGGACCAGAAGAGGAGTCATGTCTAGTTTCAGTACAATGTCCAGAGAAGACAATATGATGTCCTCACCTCTGCTCCTCCACCAGTCTGAGTCATGGGACCAGAAGAGGAGTCATGTTTAGTATTAGTGCAATGTCCAGAGAAGACAATATGATGTCCTCACCTCTGCTCCTCCACCAGTCTAAATCATGGGACCAGATGAGCAGTCATCTCATGGTATCAGTACAATGTCCAGGGAAGATGGTGTAATGTCCTCACTTTTGCTCCTCCACTAGTCTGAGCCATGGGACCACATGAGAAGTCCTGTCATGGTATCAATACAATGTCCTCACCTCGGCTCCTCCACCAGTCTAAGTCATCGGACCAGAGGAGGTGTCATGTCTGGTACCAGTACAATATCCAGAGAAGACAATATGATGTCCTCACCTCTGCTCCTCCACCGGTCTGAGTCATGGGACCAGATGAGGAGTCATGTCGTGATATCAGTACAATGTCCAGAGAAGACAATATAACATCCTCACCTCTGCTGTCCAGAGAAGACAATATGATGTCCTCACCTCCGCTCCTCCACCAGTCTGAGTCATGGGACCAGATGAGGAGTCATGTCATGATATCAGTATAATGTCCAGAGAAGACAATATAACATCCTCACCTCTGCTGTCCAGAGAAGACAATATGATGTCCTCACCTCCACTCCTCTGAGTCATGGGATCAGAGGGGGAGCAGTGCTCCATTCAGTCATGTCTGGTATCAGTACAATGTTCAGAGAAGATGGTACAATGTCCTCACCTCTGCTCCTCTACCATCCTCTCCTTCTCCTCGATCCGGCGCTCCCTATCCTCTTCTTCCAGTCGCTCTCTCTCTATTCTGGCTTTCTCCATCGCAATCCGTTCTTCCTGTAACCGCAGGCGTTCATGCTCCTTCCGCCTCTCCTCCTCTCTCTGCAGAGAAAATAGTGAGGTTACTATAGAGCGGGGGGACAAGGATGAGAGCGGGCCTGGGGTCCTATGTTCATTAATATCTGGCCTCCTGATCTCAGGGATGGTTGGTGATTATGGGGCATCATGTGATTCCAGAACAATACATATAACTCTACACCCATCCCTAAACCTCACCTCATTCCTCTGCCAGAACGAATCCCTCATACTGAACTTCATCTCTATGGCTGGGTTGGTTTTTGTGTAATTCGTCCCCTAAGAAAGAAGAGGAAAAAACAGGACTTACCTTTCACATAACAGTGGATTATGTGGAGGAGATTGTGTTCTATCACATATCATTGTCAGTCTAATGAAGGATACAAAGGGGGCACTCACCACCAAATCGTGAGATCCGGGAAGTCTGGGTCTGTGAAAGGATCGGGTAGGCTGTGGCACTTTGTTGAGGGCCTGTGTCACGGCCTCCTGTGATATGTCCTCTATACGCTGGGCACGGAGCATGACACTGGCCTCCTGGATGAGACAACACGTGGACACGGGTCACCCTCAGGATTTGGGGCAAACAATAACAGAATTAGCTCTCTCTTTGTTCTTCATCATGTGTGGTCATGATCTTTAGGGCTGGAGTAGTCACCGTGCTGCTGTTCCAGAGCATTATATGAAAGAACACATCCCCGGCATCCCTTTTGTCATGCATGCTCCTCCCGGTTGAGTACTTTAGCTGTGCAATCTGCTGATCAGTTGGTTGCTTACACTGTATTAAAGTGATCAGGAGATAGCACAGCTAAAGTCTGCAGCACCCAGTGACCAGCAGGGGGAGCACCAAACGCAATCTTACTATGGAGCCCACAGAATGAGTCAGTGATGATGCGGTTTTCAGGACAGTACGGGGACATTGTGCTCCAGGAAACTGGTTTGCTTAAGGAAAAGGCCACATCTACCGCCAGAGAAGGAATGGTGGCGCCCGCTGCTGGGGGTTTGTGAGGGAATGAAGAAGATGGAACCTCTCACTTCCTGTCTGTATGCATAACACACACGCCTCCACCTACCTTGAAGAACCTGCGGATGGCGGGAAGGTGCTGGGTGCTGACCTCTTTCCGGGATGCGTCCACGTTTTCACCGACCTGCCATGAGAGAAAGTGGAAAGATTGGGGAGGACAGGGTGATATTTTCCAGGTCCCACTAGGACAGAGAACGCAGGTCAAGGCTAGGCATGTGAATGTGATGGAAACTAGGGGGGGGGGGGGATCAGGGTAGGCAAATGTATGCTGATTAAACTTCAGCAGTGTGTTCCCTAAAAACTGCCCCTGCACCCCCCGCCATTTGGGTGACAACCATCCAAAGGTCCCTCATTGAACTTAGTATGTTTGTAGCTAGGCTGTAGTCAGCCTGAGCTCTGTTCTCCCTTCTCTGGGCTCTGCAGGTCTTCCCTTAGCTCAGTGGGTTGATTGCTCCTGCCTGTTACTGTCGAGGAAGTTCCAGTAATCAGAGTGGGAAGGAGTCATGTCATGATATCAGTACAATGTCCAGGGAAGATGGTCCAATGTCCTCACTTTTGCTCCTCCACCAGTCTGAGCCATGGGACCACATGAGGAGTCTTGTCATGGTATCAATACAATGTCCTCACCTCTGCTCCTCCACCAGTCTAAGTCATGTCCAGAGAAGACAATATGATGTCCTCACCTCTACTCCTCCACCAGTCTGAGCCATGGGACCACATGAGGAGTCTTGTCATGGTATCAGTACAATGTCCTCACCTCTGCTCCTCCACCAGTCTAAGTCATGTCCAGAGAAGACAATATAATGTCCTCACCTCTACTCCTCCACCAGTCTAAATCATGGGACCAGAGGAGGCATCATGCCTGGTACCAGTACAACATCCAGAGAAAAAAATATGTCCTCACCTCTGCTCCTCCACCAGTCTGAGTCATGGGACCAGAAGAGGAGTCATGTCATGATATCAGTACAATGTCCAAAGAAGACAATATAACATCCTCACCTCTGCTGTCCAAAGAAGACAATATGATGTCCTCACCACCGCTCTTTCAGTGACATCAGTACAATGTCCAGGGAAGATGGTCCAATGTCCTCACCTCTGCTCCTCCACCAGTCTAAGTCATGAGACCGGAAGAGGAGTCATGTCTAGGATCAGTAAAATGTCCAGAGAAGACAATATGATGTCCTCACCTCTACTCCTCCACCAGTCTAAATCATGGGACCAGATGAGCAGTCCTGTCATGGTATCAGTACAATATCCAGGGAAGTTGGTCCAATGGCCTCACTTTGGCTCCTCCTCTAAAGGTCCCTCATTAAACTTAGTATGTTTGTAGGTAGGCTGTCATGGAAGTTCCAGTAATCAGAGTGGGAAGGAAGATCACCGAGTTATGAATACCTCTCTGACCAATCCTGGAGATTCTTGTTCTGGGGTGTGGTGGGGCAGATATAAATATGTTCGGGGTGTGTTCTCTCTCCCCCTCCTGGACGGATCTGAACTCGGCCTGGGACCTGTGATGGGGGCCCAAAGATGTGGCGGGATCTCTGGGGGGGAGAGAGTCACAGAGGAAAGATTCCTCATCCCCCAATCCAGGAATTGGCAATCGGTGTCTGGGGTCAGATTTACTATAGACTCAAGATAGACTCTGACACTGTGACTGCTCCTACGGTGTCCTCGATCTTCTGTCCAACTGCCCCATAGGGCCAGCACTTACCAAGAGGGGGCTATTAAAGGGCCTAATGCTAATACTACTACTAGTATGACTACTACTAGTAACTCATACTGCTACTACTACTACTACTACTAATACTACTATTAGTATGACTACTACTATTACTAATACTTCTACTAGTATGACTACTACTATTAACTTATACTATTACTAGTATGAGTACTACTATTAACTCATACTACTACTACTAGTAGTAGTAGGACTACTACTATTACTAATATTACTACTAGTAACTCATACTACTACTACTATTACTAATACTGCTACTAGTATGACTGCTACTATTAACTCACACTACTTATACTACTAGTAATAGTAGTATGACTACTACTTTTGTTACTACTACTAGTATGACTACTACTACTACTAATACTAGTATGACTACTACTTTTACTACTACTACTAGTATGACTATTACTATTACTACTAATAATACTGCTCCCACTACTAGTCCTACTACTACAACTACTATTATTACTACTAACCCCCCTACCACTACTACTAAAATTACTGCTACCACTGCTGTTACTACAGCAACCACTACTACTACTACTACTACTACTACTACCACCCACTACCACCCCCTACTGCTGCACAAACACTACTGTTATTATTACTAATACTGCTGTTACTACTGCTATCACTACTAGTACAACAATTTCTACTACAGTGCCTTGAAAAAGTATTCATACCCCTTGAAATTTCCCACATTTTGTCATCTTGCAACCAAAAATGTAAATGTATTTTATTGGGATTTTATGTGATAGACCAACACAAAGTGTCACATAATTGTGAAGTGGAAGGAAAATGATAAATGATACAAATAAATCTGTGAAAAGTGTGGGGGAGGGGCATTTGTATTCACCCCCTTTACTCTGATACCCCTAACTAAAATCTAGAGGAACCAATTGCCTTCAGAAGTCACCTAATTAGTAAATAGAGTCCACCTGTGTGTCATTTGTTCTCGGTATAAATGCAGCTGTTCTGTGAAGCCCTCAGAGTTTTGTTAGAGAACCTTAGTGAACAAACAGCATCATGAAAGCCAAGGAACACACCAGACAGGTCAGGGATAAAGTTGTGGAGAAGTATAAAGCAGGGTTAGGTTATAAAAAGATCTCCCAAGCTTTGAACATCTCACGGAGCTCTGTTCAATCCATCATCGGAAAATGGAAAGAGTATGGCACAACTGCAAACCTACCAAGACATGGCCGTCCACCTAAACTGACCGGCCGGGCAAGGAGAGCATTCATCAGAGAAGAGCCAAGAGGTCCATGGTAACTCTGGAGGAGCTGCAGAGATCCACAGCTCAGGTGGGAGAATCTGTCCACAGGACAACTATTAGTCGTGTTCTCCACAAATCTGCCCTTTATGGAAGAGTGACAAGAAGAAAGACATTGGTGAAAGAAAGTCATAAGAAGTCCTGTTTGTAGTTTGTGAGAAGCCATGTGGAGGACACAGCAAACATGTGGAAGAAGGTGATCTGGTCAGAGGAGACCAAAATTCAACTTTATGGCCTAAAAGCAAAACGCTATGTGTGGGGAAAACTAACACTGCACATCACCCTGAACACACCATCCCCACCGTGAAACATGGTGGTGGCAGAATCATGTGGTGGGGATGGTTTTCTTCAGCAGGGACAGGGAAGCTGGTCAGAGTTGATGGGAAGATGGATGGAGACAAATACAGGACAATCTTAGAAGAAAACCTGTTAGAGTCCACAAAAGACTTGAGACTGGGGCGGAGGTTCACCTTCCAGCAGGACAACGACCCGAAACATCCAGCCAGATCTACAATGGAATGGTTTAGATCAAAGCATATTCATGTGTTAGAATGGCCCAGTCACAGTCCAGACCTAAATCACATTGAGAATCTGTGGCAAGACTTGAAAATTGCTGATCACAGACGTTCTCCATCCAATCTGACAGAACTTGAGATATTTTACAAAGAAGAATGGGCAGAAATGTCCTCTCTAGATGTGCAAAGCTGGTAGAGACATCCCCAAAAAGACTTGTAGAGAAAGGGGGTTCTACAAAGTATTGACTCCGGGGGGCGCCATACAAATGCCCCTCCCCCACACTTTTCACATATTTATTTGTATCATTTATCATTTTCCTTCCACTTCACAATTATGTGACACTTTGTGTTGGTCTATCACATAAAATCCCAATAAAATACATTTACGTTTTTGGTTGTAACAAAATGTGGGGAATTTCAAGGGGTGTGAATACTTTTTCAAGGCATTGTACTAAAACCACTACCATTACTACAACTACTACTACAAATACTACAACTACTACTCTCACTACTACTACTGTTAGTCCTATGACTACCACTAATACTACTTCCACCAGTAGTACAGGAGGAGTTCCCCCATGTGGGGAAATCTTACCCAGTATATGAGGATGAATCGGGGTCCCTGGGTGTTGGGGTCCGGCACTCGGCACAGTCCATACAGTACCAGGTTCTTGTTGAATTTTTTGATCAATTCTTCCAACCCGCCAACTGCCAGGAGGGAAAAGAAAACCGTTAGTGTAGGAGATCCCCGGGGTGTATGTACCCAATTCATCATCGATATCACGAGGACAGACAGAGGACAGGACCCGCTGTGCCCATTATGAGGGGTTCACACCATCCCTGTGCTGAGTTCCTGGGTCTGTACACCCACTGTGCCCATTATGAGGGGTTCTCACCATCCCTGTGCTGAGTTCCTGGGTCTGTACACCCACTGTGCCCATTATGAGGGGTTCTCACCATCCCTGTGCTGAGTTCCTGGGTCTGTACACCCGCTGTGCCCATTATGAGGGGTTCCCACCATCCCTGTGCTGAGTTCCCGGGTCTGTACACCCGCTGTGCCCATTATGAGGGGTTCTCACCATCCCTGTGCTGAGTTCCCGGGTCTGTACACCCGCTGTGCCCATTATGAGGGGTTCTCACCATCCCTGTGCTGAGTTCCTGGGTCTGTACACCCGCTGTGCCCATTATGAGGGGTTCTCACCATCCCTGTGCTGAGTTCCCGGGTCTGTACACCCGCTGTGCCCATTATGAGGGGTTCTCACCATCCCTGTGCTGAGTTCCCGGGTCTGTACACCCGCTGTGCCCATTATGAGGGGTTCCCACCATCCCTGTGCTGAGTTCCTGGGTCTGTACACCCGCTGTGCCCATTATGAGGGGTTCTCACCATCCCTGTGCTGAGTTCCTGGGTCTGTACACCCGCTGTGCCCATTAAGAGGCGTTCCCACCATCCCTGTGCTGAGTTCCCGGGTCTGTACACCTGATGTGCCCATTATGAGGGGTTCCCACCATCCCTGTGCTGAGTTCTCGGGTCTGTACACCCGCTGTGCCCATTATGAGGGGTTCTCACCATCCCTGTGCTGAGTTCCTGGGTCTGTACACCCGCTGTGCCCATTATGAGGGGTTCCCACCATCCCTGTGCTGAGTTCCCGGGTCTGTACACCCGCTGTGTCCATTATGAGGGGTTCTCACCATCCCTGTGCTGAGTTCCTGGGTCTGTACACCCGCTGTGCCCATTATGAGGGGTTCTCACCATCCCTGTGCTGAGTTCCCGGGTCTGTACACCCGCTGTGCCCATTATGAGGGGTTCTCACCATTCCTGTGCTGAGTTCCCGGGTCTGTACACCCGCTGTGCCCATTATGAGGGGTTCCCACCATCCCTGTGCTGAGTTCCCGGGTCTGTACACCCGCTGTGCCCATTATGAGGGGTTCTCACCATCCCTGTGCTGAGTTCCCGGGTCTGTACACCCGCTGTGCCCATTATGAGGGGTTCTCACCATCCCTGTGCTGAGTTCCTGGGTCTGTACACCCGCTGTGCCCATTAAGAGGCGTTCCCACCATCCCTGTGCTGAGTTCCCGGGTCTGTACACCCGCTGTGCCCATTATGAGGGGTTCTCACCATCCCTGTGCTGAGTTCCCGGGTCTGTACACCCGCTGTGCCCATTATGAGGGGTTCTCACCATCCCTGTGCTGAGTTCCCGGGTCTGTACACCCGCTGTGCCCATTATGAGGGGTTCTCACCATCCCTGTGCTGAGTTCCCGGGTCTGTACACCCGCTGTGCCCATTATGAGGGGTTCTCACCATTCCTGTGCTGAGTTCCCGGGTCTGTACACCCGCTGTGCCCATTATGAGGGGTTCCCACCATCCCTGTGCTGAGTTCCCGGGTCTGTACACCCGCTGTGCCCATTATGAGGGGTTCTCACCATCCCTGTGCTGAGTTCCTGGGTCTGTACACCCGCTGTGCCCATTATGAGGGGTTCTCACCATCCCTGTGCTGAGTTCCCGGGTCTGTACACCTGCTGTGCCCATTATGAGGGGTTCTCACCATCCCTGTGCTGAGTTCCCGGGTCTGTACACCCGCTGTGCCCATTATGAGGGGTTCCCACCATCCCTGTGCTGAGTTCCCGGGTCTGTACACCTGATGTGCCCATTATGAGGGGTTCCCACCATCCCTGTGCTGAGTTCCCGGGTCTGTACACCCGCTGTGCCCATTATGAGGGGTTCCCACCATCCCTGTGCTGAGTTCCCGGGTCTGTACACCCGCTGTGCCCATTATGAGGGGTTCTCACCATCCCTGTGCTGAGTTCCCGGGTCTGTACACCCGCTGTGCCCATTATGAGGGGTTCTCACCATCCCTGTGCTGAGTTCCCGGGTCTGTACACCCGCTGTGCCCATTATGAGGGGTTCACACCATCCCTGTGCTGAGTTCCTGGGTCTGTACACCCGCTGTGCCCATTAAGAGGCGTTCCCACCATCCCTGTGCTGAGTTCCCGGGTCTGTACACCCGCTGTGCCCATTATGAGGGGTTCACACCATCCCTGTGCTGAGTTCCTGGGTCTGTACACCCGCTGTGCCCATTATGAGGGGTTCTCACCATCCCTGTGCTGAGTTCCCGGGTCTGTACACCCGCTGTGCCCATTATGAGGGGTTCCCACCATCCCTGTGCTGAGTTCCCGGGTCTGTACACCCGCTGTGCCCATTATGAGGGGTTCTCACCATCCCTGTGCTGAGTTCCCAGGTCTGTACACCCGCTGTGCCCATTATGAGGGGTTCTCACCATCCCTGTGCTGAGTTCCCGGGTCTGTACACCCGCTGTGCCCATTATGAGGGGTTCCCACCATCCCTGTGCTGAGTTCCCGGGTCTGTACACCCGCTGTGCCCATTATGAGGGGTTCCCACCATCCCTGTGCTGAGTTCCCAGGTCTGTACACCCGCTGTGCCCATTATGAGGGGTTCACACCATCCCTGTGCTGAGTTCCCGGGTCTGTACACCTGCTGTGCCCATTATGAGGGGTTCCCACCATCCCTGTGCTGAGTTCCCGGGTCTGTACACCCGCTGTGCCCATTATGAGGGGTTCCCACCATCCCTGTGCTGAGTTCCCGGGTCTGTACACCCGCTGTGCCCATTATGAGGGGTTCTCACCATCCCTGTGCTGAGTTCCCGGGTCTGTACACCCGCTGTGCCCATTATGAGGGGTTCTCACCATCCCTGTGCTGAGTTCCCGGGTCTGTACACCCGCTGTGCCCATTATGAGGGGTTCTCACCATCCCTGTGCTGAGTTCCCAGGTCTGTACACCCGCTGTGCCCATTATGAGGGGTTCTCACCATCCCTGTGCTGAGTTCCCAGGTCTGTACACCCGCTGTGCCCATTATGAGGGGTTCTCACCATCCCTGTGCTGAGTTCCCGGGTCTGTACACCCGCTGTGCCCATTATGTGGGGTTCCCACCATCCCTGTGCTGAGTTCCCGGGTCTGTACACCCGCTGTGCCCATTATGAGGGGTTCTCACCATCCCTGTGCTGAGTTCCCGGGTCTGTACATCCGCTGTGCCCATTATGAGGGGTTCCCACCATCCCTGTGCTGAGTTCCCGGGTCTGTACACCCGCTGTGCCCATTATGAGGGGTTCTCACCATCCCTGTGCTGAGTTCCCGGGTCTGTACACCCGCTGTGCCCATTATGAGAGGTTCCCACCATCCCTGTGCTGAGTTCCCGGGTCTGTACACCCGCTGTGCCCATTATGAGGGGTTCCCACCATCCCTGTGCTGAGTTCCCGGGTCTGTACACCCGCTGTGCCCATTATGAGGGGTTCCCACCATCCCTGTGCTGAGTTCCTGGGTCTGTACACCCGCTGTGCCCATTATGAGGGGTTCTCACCATCCCTGTGCTGAGTTCCTGGGTCTGTACACCCGCTGTGCCCATTATGAGGGGTTCTCACCATCCCTGTGCTGAGTTCCCGGGTCTGTACACCCGCTGTGCCCATTATGAGGGGTTCCCACCATCCCTGTGCTGAGTTCCCGGGTCTGTACACCCGCTGTGCCCATTATGAGGGGTTCCCACCATCCCTGTGCCAAGTTCCCGGGTCACAAATGTAAGCCAAATACTATGGGATGGAGTTACCAAAAGACACATATACTGTAGATGACTCCACCTACACCAGGAATGACACTTTTGGGTGGACTGGATCTTTAGTCTGGTGATGTTGGGTTGGTGGCTATTTAATGATCTTCTATTAGTCATAGCATCCTACTATGTGTAGGAGAGAACAGGAAGAGGAGGTGCCCACTGAGAACAGACCCCCCCCCCCCCCCCCTCAGAACGGTTACCCCCTGAGGATGGACTGTCCTTTTTCCCATCCCCCCTTGTCATGTGACGTATCCCACCAATATCGGGGAATTTCTTCCTTCACCATTGTTAGTCCCATATATAACCCCAGGGCAGGATGTGTACCACTATTAGACAGTGTTGGCCCCACCCCCTGATCCACCCCAATTCTCAGGCCCACAGATTTACAAAAGTTCCAGCGGGCACCTCCCGTAGACTCCAGATTACCTGGCATTTCATCTATAATGATCAGCCAAGTGCTGGGATCTTGGTTCTGGTGTGAAGGAAATCTTTTGGCTGATCCACAATTCTTACATTGAGAAAGTTACAACAATAACGACAAACAGCGAACATTTCTGACGTTCCCGATTCCCCCAACACACGACACAGGTCAGAATCAGAAATGTGACACCAACACGGAGATCTGAACATTAATGACGATTCAGTGGATGAAAATGCCAGAGATTCCTGCCCCCAAAAAGATGTGAGTTTGCCTGGTTTGCCTTCCGGGTCTCCACTCTCCTCCATACTCCATAGACGTTCTGGTAGGATAATGGTCTTCTGTCTATACTGCCCCTAGTCTTATCATAGGATCTGTATTACAGATAAATCAACAGAACTTGTATATACAGTACGTATTAGAAATGACCCGCCCCAGAGGAAGAGGCCATAGTGCCGCAAAAAGGTTTGAAGATCTGAATCTGTATTGGTACAATACAAAAAAAAATGATAATGAAATTCAGCGCTGACTAGGGATGAGCTTCGAGTTCGAGTCGAACTCATGTTCTACTGGAACATTGGCTGTTCGCAAGTTCGCCGAACAGCGAACAATTTGGGGTGTTCGCGGCAAATTCGAATGCCGTGGAACACCCTTTAAAAGTCTATGGGAGAAATCAAAAGTGCTAATTTTAAAGGCTAATATGCATGGTATTGTCATAAAAAGTGTTTGGGGACCCGGGTCCTGCCCCAGGGGACATGGATCAATGCAAAAAAAAGTTTTAAAAACGGACGTTTTTTCAGGAACAGTGATTTTATTAATGCTTAAAGTCAAACAATAAAAGTGTAATATCCCTTTAAATTTCATACCTGGGGGGTGTCTATAGTATGCCTGTAAAGGGGCGCATGTTTCCCGTGTTTAGAACAGTCTGACAGCAAAATGACATTTGGAAGGAAAAAACTCATTTAAAACTACCCGCGGCTATTGCATTGCCGACAATACACATAGAAGTTCATTGATAAAAACGGCATGGGAATTCCCCACAGGGCAACCCCGAACCAAAATAAAAAAAAAAATGATGTGGGGGTCCCCCTAAATTCCATACAAGGCCCTTCAGGTCTGGTATGGATATTAAGGGGAACCCCAGCCAAAATTTAAAAAAAAAATTGACGTGGGGTTCCCCCTAAATTCCATACCAGACCCTTCAGGTCTGGTATGGATTTTAAGGGGAACCCCGCGCCAAAAAAAAAAAAAAAAAACGGCGTGGGGTCCCCCCAAAAATCCATACCAGACCCTTATCCGAGCACGCAACCTGGCAGGCCGCAGGAAAAGAGGGGGGGACGAGAGTGCGGCCCCCCCCCCTCCTGAACCGTACCAGGCCACATGCCCTCAACATTGGGAGGGTGCTTTGGGGTAGCCCCCCAAAACACCTTGTCCCCATGTTGATGAAGACAAGGGCCTCATCCCCACAACCCTGGCCGGTGGTTGTGGGGGTCTGCGGGCGGGGGGCTTATCGGAATCTGGAAGCCCCCTTTAACAAGGGGACCCCCAGATCCCGGCCCCCCCCTGTGTGAAATGGTAAGGGGGTACTTACCCCTACCATTTCACTAAAAAACTGTCAAAAATTTTAAAAATGACAAGAGACAGTTTTTGACAATTCCTTTATTTAAATGCTTCTTCTTTCATCTTCTTCTTCTTCTGGTTCTTCTGGCTCTTCTGGTTCTTCCTCCGGCGTTCTCGTCCAGCATCTTCTCCGCGGCGTCTTCTATCTTCTTCTCCTCGGGCCGCTCCGCACCCATGGCATGGGGGGGGAGGCTCCCGCTCTTCTCTTCATCTTCTTCTCTTCTTCATCTTCTTCTTCATCTTCTTCTTCTTCTTCTCTTCTTCCTTCTTCTGTTCTTCATGTCTTCTCCGGGCCGCTCCGCAGCCATGCTGGCATGGAGGGAGGCTCCCGCTGTGTGACGGCGTCTCTTCATCTGACGGTTCTTAAATAACGGGGGGCGGGGCCATCCGGTGACCCCGCCCCCCTCTGACGCACGGTGACTTGAGGGACTTCCCTGTGACGTCACGGGGAATGCCACAGGGAAGTCCCGTCATGTCACCGTGCGTCAGAGGGGGGCGGGGTCACCGGGTGGCCCCGCCCCCCGTTATTTAAGAACCGTCAGACGAAGAGACGCCGTCACACAGCGGGAGCCTCCCTCCATGCCACAGCATGGCTGCGGAGCGGCCCGGAGAAGACATGAAGAAGAGAAGAAGGAAGAAGAGAAGAAGAAGAAGAAGATGAAGAAGAGAAGAAGATGAAGAGAAGAGCGGGAGCCTCCCCTCATGCCATGGGTGCGGAGCGGCCCGAGGAGAAGAAGATAGAAGACGCCGCGGAGGAGATGCTGGACGAGAACGCCGGAGGAAGAACCAGAAGAGCCAGAAGAACCAGAAGAAGAAGAAGATGAAAGAAGAAGCATTTAAATAAAGGAATTGTCAAAAACTGTCTCTTGTCATTTTTAACATTTTTGACAGTTTTTTAGTGAAATGGTAGGGGTAAGTACCCCCTTACCATTTCACACAGGGGGGGGGCCGGGATCTGGGGGTCCCCTTGTTAAAGGGGGCTTCCAGATTCCGATAAGCCCCCCACCCGCAGACCCCCACAACCACCGGCCAGGGTTGTGGGGATGAGGCCCTTGTCTTCATCAACATGGGGACAAGGTGTTTTGGGGGGCTACCCCAAAGCACCCTCCCAATGTTGAGGGCATGTGGCCTGGTACGGTTCAGGAGGGGGGGGGGCCGCACTCTCGTCCCCCCCTCTTTTCCTGCGGCCTGCCAGGTTGCGTGCTCGGATAAGGGTCTGGTATGGATATTTGGGGGGACCCCACGCCGTTTTTTTTTTTTTTTTTTGGCGCGGGGTTCCCCTTAAAATCCATACCAGACCTGAAGGGTCTGGTATGGAATTTAGGGGGAACCCCACGTCAATTTTTTTTTTTTAATTTTGGCTGGGGTTCCCCTTAATATCCATACCAGACCTGAAGGGCCTTGTATGGAATTTAGGGGGACTCCCACATCATTTTTTTTTTTATTTTGGTTCGGGGTTGCCCTGTGGGGAATTCCCATGCCGTTTTTATCAATGAACTTCTATGTGTATTGTCTGCAATGCAATAGCCGCGGTAGTTTTAAATGTGTTTTTTCCTTCAAAATGTCACTTTGCTGTCAGACTGTTCTAAACACGGGAAACATGCGCCCCTTTACAGGCACACTATAGACACCCCCCAGGTATGAAATTTAAAGGGATATTACACTTTTATTGATTGACTTTAATCATTATTAAAATCACTGCTCCTGAAAAAACGGACGTTTTTAAAACTTTTTTTTGCATTGATCCATGTCCCCTGGGGCAGGACCCGGGTCCCCAAACACTTTTTATGACAATAACTTGCATATTAGCCTTTAAAATTAGCACTTTTGATTATTCATGTTCATGTCCCATAGACTTTAACGGTGTTCGCGTGTTCGAACAAATTTTTTTCCTGTTCGCATGTTCTGGTGCGAACCGAACAGGGGGGTGTTCGGCTCATCCCTAGCGCTGACTAATAAATGGACTTAACAC
This sequence comes from Aquarana catesbeiana, assembly GCF_042186555.1. NCBI lineage: Eukaryota > Metazoa > Chordata > Amphibia > Anura > Ranidae > Aquarana > Aquarana catesbeiana. The sequence goes on along the minus strand of NC_133324.1, from coordinate 3,784,792 downwards.
AATAAATGCAAGCAGGCACTAAGGTCAATTCAAAGAAATACCTCAAAAGCATAAAACATATAAAAAGTGCTGCGCAAATAAAAGTCCTTAAATAAAATAAATGTATAAAAATGGAGTGACAAAATCAGAAGACAAAGACCACCAGTGACAATTAAGCTGAGATCAATATCTGGATGGTGACAAATCCCTCCACCGGGCATGGATGGCCCCTCACCTCAGACATTCGACCTGAAACAGGTCACACCGCTTATAACCATAGATGGATCAATCTGTGTGGTTGTTGGTTCCTCCTTTACTTCACATACATGTTTACTTGTGACTGTCTCCGGACTGTAACTTTATACGTTGTTCCATGTATTTTCTGTTAAACTACCAATAAATATATTTTCAACCCTGGTAAAGCCTTTTGACCAAATGTCCTCCAATTGTAGAGTGTGTTAGATTAAACATCTTTATCAACAATTTGGAGCAACCAGAAATATTCCACACACAGCATCACTGCAATCCACAGGTGGCCTGGAGCACTCCATTTTTATACATTTATTTTATTTAAGGACTTTTATTTGCGCAGCACTTTTTATATGTTTTATGGTTTGGTACAATACAAGCAATGTTCTGTTCTGAGTTTTTATACATGCATTTATTTCCCAGTCTAGTCTATCCCTAGTCTATCATATCTATGTATTACATGACAAATTTAGTTTTCTAGGTGGTAACCAGCCTGGCTGATTGTTAGGGTGATCCACTGACCTTTTCCTAAATCTGGGTTGATGCACCTCTCTCTTCTGTCACTAGGTGGCATTGTTACCTGTGGCATTAGATGGACCAGGCCATGGTAAATCCAGACTAGGAGCGGATGGGTTGTCCCAGATAATTGGCAGGGGTTTCTTTGCCCTTGGCGTGCTGGGAGAGCCTATTTATTCGGGAGGAGTCAGGTGATCGGGGGTTCGGTGCCATCTGGATGGCCGTCTAGGTGGACGTGTGTTGAGAAGCTCCCGGCTGCTAGGCCAGAAGCCTGAGGCCTATCCGAGAGTACCTGGATGCTAGGCGGTCTGAGGCCGATCCAGGTTGGAAGCAAGCAGTGCGGGGTTGGGGCTTCAGGCTTGGAGCCCAGCCAAGTTGCAGGGGGTTCTGCCAGCCGGAGAACCAAGTAGTTGCCACCAGGTGAAGGAAAGCAGTTGCCATCAGAGACGACCACTCCTGTCACCAGAGGCAAGCGAGAACCAGAGTCAGAGGTGAAGGAGACACAGTCACCAGCAAGGGACAATCTCTCCTGTTATCAGAGGCCAGGTTCTGTGGAGACTGAAGAAGTACCAGAGCAGCCTTTTTCATTAGCCGGGGATGGTGAAGAAGTTGGGAAAGTTTCAGCAGAGCCAAGTTGGGGACCGTGTGTGACACTTGGAAGCCACAGCAGGTTAGTTGTGGAGGAGCTCAAGGGATCTTCCTCTCAGGGACATTTAAAGCCCTCGTTCCTTTTGCCTGGATTGTCTTTCGGATGATACTTTTGGAGTAAGTGGATTCAATACGTGAATTCCACTTCTTTCCCTTTTAGCCCCCGATAGTTCTCAATCATTTGTCATCTCCACTAGCAACAGCCTTTAGGCAAGAATAGCCCCATATTGTCCTTGGTGTATGAAGTCCTCTGCAGTATAGGAGCGCTCTGCCAATCATTACCATCATCCATCACTTATAGAGTTCTACGGCAAGGTAAGACACAAGCCAACACATGATTGGTCAATGGATTAATCTCCACTTACATTAAGGATTGAAATATGCACCCAATCATAAAGTAAAGGTTTCCAGCCAATCACAGTCAGATTACCCCAAGGGCGTCTGCAGAACTTTTTTTCGGGGGGGGGGGGGGGGGGGGGGTGCATACAGGCTCTGGCTTAGAAAGCATGCAGACCCACGGGGTCAGCATTACAGCCAGGTAAAGAGCATTTTTTAGAAGGTTAGCATTGATATCTCCCCCCATGTCTATCATGGATTAATAAATTTAACACCTTGACCGCAATTATACAAGGGCTGTTAGATGAGTTCCAGAACATGGACACCTCAGGCAGGTGCTGGTGCAGGTGGACCGCTCGCACTCTTCATGCGCGCTCCCTTCCTTCCCTCAGGCTCTGAGCCGTGCTACCTGGAGAAGGTGGGTGGAGCCAAACTTGACCAGGCGCGAGGGAGGAAGAAGTTCCTCCTCCGGTCTGAATGCTGGGGCCTTGCCTCGGCCTCATGACCTCACGTCACTGGTTGCTAGATGCCAGGCAAGTCTAGCAACCAGTGCAGCGGGCAGCAGAGAGGCCAGGGGATGGTGCAATAAGAGGGTCTACGGAGTTGGAGCGGCGCTGCAGCTGCTGAATGAAACAGTAAGTGACTGTCACAGCTTTGGTGCCCCTCCCCCCTTTGCGGCAGCTTGTGGTGCCTGGGCGCGGTGCACCTGCCCAGGATCGGCCCTAGGTGTCTGTGTGTGGATACCTTGCTCTGGGGGGGGTTGACCCCTCCAGTGGACGCTAGGGTTGCCACGTCATGCCTTTAATCCAGGACGCACATTAATTACACAGGTTCTGTGGCTGATAAAGGTGGTAATTAAACTCACTTGGTGCCTTATCTGCATTAAATCAGCCTCAGAACCCGAGTAATTCATATGTGTCCTGGATTAAAGGGATGATGTATCAACCCTAGCGGACGCCCATGCTTACATGACAAGTCCTCAGGATAGATAAGACCCTTCATGACATGCCAGGCATCTCCCATAGAGGTCAATGAAACTCTCCTAAGATGGCCCGCTGCCACCGCACCAACCTAGATGACTTGCACCCTAATTCTGCTAAACAAGTAGAAGACTTATCCCCGCTTATATTATGAATTCATATATTGCAACAATACAACATGAGGCAAGGTGATACAGACCAAAAAAAAAATCACTTTCCTGATAAATTGGCCCCTTATGTGTATGTGATAAGGACCTTAGATTGTAAGCTCCTGGGGCCAGGAACTGATGGAAGTGCATAGTATGTAAAGCACTGCGCAAATTGTTGGCACTAAATGAATACTTGTCATGAATAAATGTTGTGTGTGTCTAATGAGCCGGGACCTCCAATCCCTCCCCTATAGCATTCTATGGTTACTGTAATGTCTGCCCTCATAGTGTAAAGTGCTGAGCAAACTGTTGGTGCTATATAAATCCTGTATAATAATAATATATAAATCCTGTATAATAATAATATATAAATCCTGTATAATAATAATATATAAATCCTGTATAATAATAATATATAAATCCTGTATAATAATAATATATAAATCCTGTATGATAATAATATATAAATCCTGTATGATAATAATATATAAATCCTGTATAATAATAATATATAAATCCTGTATAATAATAATATATAAATCCTGTATAATAATAATATATAAATCCTGTATGATAATAATATATAAATCCTGTATAATAATAATATATAAATCCTGTATAATAATAATATATAAATCCTGTATGATAATAATATAAAAATCCTGTATAATAATAATATATAAATCCTGTATGATAATAATATATAAATCCTGTATAATAATAATAATATATAAATCCTGTATAATAATAATATATAAATCCTGTATGATAATAATATATAAATCCTGAATAATAATGATAATAATATAAATCCTGTATGATAATAATATATAAATCCTGTATAATAATAATAATAATATATAAATCCTGTATGATAATAATATATAAATCCTGTATAATAATAATATATAAATCCTGTATAATAATAATAATAATATATAAATCCTGTATAATAATAATAATATATAAATCCTGTATAATAATAATATATAAATCCTGTATAATAATAATATATAAATCCTGTATGATAATAATATATAAATCCTGTATAATAATAATATATAAATCCTGTATAATAATAATATATAAATCCTGTATGATAATAATATATAAATCCTGTATAATAATAATATATAAATCCTGTATGATAATAATATATAAATCCTGAATAATAATAATATATAAATCCTGTATAATAATAATAATAATATATAAATCCTGTATAATAATAATATATAAATCCTGTATAATAATAATATATAAATCCTGTATGATAATAATATATAAATCCTGAATAATAATAATATATAAATCCTGTATAATAATAATAATAATATATAAATCCTGTATGATAATAATATATAAATCCTGTATGATAATAATATATAAATCCTGTATAATAATAATAATAATATATAAATCCTGTATGATAATAATAATATATAAATCCTGTATAATAATAATATATAAATCCTGTATGATAATAATATATAAATCCTGTATAATAATAATATATAAATCCTGTATAATAATAATAATATATAAATCCTGTATGATAATAATATATAAATCCTGTATAATAATACTATATAAATCCTGTATAATAATAATAATATATACATTCTGTATAATAATAATATATAAATCCTGAATAATAATAATATATAAATCCTGTATGATAATAATATATAAATCCTGTATAATAATAATAATAATATATAAATCCTGTATGATAATAATATATAAATCCTGTATTATAATAATAATAAATAAAGCATGTATAATAATAATATATAAATCCTGAATAAAAATAATAATAAATGACCAACATTGATTTCATGATAAGAAAACCAAATGGTGATCTCTTAATTTAATTGATTAAAAGTAATTGATGTGTGTCATAAAATGTAATTATACAAATATGTCACTAGGTGTCCCCCTCTGCCCGATAAAAGAGCCCTGATTGTATCATAGAGAGATACAGGATAAAAAGAGAATACAAAGTAACAATCCAGGGTGGAGATGTAATGATATATATATACCACTAGGGGTCCCCCACTGCCTGATAAAAGAGGACCAATCATAGGAGAGGGAGGTCTAGGGATACAAAGTAACAATCCAGAATGGAGATGTAACAAGTGGGAAGAAGATAATACTTTTTGTAACATTCCACTTCAGGAGAGAACAAATCTGAGGATCGGAGAACTCTTCGTTGAGGTGAGATGAGGACGGACTAATCACATTACAAGTCCGGAACGTTCGGCGTGCACACAGTGATTTTTAAACGCTCGCTCTCGGGTACAATACATCTTTCCATCCCACAAACAGAAGCTTCTCTGAGATGACTATTATGGTGCGGGGAGCACTATGACCTCGAGTTTTATTTTGTGTTCACCAAATGTGATTCTCACAGTGTGGATAGGACCCCCCAATATATCTCCACAAATGTCTCTTAAAGCTTTGGATGATGTGGAGAGGGATTAGATCCCCTGTCAGTTTTTATTTGCTGTCTGCACCCCCATTAGGAGACCCCCCCCCCATCTATTTGTCATGTTTGCTGTTATCACCAGGAATGAAGGAAAATCACAAATGTTTTCACAGAACAGGAATAGAGGGGAAATCTTCACATTGGAGGGATTTCCTCTCACTTCCTGTTTTGGCTATGGGACAGGAATTGGAGAGAAATCTACCCTATGGGACACCTGACAACCCCCCTCCTCCCACTCTCTATCTAGATGAATGTAAGTTTTGCCTTCACTTGTACTTTAATCTGTAGACATAAGAAGCAGATGAATTGATACATTGTCTGTTCTGATTATTACTGAAATATTTTTTTATAATTACCGTGAAATCACTGGGATCACTAATTACACGTCCTGTACTGAAAGCAGAACTCCAGGCAGGTATTGAAAAAAAAAAATCTGCCGTATTAAAATATTACTGAGGTGACAGAGAAAATGGGATTCTCCGTTTCCTCAGTGATTGGAAAAACTGGATTTGGGATCCGGAGTCCGGAGACTTCATGGAGACTTGGGAGGCATGAAGTCTCCAATCTTGGAGGTTGTGGTGTTTTATTTTATATCCTTGTCATGATTTTTGTATTTTATTTTATTTTATATCCTTGCTGTGATGTTTGTATTTCCTTTTATTTCCTGGTTTCAGTATTTGTATTTATTTGCTCTCTGTGATCCAGAACTAATTAAACATGATAATAATTCATCTAGAAATTTTTATTTTACATTTTATTTCTGGGTTGTGTTGTTTGTATTTTATGTTATTTCCGGGTTGTGATGTTTGTATTTTATGTTATTTCTGGGTTGTGATGTTTGTATTTTATGTTATTTCTGGGGTTGTGATGTTTGTATTTTATGTTATTTCCGGGTTGTGATGTTTGTATTTTATGTTATTTCCGGGGTTGTGATGTTTGTATTTTATGTTATTTCCGGGTTGTGATGTTTGTATTTTATGTTATTTCCGGGTTGTGATGTTTGTATTTTATGTTATTTCCGGGGTTGTGATGTTTGTATTTTATGTTATTTCTGGGTTGTGATGTTTGTATTTTATGTTATTTCTGGGTTGTGATGTTTGTATTTTATGTTATTTCCAGGTTGTGATGTTTGTATTTTATGTTATTTCCGGGGTTGTGTTGTTTGTATTTTATGTTATTTCCGGATTGTGATGTTTGTATTTTATGTTATTTCCGGGGTTGTATTGTTTGTATTTTATGTTATTTCCGGGTTGTGTTGTTTGTATTTTATGTTATTTCCGGGTTGTGATGTTTGTATTTTATGTTATTTCCGGGTTGTGATGTTTGTATTTTATGTTATTTCCGGGTTGTGATGTTTGTATTTTATGTTATTTCCGGGTTGTGTTGTTTGTATTTTATGTTATTTCCAGAGTTGTGTTGTTTGTATTTTATTTTATTTCCGGGTTGTGATGTTTGTATTTTATCTTATTTCCGGGTTGTGATGTTTATATTTTATGTTATTTCCGGGTTGTGTTGTTTGTATTTTATGTTATTTCCAGAGTTGTGTTGTTTGTATTTTATGTTATTTCCGGGTTGTGATGTTTGTATTTTATGTTATTTCCGGGTTGTGATGTTTGTATTTTATGTTATTTCCGGGTTGTGATGTTTGTATTTTATGTTATTTCCGGGTTGTGGTGTTTGTATTTTATGTTATTTCCAGGGTTGTGATGTTTGTATTTTATGTTATTTCCGGGGTTGTGTTGTTTGTATTTTATGTTATTTCCGGGGTTGTGATGTTTGTATTTTATGTTATTTCCGGGTTGTGATGTTTGTATTTTATGTTATTTCCGGGGTTGTGATGTTTGTATCTTATGTTATTTCCGGGTTGTGATGTTTGTATTTTATGTTATTTCCGGGTTGTGATGTTTGTATTTTATGTTATTTCCGGGTTGTGATGTTTGTATTTTATGTTATTTCCGGGGTTGTGATGTTTGTATTTTATGTTATTTCCGGGGTTGTGATGTTTGTATTTTATGTTATTTCCGGGTTGTGATGTTTGTATTTTATGTTATTTCCAGGGTTGTGATGTTTGTATTTTATGTTATTTCCGGGTTGTGATGTTTGTATTTTATGTTATTTCCGGGGTTGTGATGTTTGTATTTTATGTTATTTCTGGGGTTGTGTTGTTTGTATTTTATGTTATTTCCGGGGTTGTGATGTTTGTATTTTATGTTATTTCCAGGGTTGTGATGTTTGTATTTTATGTTATTTCCGGGGTTGTGTTGTTTGTATTTTATGTTATTTCCGGGGTTGTGTTGTTTGTATTTTATGTTATTTCCGGGTTGTGTTGTTTGTATTTTATGTTATTTCCGGGTTGTGTTGTTTGTATTTTATGTTATTTCCGGGTTGTGGTGTTTGTATTTTATGTTATTTCCGGGGTTGTGATGTTTGTATTTTATGTTATTTCCGGGGTTGTGATGTTTGTATTTTATGTTATTTCCGGGTTGTGTTGTTTGTATTTTATGTTATTTCTGGGGTTGTGTTGTTTGTATTTTATGTTATTTCCGGGTTGTGTTGTTTGTATTTTATGTTATTTCCGGGTTGTGTTGTTTGTATTTTATGTTATTTCTGGGGTTGTGTTGTTTGTATTTTATGTTATTTCTGGGTTGTGTTGTTTGTATTTTATGTTATTTCTGGGGTTGTGTTGTTTGTATTTTATGTTATTTCCGGTTTGTGTTGTTTGTATTTTATGTTATTTCCGGGTTGTGTTGTTTGTATTTTATGTTATTTCCGGGTTGTGTTGTTTGTATTTTATGTTATTTCCTGGTTGTGTTGTTTGTATTTTATGTTATTTCTGGGGTTGTGGTGTTTGTATTTTGTTATTTCCGGGTTGTGGTGTTTGTATTTTGTTATTTCCGGGTTGTGGTGTTTGTATTTTATGTTATTTCCGGGTTGTGTTGTTTGTATTTTATGTTATTTCTGGGGTTGTGGTGTTTGTATTTTGTTATTTCCGGGTTGTGGTGTTTGTATTTTATGTTATATTCCGGGTTGTGATGTTTGTATTTTATGTTATTTCCGGGGTTGTGTTGTTTGTATTTTATGTTATTTCCGGGGTTGTGATGTTTGTATTTTATGTTATTTCCGGGTTGTGATGTTTGTATTTTATGTTATTTCCAGGTTGTGATGTTTGTATTTTATGTTATTTCCGGGGTTGTGATGTTAGTATTTTATGTTATTTCCGGGTTGTGATGTTTGTATTTTATGTTATTTCCGGGTTGTGGTGTTTGTATTTTATGTTATTTCCGGGGTTGTGATGTTTGTATTTTATGTTATTTCCAGGGTTGTGATGTTTGTATTTTATGTTATTTCCGGGGTTGTGATGTTTGTATTTTATGTTATTTCCGGGTTGTGATGTTTGTATTTTATGTTATTTCCGGGGTTGTGATGTTTGTATTTTATGTTATTTCTGGGTTGTGATGTTTGTATTTTATGTTATTTCCGGGGTTGTGATGTTTGTATTTTATGTTATTTCTAGGGTTGTGATGTTTGTATTTTATGTTATTTCCGGGGTTGTGATGTTTGTATTTTATGTTATTTCCAGGGCTGTGATGTTTGTATTTTATGTTATTTCCGGGGTTGTGTTGTTTGTATTTTATGTTATTTCCGGGGTTGTGATGTTTGTATTTTATGTTATTTCCGGGGTTGTGTTGTTTGTATTTTATGTTATTTCCGGGGTTGTGATGTTTGTATTTTATGTTATTTCCGGGGTTGTGTTGTTTGTATTTTATGTTATTTCTGGGGTTGTGTTGTTTGTATTTTATGTTATTTCCGGGGTTGTGTTGTTTGTATTTTATGTTATTTCCGGGGTTGTGTTGTTTGTATTTTATGTTATTTCCGGGGTTGTGATGTTTGTATTTTATGTTATTTCCGGGGTTGTGTTGTTTGTATTTTATGTTATTTCTGGGGTTGTGTTGTTTGTATTTTATGTTATTTCCGGGGTTGTGTTGTTTGTATTTTATGTTATTTCCGGGGTTGTGTTGTTTGTATTTTATGTTATTTCCAGGGTTGTGATGTTTGTATTTTATGTTATTTCCGGGGTTGTGATGTTTGTATTTTATGTTATTTCCGGGGTTGTGTTGTTTGTATTTTATGTTATTTCCGGGTTGTGATGTTTGTATTTTATGTTATTTCCGGGGTTGTGTTGTTTGTATTTTATGTTATTTCCGGGTTGTGATGTTTGTATTTTATGTTATTTCCGGGTTGTGTTGTTTGTATTTTATGTTATTTCCGGGTTGTGTTGTTTGTATTTTATGTTATTTCCGGGGTTGTGATGTTTGTATTTTATGTTATTTCTGGGTTGTGTTGTTTGTATTTTATGTTATTTCCGGGTTGTGTTGTTTGTATTTTATGTTATTTCCGGGGTTGTGATGTTTGTATTTTATGTTATTTCCGGGGTTGTTTTGTTTGTATTTTATGTTATTTCCGGTTCCCGCTCTTCTCTTCTTCTTTTCTTCTCTTCTTCTCTTCTTCATTTTCTTCTCCGGGCCGCTCCGCAATCCATGCTGGCATGGAGGGAGGCTCCCGCTGTGTGACGGCGCTCCTCGTCTGACAGTTCTTAAATAACGGGGGGGGCGGGGCCACCCGGTGACCCCGCCCCCCTCTGACGCACGGTGACTTGACGGGACTTCCCTGTGGCATTCCCCGTGACGTCACAGGGAAGTCCCGTCAAGTCACCGTGCGTCAGAGGGGGGCGGGGTCACCGGGTGGCCCCGCCCCCCGTTATTTAAGAACTGTCAGACGAGGAGCGCCGTCACACAGCGGGAGCCTCCCTCCATGCCAGCATGGATTGCGGAGCGGCCCGGAGAAGAAAATGAAGAAGAGAAGAAGAGAAGAAAAGAAGAAGAGAAGAGCGGGAGCCTCCCCCCCATGCCATGGGTGCGGAGCGGCCCGAGGAGAAGAAGACAGAAGACGCCGCGGAGGAGATGCTGGACGAGAACGCCGGAGGAAGAACCAGAAGAGCCAGAAGAACCAGAAGAACCAGAAGATGAAGGAGGATAGAAGATAGAGGAAGCATTTAAATAAAGGAATTGTCAAAAACTGTCTCTTGTCATTTTTAACATTTTTGACACTTTCTTCGTGAAATGGTAGGGGTACTTATGTACCCCCTTACCATTTCACACAGGGGGGGGGGGGCCGGGATCTGGGGGTCACCTTGTTAAAGGGGGCTTCCAGATTCCGATAAGCCCCCCGCCCGCAGACCCCCACAACCACCGGCCAGGGTTGTGGGGATGAGGCCCTTGTCCTCATCAACATGGGGACAAGGTGTTTTGGGGGGCTACCCCAAAGCACCCTCCCAATGTTGAGGGCATGTGGCCTGGTATGGTTCAGGAGGGAGGGGGGGCCGCACTCTCGTCCCCCCCTCTTTTCCTGCGGCCTGCCAGGTTGCGTGCTCGGATAAGGGTCTGGTATGGATTTTTGGGGGGACCCCACGCCGTTTTTTTTTTTTTTTTTGGCGCGGGGTTCCCCTTAAAATCCATACCAGACCTGAAGGGTCTGGTATGGAATTTAGGGGGAACCCCACGTCATTTTTTTTTTTTAATTTTGGCCGGGGTTCCCCTTAATATCCATACCAGACCTGAAGGGCCTGGTATGGAATTTAGGAGGACTCCCACGTCATTTTTTTTTTTATTTTGGTTCGGGGTTCCCCTTTGGGGAATTCCCATGCCGTTTTTATCAATGAACTTCTATGTGTATTGTCGGCAATGCAATAGCCGCGGGTAGTTTTAAATGAGTTTTTTCCTTCAAAATGTCATTTTGCTGTCAGACTGTTCTAAACACAGGAAACATGCGCCCCTTTACAGGCATACTATAGACACCCCCCAGGTACGAAATTTAAAGGGATATTACACTTTTATTGTTTGACTTTAAGCATTAATAAAATCACTGCTCCTGAAAAAACGGCCGTTTTTAAAACTTTTTTTTGCATTGATCCATGTCCCCTGGGGCAGGACCCAGGTCCCCAAACACTTTTTATGACAATAACTTGCATATTAGCCTTTAAAATTAGCACTTTTGATTATTCATGTTCGTGTCCCATAGACTTTAACGGTGTTCGCGTGTTCGAGCGAACCTTTTTCCTGTTCGCATGTTCTGGTGCGAACCGAACAGGGGGGTGTTCGGCTCATCCCTATTTCCATTGTGATGTTTGTATTTTATGTTATTTCCGGGGTTGTGTTGTTTGTATTTTATGTTATTTCCGGGTTGTGATGTTTGTATTTTATGTTATTTCCGGGTTGTGGTGTTTGTATTTTATGTTATTTCCGGGGTTGTGATGTTTGTATTTTATGTTATTTACGGGTTGTGATGTTTGTATTTTATGTTATTTCCGGGTTGTGGTGTTTGTATTTTATGTTATTTCCGGGGTTGTGATGTTTGTATTTTATGTTATTTCCGGGGTTGTGATGTTTGTATTTTATGTTATTTCCGGGTTGTGATGTTTGTATTTTATGTTATTTCCGGGTTGTATTGTTTGTATTTTATGTTATTTCCGGGTTGTGTTGTTTGTATTTTATGTTATTTCCGGGTTGTGTTGTTTGTATTTTATGTTATTTCCGGGTTGTGTTGTTTGTATTTTATGTTATTTCCGGGGTTGTGATGTTTGTATTTTATGTTATTTCCGGGTTGTGATGTTTGTATTTTATGTTATTTCCGGGGTTGTGATGTTTGTATTTTATGTTTTTTCCGGGGTTGTGATGTTTGTATTTTATGTTATTTCCGGGTTGTGATGTTTGTATTTTATGTTATTTCCGGGGTTGTGTTGTTTGTATTTTATGTTATTTCCGGGTTGTGTTGTTTGTATTTTATGTTATTTCCGGGGTTGTGATGTTTGTATTTTATGTTATTTCCGGGTTGTGATGTTTGTATTTTATGTTATTTCCGGGGTTGTGATGTTTGTATTTTATGTTTTTTCCGGGGTTGTGATGTTTGTATTTTATGTTATTTCCGGGTTGTGATGTTTGTATTTTATGTTATTTCCGGGGTTGTGTTGTTTGTATTTTATGTTATTTCCGGGTTGTGTTGTTTGTATTTTATGTTATTTCCGGGGTTGTGATGTTTGTATTTTATGTTATTTCCGGGTTGTGATGTTTGTATTTTATGTTATTTCCGGGGTTGTGATGTTTGTATTTTATGGTTTTTCCGGGGTTGTGATGTTTGTATTTTATGTTATTTCCGGGTTGTGATGTTTGTATTTTATGTTATTTCCGGGATTGTGTTGTTTGTATTTTATGTTATTTCCGGGTTGTGATGTTTGTATTTTATGTTATTTCCGGGTTGTGATGTTTGTATTTTATGTTATTTCCGGGGTTGTGATGTTTGTATTTTATGGTTTTTCCGGGGTTGTGATGTTTGTATTTTATGTTATTTCCGGGTTGTGATGTTTGTATTTTATGTTATTTCCGGTTTGTGTTGTTTGTATTTTATGTTATTTCCGGGTTGTGATGTTTGTATTTTATGTTATTTCCGGGGTTGTGATGTTTGTATTTTATGTTATTTCCGGGTTGTGATGTTTGTATTTTATGTTATTTCCGGGTTGTGTTGTTTGTATTTTATGTTATTTCCGGGTTGTGATGTTTGTATTTTATGTTATTTCCGGGTTGTGTTGTTTGTATTTTATGTTATTTCCGGGTTGTGATGTTTGTATTTTATGTTATTTCCGGGTTGTGATGTTTGTATTTTATGTTATTTCCGGGTTGTGATGTTTGTATTTTATGTTATTTCCGGGTTGTGTTGTTTGTATTTTATGTTATTTCCGGGTTGTGATGTTTGTATTTTATGTTATTTCCGGGGGTTGTGATGTTTGTATTTTATGTTATTTCCGGGTTGTGATGTTTGTATTTTATGTTATTTCCGGGGTTGTGATGTTTGTATTTTATGTTATTTCTGGGGTTGTGATGTTTGTATTTTATGTTATTTCCGGGGTTGTGATGTTTGTATTTTATGTTATTTCCAGGTTGTGTTGTTTGTATTTTATGTTATTTCCGGGTTGTGTTGTTTGTATTTTATGTTATTTCCGGGTTGTGTTGTTTGTATTTTATGTTATTTCCGGGTTGTGTTGTTTGTATTTTATGTTATTTCCGGGTTGTGTTGTTTGTATTTTATGTTATTTCCGGGTTGTGTTGTTTATTTGCTCTCTGTGACCCGGAACGTATTAAACATGATAATAATGAATGTAGAAATCTCAATGAAGAACTCCGGTACTGACTGTTCTTCGCTCTTCCCTGGTAGTTGCATATTTCCTCCAGCAGAGGGCGATACTCACCCAGCAGACGAGTCGCATTACACATCGATCGATCGGCCATACACAACGCAGATTCCAGTAGATTTTCAATCACAACAATGAAGAGACGCCTTCTAATACCGGTGTATATATATATATATATATATATATATATATATATATATATATATATACTTTATAATTCATTTGGTCAGAACAATGGTAGAGGATATGAACTGATTGAAATATATTATTATAGTAAACTAGATGTACAATATAGTAATGTATGGAATATATATATGTGTGGGTTACTTTGTGGGGGGAGGGGCAGTGACTGTAAGGGGGGAGGGGGAGGGGGGTATTAGGGTTCTTATCTCTGAAGATTGGGTTTATTAGAGATTACTGATAAAGAGGACCTGTCATTACACACGGCTCACACAGACACATCACTAGAACCCAATCCATCAATATTTCTCTTCCTGCCGTCATCTGATTGGAGGCCTAGGCAGGCATCACATGGTGTGTCTCCTGACATCACACTGACAGACCCGCCCCCTTTCTGTATTCCTTATATTGGGAGGACATTGCAGCCGGATCCCAGGATGATTCCTGTCACCAGAGGACAGATCCTTACAAAGTAGCATTGTTTATAAACATTGATCAGACGGGAGATAGAAAGATACAAAGTAACATTGTTTATAAACATTGACCAGACAGGAGATAGAGAGATACAAAGTAACATTGTTTATAAACATTGACCAGACGGGAGATAGAAAGATACAAAGTAACATTGTTTATAAACATTGACCAGACAGGAGATAGAGAGATACAAAGTAACATTGTTTATAAACATTGATCAGACAGGAGATAGAGAGATACAAAGTAACATTGTTTATAAACATTGACCAGACAGGAGATAGAGAGATACAAAGTAACATTGTTTATAAACATTGATCAGATGGGAGATAGAGAGATACAACGTAACATTGTTTATAAACATTGATCAGACAGGAGAGATACAAAGTAACATTGTTTATAAACATTGACCAGACAGGAGATAGAGAGATACAAAGTAACATTGTTTATAAACATTGATCAGATGGGAGATAGAGAGATACAACGTAACATTGTTTATAAACATTGATCAGACAGGAGAGATACAAAGTAACATTGTTTATAAACATTGATCAGACAGGAGAGATACAAAGTAACATTGTGTTATGTAACCCCTTATTAACCCTCATTGGTCCTCAATAACTCCTCCTCCTTCTTTTTCTCTTATTTTCCTGCTGATTTTTGTTCTCCAGTCGGGGGAAGGGAGGAGTTTTGTTCTTTTTCTCTGTATTTTACATTAGAAATCAGGTGACGATTGAAGACGATATCCCCGGAAATCCTCCTTGTTTGTCCTCAGAAGGAATCTTTCTATGACTTTGTTAGAATGTAGGAATCGCTCGGCTCTATGAGGGGTTATTACCCCCCCTCCCCCATGTGTCATTCCTCCCAATGTGTCTACGCACGTCTGCCCAGCCCCGCCCTCTCTGTCCCCAGCCCCGCCCCCTCCAGACACGGAAGGTATCCAGGCCTCAGAGTCCAGCAATAAGTAATCTTATTACATCTGTCATTAATTATCGATCGTTACATAAGAAGCTGTCCAACGCACATTCCTCGCTTATCACCCAACCGCTACCAATGCCAAGGACACGGCCCAGACAATACCGAGCGCCCTTCACCCAAACGTGACACTTTACTTCTACATGGAGAATTAGATAATAAGGGACTTCAGGGTGACATGTCCTTATATTCTCTACTTCTGGATCGGATCCTGACACCTATGAGATGTCCCAACCCCTCATAATGGGCACAGCGGGTGTACAGACCCGGGAACTCAGCACAGGGATGGTGGGAACCCCTCATAATGGGCACAGCGGGTGTACAGACCCGGGAACTCAGCACAGGGATGGTGAGAACCCCTCATAATGGGCACAGCGGGTGTACAGACCCGGGAACTCAGCACAGGGATGGTGAGAACCCCTCATAATGGGCACAGCGGGTGTACAGACCCGAGAACTCAGCACAGGGATGGTGAGAACCCCTCATAATGGGCACAGCGGGTGTACAGACCCGGGAACTCAGCACAGGGATGGTGGGAACCCCTCATAATGGGCACAGCGGGTGTACAGACCCAGGAACTCAGCACAGGGATGGTGAGAACCCCTCATAATGGGCACAGCGGGTGTACAGACCCGGGAACTCAGCACAGGGATGGTGGGAACCCCTCATAATGGGCACAGCGGGTGTACAGACCCGGGAACTCAGCACAGGGATGGTGGGAACCCCTCATAATGGGCACAGCGGGTGTACAGACCCGGGAACTCAGCACAGGGATGGTGAGAACCCCTCATAATGGGCACAGCGGGTGTACAGACCCGAGAACTCAGCACAGGGATGGTGAGAACCCCTCATAATGGGCACAGCGGGTGTACAGACCCGGGAACTCAGCACAGGGATGGTGGGAACCCCTCATAATGGGCACAGCGGGTGTACAGACCCGGGAACTCAGCACAGGGATGATGGGAACCCCTCATAATGGGCACAGCGGGTGTACAGACCCGGGAACTCAGCACAGGGATGGTGGGAACCCCTCATAATGGGCACAGCGGGTGTACAGACCTGGGATCTCAGCACAGGGATGGTGAGAACCCCTCATAATGGGCACAGCGGGTGTACAGACCCGGGAACTCAGCACAGGGATGGTGGAAACCTCTCATAATGGGCACAGCGGGTGTACAGACCCCGGATCTCAGCACAGGGATGGTGAGAACCCCTCATAATGGGCACAGCGGGTGTACAGACCCGGGAACTCAGCACAAGGATGGTGAGAACCCCTCATAATGGGCACAGCGGGTGTACAGATCCGGGAACTAAGCACAGGGATGGTGGGGACCCCACAAAAAAAGATTGTGGACGATCGGGGAATATGGACGGGGGGATGGTCTGTGCAGCTAAAATTAAAGGTTGTTGACAATGTTGTCCAGCATCTGCCATCCTCAGCTTTTCTGGGGAGGGACAGGCTGACCATCTTCTATCCAGGCCAGCCAAAGCTCTGCAATAAGTGTGGTGATAAAGGACATCTCGCATCCTCCTGTGCAGTGATGAAGTGCTCTCTGTGTCAGGGTATAGGACATTTGGCGAAGGATTGTAATATCATCAGGTGCAATCTGTGCAATGCGGTGGGACATCCTTACAGTCAGTGTCCTGAGGCAATGCACAACAATCCTGAGCTCATAAGAGAGTTCTTCCGCATGGACATGGAGGATGCTCGGAGCTCAGCAGCTGGGGTGCCTGTGAGTCCATCTGAGTCTGTGCCAATAACTAATGTGTCTCCCCAATCTGTGGTGCATCAGTCTGTGCCAATACCTAATGTGTCTCCCCAATCTGTGGTGCCCCAGTCTGTGCCAATACATAATGTGTCTCCCCAGTCTGTGGTGCCCCAGTCTGTGCCAATACCTAATGTGTCTCCCCAGTCTGTGGTGCCCCAGTCTGTGCCAATACCTAATGTGTCTCCCCAGTCTGTGATGCCCCAGTCTGTGCCAATACCTAATGTGTCTGTGTCTCCCCAGTCTGTGATGCCCCAGTCTGTGCCAATACCCAATGTGTCTCCCCAGTCTGTAGTGCCCCAGTCTGTGCCAATACCTAATGTGTCTGTGTCTCCCCAGTCTGTGCGTTTACCTAGTGTGCCCATGTCTTCTGTAGGTAAGGTAAAAATGTGTCCAATCCTTCTGTGTCTTCTAAAATTGCAGAGGCAGCAAGAGGTGCTGAGGCAGGTGCGTCAGGTGTGGTGCCAACCCCCCTCCCCCGACGCTGCAAGGTTTCTATTGAGGATCGTGGGGTGCAGAGGAGTGGCGAGGATGGTGGAGAGGCTGGCCTGGTGGTAGATAAGGGAAGGGGGAGTGGGGGGGAGGGGGGTGAAGGGGAGGATAGGGGTGGGGAGGCTGTTGAGTCTGGTTTGTCTAAGGATGATATGGAGTGGTTGGAGGATAGGAGGAGGAGGGGCAAAAGAAGGAAAAAAGGGGGTTCAGTTACCTTAAATCGTAAAGTTTTGCCTTTGGAAAATAAGTTTAAGGTCCTGTCTGATGATGATGATGAATGGGACTCGTTTAGTTCGGCATCCTCTATGGATGATGAGTGCCAGGGTGCAATGAAGCGTGCTGGTTCTCCAGGGAGAGGGAGTAGTCAGGCTAAGAAACGGCTGCCTCAACTACCCTAATGGCAGTTCCCAATCCGTTAAAAGTGGCAACCATTAATGTTGCCAGCTTAAGATCAGTAAGTGCTCGCCATATGGCCTTATTTTTGCTCAGCGAGTTTGATGCTGACATTTTGTTTTTGCAAGAGACCCATTTGAGTAGTCTGGCCGATATACATCTGGCAAAGAAGGAGTGGAGACGTGGTCCCTCATTTTGGTCTCTTGAGGCCGAGCCTTACAGCGGAGTTGCAGTCCTTTTTTCTGGTATGGTAACGTGCCGGCGGGTAATTGAGGTAGAGATAGGGAGATGCATGGTCTTAGACGTCTCTGTGAAGGGGCAGGACTTGCGCCTGATTAACATCTATGGTCCCCAGACGAAGTGGGACAGGAAATACCTCTTTACAAAGATTAAGCCTTTTCTTTTTACGGCCCAGCAGGTTATCTTTGGAGGTGATTTCAACACCATTACTAGGTCTAAAGACAGGAGAGGTTTCAGAGATAAGCTGGGCTATGACACCCTTTTTCTTAATGCGATAGTTAGGGAAGCAGGTCTGGTAGAAGCGCACATTAAGCGCTGCCCAGACAGCACGGGGTTCACTTTTCAGTGAGGTAGTAGTCAGAGTAGGATAGATAGTTTTTTTTTAAAGGGAGACTCTGCTTTTTCGGCACCTTTGTGTCGGGCAGTGGAGTTTTCTGATCACTGTATTCTATCTGTGACTCTGAATGCCCCAGACATGCCACCTAGGGGGAGGGGTATCTGGAGATTGAATTCGGCCCTCCTGGAAGACGAGAGAGTAAGACAATCCTTTGAGGATTTTTTTCAAGCACAGGTAACGATCCTAGACTTTTGCAACAGCAAGTCAGAATGGTGGGAGCTTGTTAAACAGCGGACTGTGGGGCTTTTCAAGGCCATAGGAAGAAAGAAGCAGCAAGATAAGTATATCACCTACCAGCGTTTGCGGAGGAAACTTGACCGCCTTGTTTCGAATGGAGGAGATTCTGGGGCGATCTCTGAGGTGAAGCTCCTCCTTAGGAGACATCAATATGACCGGCACGCCTCTTTGGTTCAGGAGAGGGATTACGGGAAATACCATTCGCCTGACCCTTACCAGAACTGTAAACAGAGCGTAGCAGTTAAGACGGTCAATGGCCTGAGGGACAGTACGGGCTCTCTGACGAAGTCTAGGTCAGGGATCCTGGAGGTTGTCAGGTCATACTATGCCAATCTCCTGGGAGGAAGGAACCTTGATCGGACAAGGATGTTGGGTTTTTTGGACTCTACACCAGGTCTGGAAATTAATGTTCCTTTGATGAATTTGACAGATGAAATCACTGCAGATGAGGTAATCCGGGCTATTGATAAACTAGCCATCAAGAAAACGCCAGGGCCAGATGGTTTGACAGCCGAGTTCTATAAATGTTTTAAGACGATCCTGGCTCCCTATCTTGCAGAGGTTTTTAATGGCTGTTTGAATGAGGGTTCTCTCCCTCCCTCCATGAGGCAATCTGCCGTGATCCTTCTGTCAAAGGGTAAAGATCCTTCGATGATTGGGAATTGGCGCCCCATTAGCCTTCTTAATGTCGATAGAAAGATACTGGCAAAGATTTTCTTCTGGCGATTATCACCAGTTGCAGGCAGTTTGTTATCCCGCCACCAGCACTGTTCGGTCCAAGGTAGAAGCACTTTCTCAGCGGTGTTAGCTGTCTGGGAGGCCTTGGAGCGTTGTAGGGCTGCTGGTTGGGGTACATTTTTGCTGACATTGGATCAGGCTAAGGCCTTTGATCGGGTTAATCATGAGTACTTGTGGCTCCTTCTTGACAAATATGGCCTGGAGCAGGGTTTCATTGATTGGCTCAAGATTTTGTACAAAGGGGCTGAAAGTTTTCCTCTGGTTAATGGTTGGGTCGGGCAGCCCTTTGCGGTCGGCTCGGGTGTGCGTCAGGGGTGTCCATTGAGTCCTCTGTTATATGTGTTTGCAATCGACCCCTTCATTAGAAGGCTAGAGAGTGGACCTTTGTGTGGGGTACCTTTGGGCATTGCTGGTGAGCCTCCTTTGAAGGTTGTGGCCTATGCTGATGATGTTTCTGTTTTTATCTCTGGGACTGCGGAGGCGCAGGAGGGGGTCTCAGTGATAGGGCAGTATGCAGAGGCATCAGGTTCAAAGGTCAACCAGGACAAGTGTGAAGCTTTCTGGATGGGCGTGGAAGGTGAGAGCTTTGTTCTCCCGGATGACTTCCCGGAGCCCCAACAAAAAATTCGAGTTCTAGGCATTGAATTCGGCCCAGGTGACTATGGTCATGCAAATTGGGTGAACAGGCTGGAGAATGCCGATGCCCAGGTGGCAAGCTGGAAAGGTTGGCAGCTTTCCTTGAGGGAAAAGGTTGATCTGATCAAGACTTACCTGATTCCGATTTTTCTGTATGTCAGTTTTGTTTGCATTTTGCCAGTTTCTCTCTATACCAGGATCTATAGTTGTTTCTTCCAGCTGTTATGGGGGAACAGAATAAACCTTGTCAAAAGGAATGTGACTTACCTTCCTAGGCGGGAGGGTGGTCTAGGGATGGTCAACCCTGTAGTCTTTTTCTCTCTGATGTTTGTGAAGTACAATCTTGGTAACATGTTGGCAGAGAGACCGCCTGGGTGGGTTGGTATTTTCCAGTCCTGGTTTAGGCCCTTTCTGCGAGACTGGGAAAATGGTGGGCCAGTGAAAAGCCTGAGGGTCAAGCATGAACAGCTCCCGGCTTATGTTGCCCCGTGCTTGAAAATGCTTCGGCAGTGGCAAGTAACAGCAGGAGAAGTCAAATCTCTTCCAAGGAAACTTCTTGAGAAGCAGATCATGAGCTCTGCTTTTTGCGAGCCACTGGCCTTGAGGGATTGCCCAAGCCTGGTTTTGGGGAGGGTTTGCGATTGATTAATTTGGAGAGAATCCCAATGAAGTTTAGGGATCAGGCTTGGCTTGCCTTTCATGGAAAACTATATGTGAAGGGCAACTTGAAGTTTCTTTCCATGAGTGATCGGGGCTGCCCGAGAGTGGAGTGTGGAGGAGTGGTGGAGTCCATGGATCACTTTCTACTTCAATGCCCTTTTAATATAGAGGTGTACAAGAGGGTTGGGAGAGCTCTGAGTATACCCTTCCTCCCCCATATGAGTTATGCAGAGTGGGTGTATGGGGCATTCCAGACTCGTCGGGATTATGATTTGGAAACACTTTTTTTAGTTAGTCTGGTAGTCCGTTATTTCACGTGGAGTGCACGGTGTCAGGTATCCTTACGGAGTAAAATCCTCCCTGTGGAAGTGGTGGTGCAGGACATTCTGGGTGAGGTTGGGAAGATTCGGGGTCTTGAGAAAGGCAGGTGGCAGCAGGAGGCCTGGATAAGGGCATGGAGGAATATCAGGACTCTGTAGCTGCTGCCTGTTGATCTCGGGGTGTGCGGCTTTTCTTTCTATTCTTGATTCGTTCCCCTAGATTTTCAAGATGAAATATATTTTTGATAAAAGGCTCCATGCATGGTGACGGTGATGTTCCTTAGTCTGGCTCTCCTGTAGGGATTGTGTTGTGCGCAATTTGGTTTGTACCATTTATTATGTTCTTGTTTTGTATTATCATATTCAATTATTTTGTAAATATGTTTTATTTATTTATTATGGTTTTATTGTATATAAGTTGTTGTTTGTAAGATTTTTTCAATAAACAAAATTAACCCCTCATAATGGGCACAGCGGGTGTACAGACCCGGGAACTCAGCACAGGGATGGTGAGAACCCCTCATAATGGGCACAGCGGGTGTACAGACCCGGGAACTCAGCACAGGGATGGTGAGAACCCCTCATAATGGGCACAGCGGGTGTACAGACCCGGGAACTCAGCACAGGGATGGTGAGAACCCCTCATAATGGGCACAGCGGGTGTACAGACCCGGGAACTCAGCACAGGGATGGTGGGAACCCCTCATAATGGGCACAGCGGGTGTACAGACCCGGGAACTCAGCACAGGGATGGTGGGAACCCCTCATAATGGGTACAGCGGATGTACAGACCCGGGAACTCAGCACAGGGATGGTGAGAACCCCTCATAATGGGCACAGCGGGTGTACAGACCCGGGAACTCAGCACAGGGATGGTGGGAACGCCTCTTAATGGGCACAGCGGGTGTACAGACCCAGGAACTCAGCACAGAGATGGTGGGAACCCCTCATAATGGGCACAGCGGGTGTACAGACCCGGGAACTCAGCACAGGGATGGTGAGAACCCCTCATAATGGGCACAGCGGGTGTACAGACCCGGGAACTCAGCACAGGGATGGTGGGAACGCCTCTTAATGGGCACAGCGGGTGTACAGACCCGAGAACTCAGCACAGGGATGGTGGGAACCCCTCATAATGGGCACAGCGGGTTTACAGACCCGGGAACTCAGCACAGGGATGGTGAGAACCCCTCATAATGGGCACAGCGGGTGTACAGACCCGGGAACTCAGCACAGGGATGGTGAGAACCCCTCATAATGGGCACAGCGGGTGTACAGACCCGGGAACTCAGCACAGGGATGGTGAGAACCCCTCATAATGGGCACAGCGGGTGTACAGACCCGGGAACTCAGCACAGGGATGGTGAGAACCCCTCATAATGGGCACAGCGGGTGTACAGACCCAGGAACTCAGCACAGGGATGGTGAGAACCCCTCATAATGGGCACAGCGGGTGTACAGACCCGGGAACTCAGCACAGGGATGGTGAGAACCCCTCATAATGGGCACAGCGGGTGTACAGACCCGGGAACTCAGCACAGGGATGGTGAGAACCCCTCATAATGGGCACAGCGGGTGTACAGACCCGGGAACTCAGCACAGGGATGGTGAGAACCCCTCATAATGGGCACAGCGGGTGTACAGACCCGGGAACTCAGCACAGGGATGGTGAGAACCCCTCATAATGGGCACAGCGGGTGTACAGACCCGGGAACTCAGCACAGGGATGGTGGGAACCCCTCATAATGGGCACAGCGGGTGTACAGACCCCAGAACTCAGCACAGGGATGGTGAGAACCCCTCATAATGGGCACAGCGGGTGTACAGACCCGGGAACTCAGCACAGGGATGGTGAGAACCCCTCATAATGGGCACAGCGGGTGTACAGACCCGGGAACTCAGCACAGGGATGGTGAGAACCCCTCATAATGGGCACAGCGGGTGTACAGACCCGGGAACTCAGCACAGGGATGGTGGGAACCCCTCATAATGGGCACAGCGGGTGTACAGACCCAGGAACTCAGCACAGGGATGGTGGGAACCCCTCATAATGGGCACAGCGGGTGTACAGACCCGGGAACTCAGCACAGGGATGGTGAGAACCCCTCATAATGGGCACAGCGGGTGTACAGACCCGGGAACTCAGCACAGGGATGGTGGGAACCCCTCATAATGGGCACAGTGGGTGTACAGACCCAGGAACTCAGCACAGGGATGGTGAGAACCCCTCATAATGGGCACAGCGGGTGTACAGACCCAGGAACTCAGCACAGGGATGGTGGGAACCCCTCATAATGGGCACAGCGGGTGTACAGACCCAGGAACTCAGCACAGAGATGGTGGGAACCCCTCATAATGGGCACAGCGGGTGTACAGACCCGAGAACGCAGCACAGGGATGGTGAGAACCCCTCATAATGGGCACAGCGGGTGTACAGACCCGGGAACTCAGCACAGGGATGGTGAGAACCCCTCATAATGGGCACAGCGGGTGTACAGACCCGGGAACTCAGCACAGGGATGGTGAGAACCCCTCATAATGGGCACAGCGGGTGTACAGACCCGGGAACTCAGCACAGGGATGGTGAGAACCCCTCATAATGGGCACAGCGGGTGTACAGACCCGGGAACTCAGCACAGGGATGGTGAGAACCCCTCATAATGGGCACAGCGGGTGTACAGACCCGGGAACTCAGCACAGGGATGGTGAGAACCCCTCATAATGGGCACAGCGGGTGTACAGACCCGGGAACTCAGCACAGGGATGGTGAGAACCCCTCATAATGGGCACAGCGGGTGTACAGACCCGGGAACTCAGCACAGGGATGGTGAGAACCCCTCATAATGGGCACAGCGGGTGTACAGACCCGGGAACTCAGCACAGGGATGGTGAGAACCCCTCATAATGGGCACAGCGGGTGTACAGACCCGGGAACTCAGCACAGGGATGGTGAGAACCCCTCATAATGGGCACAGCGGGTGTACAGACCCGGGAACTCAGCACAGGGATGGTGAGAACCCCTCATAATGGGCACAGCGGGTGTACAGACCCGGGAACTCAGCACAGGGATGGTGAGAACCCCTCATAATGGGCACAGCGGGTGTACAGACCCGGGAACTCAGCACAGGGATGGTGAGAACCCCTCATAATGGGCACAGCGGGTGTACAGACCCGGGAACTCAGCACAGGGATGGTGGGAACCCCTCATAATGGGCACAGCGGGTGTACAGACCCGGGAACTCAGCACAGGGATGGTGGGAACCCCTCATAATGGGCACAGTGGGTGTACAGACCCAGGAACTCAGCACAGGGATGGTGAGAACCCCTCATAATGGGCACAGCGGGTGTACAGACCCGGGAACTCAGCACAGGGATGGTGAGAACCCCTCATAATGGGCACAGCGGGTGTACAGACCCGGGAACTCAGCACAGGGATGGTGAGAACCCCTCATAATGGGCACAGCGGGTGTACAGACCCGGGAACTCAGCACAGGGATGGTGAGAACCCCTCATAATGGGCACAGCGGGTGTACAGACCCAGAACTCAGCACAGGGATGGTGAGAACCCCTCATAATGGGCACAGCGGGTGTACAGACCCGGGAACTCAGCACAGGGATGGTGGGAACGCCTCTTAATGGGCACAGCGGGTGTACAGACCCGGGAACTCAGCACAGGGATGGTGAGAACCCCTCATAATGGACACAGCGGGTATACAGACCCGGGAACTCAGCACAGGGATGGTGAGAACCCCTCATAATGGGCACAGCGGGTGTACAGACCCGGGAACTCAGCACAGGGATGGTGGGAACCCCTCATAATGGGCACAGCGGGTGTACAGACCCGGGAACTCAGCACAGGGATGGTGAGAACCCCTCATAATGGGCACAGCGGGTGTACAGACCCAGGAACTCAGCACAGGGATGGTGAGAACCCCTCATAATGGGCACAGCGGGTGTACAGACCCAGGAACTCAGCACAGGGATGGTGAGAACCCCTCATAATGGGCACAGCGGGTGTACAGACCCGGGAACTCAGCACAGGGATGGTGAGAACCCCTCATAATGGGCACAGCGGGTGTACAGACCCAGGAACTCAGCACAGGGATGGTGGGAACCCCTCATAATGGGCACAGCGGGTGTACAGACCCGGGAACTCAGCACAGGGATGGTGGGAACGCCTCTTAATGGGCACAGCGGGTGTACAGACCCGGGAACTCAGCACAGGGATGGTGTGAACCCCTCATAATGGGCACAGCGGGTGTACAGACCCGGGAA
Organism: Aquarana catesbeiana; assembly: GCF_042186555.1. Classification (NCBI taxonomy): domain Eukaryota; kingdom Metazoa; phylum Chordata; class Amphibia; order Anura; family Ranidae; genus Aquarana; species Aquarana catesbeiana. Next base: position 3,759,425 of record NC_133324.1, on the reverse strand, counting down.
CTCAGCACAGGGATGATGGGAACTCAGTTTTGATTGTCGGATTTTCCTCTCCAGCATCTACCAAATGCTGAATTACAAGTTCTGGGTGGGGTGATCCTTTAGCTTTGCTTGTTATGGAGACAGAATTGCTGAATTTGGGACATTCCATTGAGATACAAAACTGGAGAGTTTACAGGACACTCCAACACGGCGGCCATTAACACGGTGACAGATTGTGTAAGGACAGGGCTTTGGTATGGGGGAGGGGCTGGGAAGTGGTTTAATGAGGATGATGGATCTCAGCTGTCCCACTACAGGATGAGTGGTCAGAATTCTTCACTTCATTTCCCCGGAGTCCTTCAACGTTCCGTCTTCCCAGGACCGACAGACCAGAAAATCAGCGGAAGACGTGGAAAGGGAAATATGGCAGCTGGGATATTATAATCATTCCCAGAGCCGGAGACATGAGTGTGTCCATCACAGCATGTATGGGGGTTCCCAGGGATTGGTCCAACCATCTACCACCATTCATCAAACCCTGCACTGCCATCCCCTAAACCTGCATGGCCGTCCCCTGACCCCGCACCGCCATCCCCTGACCCCGCAGCCATCCCCTGACCCCGCAGCCATCCCCTGACCCCGCACCGCCATCTCCTGACCCCGCAGCCATCCCCTGACCCCGCACCGCCATCTCCTGACCCCGCACCGTCATCCCCTGACCCCGCACCGCCATCTCCTGACCCCGCAGCCATCCCCTGACCCCGCACCGCCATCTCCTGACCCCGCACCGCCATCTCCTGATGCTACACCGCCATCCCCTGACTCTACACTGCCATCTCCTGACCCCTCACCACCATCTCCTGACCCCTCACCGCCATCCCCTGACCCCTCACCGCCATCTCCTGACCCCTCACCACCATCTCCTAACCCCTCACCGCCATCCCCTGACCCCGCACCGCCATCTCCTGATGCTACACCGCCATCCCCTGACTCTACACTGCCATCTCTTGACCCCTCACCACCATCTCCTGATGCTACACCACCATCTCCTGACTCTACACTGCCATCTCTTGACCCCTCACCACCATCTCCTGATGCTACACCACCATCTCCTAACTCTACACTGCCATCTCCTGACCCCTCACCACCATCTCCTGATGCTACACCACCATCTCCTAACTCTACACTGCCATCTCCTGACCCCTCACCACCATCTCCTGATGCTACACCACCATCTCCTGACTCTACACTGCCATCTCCTGACCCCTCACCGCCATCTCCTGATGCTACACCACCATCTCCTGACTCTACACTGCCATCTCCTGACCCCTCACCGCCATCTCCTGATGCTACACCACCATCTCCTAACTCTACACTGCCATCTCCTGACCCCTCACCACCATCTCCTGACTCTACACTGCCATCTCCTAACTCTACACTGCCATCTCCTGACCCCTCACCACCATCTCCTGACTCTACACTGCCATCTCCTGACCCCTCACCACCATCTCCTGACTCTACACTGCCATCTCCTAACTCTACACTGCCATCTCCTGACCCCTCACCACCATCTCCTGACTCTACACTGCCATCTCCTGACCCCTCACCACCATCTCCTGACTCTACACTGCCATCTCCTGACCCCTCACCGCCATCTCCTGATGCTACACCGCCATCTCCTGACCCGTCACCTCCATCTCCTGATGCTACACCGCCATCTCCTGATGCTACACCGCCATCTCCTGACCCCTCACCGTCATCTCCTGACCCTACTCCACCATCTCCTGATGCTACACCGCCATCTCCTGACCCCTCACCGTCATCTCCTGACCCTACTCCACCATCTCCTGATGCTACACCGCCATCCCCTGACCCCACACTGTCATCCCCTGACGTTACACTGTCATCCCCTGACCCCACACTGTCATCCCCTGACCCCACACTGTCATCCCCTGACGTTACACTGTCATCCCCTGACCCCACACTGTCATCCCCTGACGTTACACTGTCATCCCCTGACCCCACACTGTCATCCGCTGACCCCACACTGTCATCCCCTGACGTTACACTGTCATCCCCTGACCCCACACTGTCATCTCCTGACATTACACAACCATCCCCTGACATTACACTGTCATCCCCTGACCCCACACTGTCATCCCCTGACGTTACACTGTCATCCCCTGACATTACACAACCATCCCCTGACATTACACTGTCATCCCCTGACATTACACTGTCATCCCCTGACATTACACAACCATCCCCTGACATTACACTGTCATCCCCTGACATTACACTGTCATCCCCTGACATTACACAACCATCCCCTGACATTACACTGTCATCCCCTGACATTACACTGTCATCCCCTGACATTACACAACCATCCCCTGACGTTACACTGTCATCCCCTGACATTACACTGTCATCCCCTGACCCCACACTGTCATCCCCTGACGTTACACTGTCATCCCCTGACATTACACAACCATCCCCTGACATTACACTGTCATCCCCTGACATTACACTGTCATCCCCTGACATTACACAACCATCCCCTGACATTACACTGTCATCCCCTGACATTACACAACCATCCCCTGACATTACACTGTCATCCCCTGACATTACACTGTCATCCCCTGACATTACACTGTCATCCCCTGACATTACACTGTCATCCCCTGACATTACACTGTCATCCCCTGACATTACACTGTCATCCCCTGACATTACACAACCATCCCCTGACATTACACTGTCATCCCCTGACATTACACTGTCATCCCCTGACATTACACTGTCATCCCCTGACATTACACTGTCATCCCCTGACATTACACTGTCATCCCCTGACCCCACACTGTCATCCCCTGACATTACACTGTCATCCCCTGACCCCACACTGTCATCCCCTGACATTACACTGTCATCCCCTGACCCCACACTGTCATCCGCTGACGCCGCACCGCCATCCCCTGACATTACACCGTCATCCCCTGACATTACACCGTCATCCCCTGACATTACACTGTCATCCCCTGACCGTTCCCTTGCGGCGCCTATTCAATCAGGGACAGGGTCAGGCCAGCGTAGACGCGGTAGCGTCAGAGTGGTGTGTGCATTGCACCAGCCCGGCCCAGCAGAGCGCACAGCGGAGGAGTGGAGCAGAGCCAGAGCACAGGACAGGAGGAGCGGGACGTCTATTTTAGAGGTGAGTTGAGCAGTAAGTTTTCACTGCACATTTTACAGTCATTCCGCCCTCACATCCCCGCAAAGGACAACATGGACTGACAGAATTTTACAGCTGGACATAGCAAACTTACTTAGGGGCGGATCCAGGGGGGGGGGAGGCAACAGGATGCATCGGGGACCCGAGTGGCCTTAGCTCAGGACATCCAAGGTGTCTGGTTAATAGAGTGTATGTGTTATATCATTGCACCGAGAAGGGCCGTTCCCTCTGCAGAAAAGACAAAATTGATTCCAAAGTCCCCAAGTTTTGGAGTATTTTTCTTGTTGGTGTTGTGCAGTAAGTAGGAGATCCTCCATTATATGGATACCTTCCACCTTACGCAGCCAGTCGGTCAGAGTTGGCGGTAGTTGTTTCCTCCAATGGAGTGGGGTTGAGAGTTGAGTTGAGTTAAGTTGGTCTTACCCTGAAGGGTCCCGACGCGCTTGCAAGACTTTGCAGCGGCGTTCTAGAGGTGTCGTACAAGAGATTTTTTATATAGTTTGGCAGAAATGCTAGAAACATGTAGGAAGAAAAAGGCCGGATCACCAGGAACCTTACATTCCGTGAATTTTTTGGGTTATGTCCCTGACTGTTGCCCAAAATTGGGTTCATTTAGGACACGACCAAAATATGTGGAGCAGCGTTCTTCTGTCCCCCCGGCATCTCCACGACCAAAATATGTGGAGCAGCGTTCCTCTGTCCCCCCCCCCAGCATCTTCACGACCAAAATATGTGGAGCAGCGTTCCTCTGTCCCCCCCGGCATCTCAACGACCAAAATATGTGGAGCAGCGTTCCTCTGTCCCCCCGGCATCTTCACAACCAATTTATGTGGAGCAGCGTTCCTCTGTCCCTCCAGCATCTCAACGACCAAAATATGTGGAGCAGCGTTCCTCTGTCCCCCCCCGGCATCTCAACGACCAAAATATGTGGAGCAGCGTTCCTCTGTCCCCCCGGCATCTTCACAACCAATTTATGTGGAGCAGCGTTCCTCTGTCCCTCCAGCATCTCAACGACCAAAATATGTGGAGCAGCGTTCCTCTGTCCCCCCCGGCATCTCCACCACCAAAATATGTGGAGCAGCGTTCCTCTGTCCCCCCAGCATCTCAACGACCAAAATATGTGGAGCAGCGTTCCTCTGTCCCTCCTGGCATCTCCACGACCAAAATATGTGGAGCAGCGTTCCTCTGTCCCTCCCGTCATCTCCACAACCAAAATATATGGAGCAGCGTTCCTCTGTCCTCCTGGCATCTCCACAACCAAAATATGTGGAGCAGCGTTCCTCTGTCCCCCCGGCATCTCCACAACCAAAATATGTGGAGCAGTGTTCCTCTGTCCCCCCGGCATCTCCACAACCAAAATATGTGGAGCAGTGTTCCTCTGTCCCGCCTGGCATCTCCACAACCAAAATATGTGGAGTAACGTTCCTCTGTCCCCCCGGCATCTCCACAACCAAAATATGTGGAGCAGCGTTCCTCTGTCCCCCCGGCATCTCCACGACCAAAATATGTGGAGCAGCGTTCCTCTGTCCCCCCGGCATCTCCACGACCAAAATATGTGGAGCAGCGTTCCTCTGTCCCTCCAGCATCTCCACAACCAAAATATATGGAGCAGCGTTCCTCTGTCCTCCTGGCATCTCCACAACCAAAATATGTGGAGTAACGTTCCTCTGTCCCCCCGGCATCTCCACAACCAAAATATGTGGAGCAGCGTTCCTCTGTCCCCCCGGCATCTCCACGACCAAAATATGTGGAGCAGCGTTCCTCTGTCCCCCCAGCATCTCCACGACCAAAATATGTGGAGCAGCGTTCCTCTGTCCCCCCAGCATCTCCACAACCAAAATATGTGGAGCAGCGTTCCTCTGTCCCCCCGGCATCTCCACGACCAAAATATGTGGAGCAGCGTTCCTCTGTCCCCCCCCAGCATCTTCACGACCAAAATATGTGGAGCAGCGTTCCTCTGTCCCCCCCGGCATCTTCACGACCAATTTATGTGGAGCAGCGTTCCTCTGTCCCCCCAGCATCTCAACGACCAAAATATGTGAAGCAGCGTTCCTCTGTCCCTCCCGGCATCTCCACGACCAAAATATGTGGAGCAGTGTTCCTCTGTCCCCCCAGCATCTCAACGACCAAAATATGTGGAGCAGCGTTCCTCTGTCCCCCCAGCATCTCCACGACCAAAATATGTGGAGCAGCGTTCCTTTGTCCCCCCGGAATCTCCACGACCAAAATATGTGGAGCAGCGTTCCTCTGTCCCCCCGGCATCTCCACGACTAAAATATGTGGAGCAGCGTTCCTCTGTCCCTCCGGCATCTCCACAACCAAAATATATGGAGCAGCGTTCCTCTGTCCTCCTGGCATCTCCACAACCAAAATATGTGGAGCAGCATTCCTCTGTCCCCCCGGCATCTCCACAACCAAAATATGTGGAGCAGCGTTCCTCTGTCCCCCCCAGCATCTCCACGACCAAAATATGTGGAGCAGCGTTCCTCTGTCCCTCCAGCATCTCAATGACCAAAATATGTGGAGCAGCGTTCCTCTGTCCCTCCAGCATCTCCACAACCAAAATATGTGGAGTAACGTTCCTCTGTCCCCCCAGCATCTTCACAACCAAAATATGTGGAGCAGCGTTCCTCTGTCCCCCCCAGCATCTCCACGACCAAAATATGTGGAGCAGCGTTCCTCTGTCCCTCCAGCATCTCAATGACCAAAATATGTGGAGCAGCGTTCCTCTGTCCCTCCAGCATCTCCACAACCAAAATATGTGGAGTAACGTTCCTCTGTCCCCCCAGCATCTTCACAACCAAAATATGTGGAGCAGCGTTCCTCTGTCCCTCCAGCATCTCAATGACCAAAATATGTGGAGCAGCGTTCCTCTGTCCCTCCAGCATCTCCACAACCAAAATATGTGGAGTAACGTTCCTCTGTCCCTCCTGGCATCTCCACCAACGGTCAGTAGTGGTGGGGTAATAGGTATGTAAGCGGCGGGGGGGGTGGGGGGGGTACCACCATGTTAAAAGTTTAGAATTGGTCTCTTGAATTTTCGTACAGAACAATGACTTTAATGCGAATCTGAGGATATGTTGTAGCTGGGCAGGTGTAAATTTACTGTGTGGCTCCTTCTCCCATTTGTCCACGAAAGGTAAGTGTGGTTGTACAGCCGGGTAGTTCAATAGGGAGTACGTTCTGGAAAGAACCTGTGTGAGGAGGCCTTCTTTTCCCAACAATGGTCTTCAGATGTCATCAGGGAATGGCCAAGGGGGCCCACGTCCTCCATCAACTCCTCCTATGGAAGGCCGCCTATCTCCCATTAGAGAATGGGATGCCTGAATCCTTCCCAACTGTTGGAAGGTCCGAAGCGTATGGTGGTTGAGACCAGGAGAGAACCGCGGATTTCCCACAATAGGGAGCAGTGGGGAATCTGGTGAGGAAAGAGAGTTCTGCCCATTAACCTGCGATCCTGTGTGGAGTGTTGTGCCCATTAAGGTGTGCGATATCAACCAGGGGGTGGGGGGTGGTGGTAGGTGGTCATAGTTTGGGCTTGCTCTATCTGTGCCCATAATTTGGCACAGCGGTGACCACACCAATTAACAATTCTACCCAGGTGAATTGGCTGGTAATATTGCCGAATGTCAGGAAGGGCTAGACCACTAATACACATGTATTGTTTGGGTAGTGATGGTAGCTTGATCGTTCTTACAGGCGAAGGGAGGGGACATCCATCCCCCCCCCCTCCCCCCCGCCGCCATCCGGTGCTTCTCCGGGCTCTCCCGTGCCATCGGGGACCGGAGAAAGAATTGACCGCCGCCAGATGACGACCATAGAGATTTCCGGTGACCACATGGTCACCAGTCATCTCTATGACCGTCAGAGGCCTGGGCGCGACGTTATGACGTCACATCCGGGCGGCGGATGTAAACAAAGCATGAGATCGTGGATTTTTTTTTTTCGATCTCATGCTTTCCAGCCTGGAGGAGAGATGTGGGGTCTTATTGACCCCACATCTCTCCATAAAAAGGACCTGTCACGAATGATTCTTATTACAAGGGATGTTTACATTCCTTGTAATAGGAATAAAAGTGATCAAAAAAAAAAATGTAAAAGAAAGTGTAAAAATAAAGTAAAATAAAAAAAAAAAAAAAAACAATAATTTAAAACGTCCTTGTCCCCGGTAGCTCGCGCTCAGAAGTGAACGCACACGTAAGTCCCGCCCACATATGTAAACGCCATTCAAACCACACATGTGAGGTATCGCCGCGTGCGTTGAGCGACAATTCTAGCATTAGACCTCCTCTGTAACTCTAAACATGTAACCTGTAAAAAAAATTTACACCGTTGCCTATGGAGATTTTAAGGTACTGAAGTTTGCCGTTATACCATGAGTGTGTGTGCAATTTTGAATCGTGACATGTTGGGTATCTATTTACTTGGCGTAACATCATTTTTCACATTATACAAAAAAAAAATTGGGATAACTTTACTGTTTTGTTATTTTTCCAAAAAAAAAAAAAAGCGTTTGAAAAATTGTTGCGCAAATACCTTGCGAGATAAAAAGTTGCAACGACCGCCATTTTATTTCCTAGGGCAGGGATCCTCAAACTACGGCCCTCCAGCTGTTGCAGAACTACACATCCCATGAGGCATTGTAAAACTCTGACATTCACAGACATGACTAGGCACGATGGGAATTGTAGTTCCTGAACAACTGGAGGGTCATAGTTTGAAGACCCCCTGTCCTATATATATATAATGTTTGGGGGTTCTGAGTAATTTTTATAGCAAAAAAATGATGATTTTTACATGTAGGAGAGGAGTGCCAGAATAGGCCCCGGTATGGAAGTGGTTAAAGCCGTGTCTGTCCACTTAAAGTTAAAACTTGACTGTAATTCTGATAGAAGGGAACCCTATTACCATCGCTTCCCATTTCTTAAAATGTGTTTTCAGATTGGAAAGAGATCCATAAAGTTGGGATTCTCGGAGAAGATCTGGGAGCGATATGGTAGGCTTCGTCCGCATATGCCGAGATTTTGTATTGGGTATCCCCAATCGATTTATTCCTTGAATGTCCGGGTTGAATGTCCGGGTTTAAACGGATTCTATTAAGGAATGGTTCCAGCGACAGAGCGAATAATGGGGGGAGGGGCGATGTCTCGTTCCGTTCGTAATGGGGAAGGGGTCGGATAGAACTCCGTTAGCTTTAACCTGAGCTGTAGGCTTGGAATAAACTTTTGGCAACCCAGTTAATGATAGTTTCCCCTCGGCCTGGATGACGAAGGACCGAGAACATGTATTGCCAATTTACACGGTCAAACGCCTTCTCTGCGTCCACGCTAAGAAAGACACGGGGCATAGGAGAGGAACTGACAACATGGAGCGGGTGGAGAACTTTTGTTGTGCTGCCTCCCTGGTGGGGATGAAGCCCACCAGGGAAGCAACACCAGGGAAGCAACACCAGGGAGGCAACACCAGGGAAGCAACACCAGGGAGGCAACACCAGGGAAGCCCACCAGGGAGGCAACACCAGGGAAGCAACACCAGGGAAGCAACACCAGGGAAGCCCACCAGGGAGGCAACACCAGGGAAGCAACACCAGGGAGGCCCACCAGGGAAGCAACACCAGGGAAGCAACACCAGGGAAGCAACACCAGGGAGGCAACACCAGGGAGGCAACACCAGGGAAGCCCACCAGGGAAGCAACACCAGGGAAGCCCACCAGGGAGGCAACACCAGGGAAGCCCACCAGGGAGGCAACACCAGGGAAGCAACACCAGGGAAGCAACACCAGGGAAGCAACACCAGGGAAGCCCACCAGGGAAGCACCACCAGGGAGGCAACACCAGGGAAGCAACACCAGGGAAGCAACACCAGGGAGGCAACACCAGGGAAGCCCACCAGGGAAGCAACACCAGGGAAGCAACACCAGGGAAGCAACACCAGGGAGGCAACACCAGGGAAGCCCACCAGGGAAGCAACACCAGGGAAGCCCACCAGGGAGGCAACACCAGGGAAGCCCACCAGGGAGGCAACACCAGGGAAGCAACAACAGGGAAGCAACACCAGGGAAGCCCACCAGGGAAGCACCACCAGGGAGGCAACACCAGGGCAGCAACACCAGGGAAGCAACACCAGGGAAGCAACACCAGGGAGGCAACACCAGGGAAGCAACACCAGGGAGGCAACACCAGGGAAGCCCACCAGGGAAGCAACACCAGGGAAGAAACACCAGGGAAGCAACACCAGGGAAGCCCACCAGGGAAGCCCACCAGGGAAGCACCACCAGGGAGGCAACACCAGGGAAGCAACACCAGGGAAGCAACACCAGGGAAGCAACACCAGGGAGGCAACACCAGGGAAGCCCACCAGGGAAGCAACACCAGGGAAGCAACACCAGGGAAGCAACACCAGGGAAGCCCATCAGGGAAGCAACACCAGGGAAGCCCACCAGGGAAGCAACACCAGGGAGGCAACACCTGGGAAGCAACACCAGGGAGGCAACACCAGGGAAGCCCACCAGGGAAGCAACACCAGGGAAGCCCACCAGGGAAGCAACACCAGGGAAGAAACACCAGGGAAGCAACACCAGGGAAGCCCACCAGGGAAGCCCACCAGGGAAGCACCACCAGGGAGGCAACACCAGGGAAGCAACACCAGGGAAGCAACACCAGGGAAGCAACACCAGGGAGGCAACACCAGGGAAGCCCACCAGGGAAGCAACACCAGGGAAGCCCATCAGGGAAGCAACACCAGGGAAGCCCACCAGGGAAGCAACACCAGGGAGGCAACACCTGGGAAGCAACACCAGGGAGGCAACTTCATCCCCTGGTGGGGATGAAGCCCACTTGGTCCAAGTGGACCAATTTTGTAAGGGGATTTAAAATTTATTACTAACGTTTCATCTAAAGACTTAAATTTAGTATTATGAAGGACCAAACCCTTCTCGGGAGTTTCTCATGGAAGTAGAGCAAAATCCGCTCTTCTTACAGGACAAGCTCCTGTAGCTCATTAGAGTCGGCCCTTCATGATGCTAATGTTTGTCTATAAGTCATGCTAAAGGGACTCTCCAGTTTCCTTCCTCGGAAGTACGCCTGGGGACTTTTTAGCATCTTGATAAAAGTCCCTGGTCAGACTGAAACTGAATTTGGAACAAGACCTCTGGAGTGCATTCTATTCTTGAAATATATATATATATATATATATATATATATATATATATATATATATATATATATATATATATATATATATATATATATATATATATTTTATATATATATATATATATATATATATATATATATATATATATGCATTTTACAGTTGCCCCTCCCCCCCATGTGCCCCCCCCTAAATATGAAAGCTGGAGATGCCACTGAACACTAAAGCCCCATTGATCACCTCTAATATGGTGATAGCTTCTGATAGATTGATCACCACTGGTAGACTGATCTCTACTGGTAGACTGATCACCACTGGTTGACTGATCTCCACTGGTAGACTGATCACCACTGGTAGACTGATCACCTCTGGTAGACTGATCACCACTGGTAGACTGATCACCTCTGGTAGACTGATCACCACTGGTAGACTGATCACCTCTGGTAGACTGATCACCACTGGTAGACTGATCACCTCTGGTAGACTGATCACCTCTGGTAGACTGATCTCCTCTGGTAGACTGATCTCCACTGGTAGACTGATCACCACTGGTAGACTGATCTCCTCCTCTGGTAGACTGATCTCCTCTGGTAGACTTATCTCCACTGGTAGACTGATCACCACTGGTAGACTGATCACCACTGGTGGACTGATCTCTACTGGTGGACTGATCACCACTGGTGGACTGATCACCACTGGTAGACTGATCTCCACTGGTAGACTGATCACCTCTGGTAGACTGATCACCTCTGGTAGACTGATCTCCACTGGTAGACTGATCACCTCTGGTAAACTGATCACCACTGGTAGACTGATCACCTCTGGTAGACTGATCACCACTGGTAGACTGATCACCACTGGTAGACTGATCTCCACTGGTAGACTGATCACCTCTGGTAGACTGATCACCACTGGTGGACTGATCTCTACTGGTGGACTGATCACCACTGGTAGACTGATCACCTCTGGTAGACTGATCACCTCTGGTAGATTGATCACCTCTGGTAGACTGATCTCCACTGGTAGACTGATCACCTCTGGTAGACTGATCACCACTGGTAGACTGATCACCACTGGTAGACTGATCACCACTGGTAGACTGATCACCACTGGTAGACTGATCACCACTGGTGGACTGATCTCTACTGGTGGACTGATCACCACTGGTAGACTGATCACCTCTGGTAGACTGATCACCTCTGGTAGATTGATCACCTCTGGTAGACTGATCTCCACTGGTAGACTGATCACCTCTGGTAGACTGATCACCACTGGTAGACTGATCACCTCTGGTAGACTGATCACCACTGGTAGACTGATCACCACTGGTAGACTGATCTCCACTGGTAGACTGATCACCTCTGGTAGACTGATCACCTCTGGTAGACTGATCACCACTGGTAGACTGATCACCACTGGCAGACTGATCACCACTGGTAGACTGATCTCCACTGGTAGACTGATCTCCACTGGTAGACTGATCACCTCTGGTAGACTGATCACCACTGGTAGACTGATCACCTCTGGTAGACTGATCACCACTGGTAGACTGATCACCTCTGGTAGACTGATCACCACTGGTAGACTGATCACCTCTGGTAGACTGATCTCCACTGGTGGACTGATCTCTACTGGTGGACTGATCTCCACTGGTAGACTGATCACCTCTGGTAGACTGATCTCCTCTGGTAGACTGATCTCCACTGGTAGACTGATCACCACTGGTAGACTGATCACCACTGGTGGACTGATCTCTACTGGTGGACTGATCACCACTGGTGGACTGATCACCACTGGTAGACTGATCTCCACTGGTAGACTGATCACCTCTGGTAGACTGATCACCTCTGGTAGATTGATCACCTCTGGTAGACTGATCTCCACTGTTAGACTGATCACCTCTGGTAGACTGATCACCTCTGGTAGACTGATCACCTCTGGTAGACTGATCACCACTGGTAGACTGATCACCACTGGTAGACTGATCACCTCTGGTAGACTGATCACCTCTGGTAGACTGATCACCACTGGTAGACTGATCACCACTGGTAGACTGATCTCCACTGGTAGACTGATCACCTCTGGTAGACTGATCACCACTGGTAGACTGATCACCACTGGTAGACTGATCTCCACTGGTAGACTGATCACCTCTGGTAGACTGATCACCTCTGGTAGACTGATCACCTCTGGTAGACTGATCACCTCTGGTAGACTGATCTCCACTGGTAGACTGATCTCCACTGGTAGACTGATCACCTCTGGTAGACTGATCACCTCTGGTAGACTGATCTCCACTGGTAGACTGATCTCCACTGGTAGACTGATCTCCACTGGTAGACTGATCACCTCTGGTAGACTGATCACCTCTGGTAGACTGATCTCCACTGGTAGACTGATCACCTCTGGTAGACTGATCTCCACTGGTAGACTGATCTCCGCTGGTAGACTGATTGTATCTAATATTGCTAAACACCTCTGGTGGATTGATCACCTCTGATAGATTGATCACCTCTGGTACAACATTGATCACATCTAATACAGTGAAAACCTCTAGCAAATTGATTACCTTTAACTCGTTGCTCTCCTCTGATCGATTTGATCGGCTCAAATATACACTGAGTGCCTCTGGTAGATTGATCACATCTAATACACTCTAATTATTTGATCTCCGTTGAGTCATTGATAACCTCCAGTGGACGTCTAATGAACTGATCTCCTCTAGTAGACTGATCACCTTTTTAATGTATCGATCGCTGTGCCAGTTAGTGATGAAATGACGGTGAATGTGAACATCGCTTGTCCTTGCGATGAATCCAAGTTTGTTGACGTCTCTTCCTCACCCCTCTCTACTTTTAGCAGCGCTTTTGCATTGCTTTTTTGACTGCTAGCGGGACGGTTTTAAGCCCCCCCCCCCCAAAAAAGGGGTTAAAAACTCTAGTTTTGTGGCACTTTCGAAGCGTTTTTCAGGCGCTTTGGAAGTGCTGCCCATCTATTGCAATGGGCAGGGGCGTTTTGGGAGCACTAAATACAGCGCTCCAAAGATGCTGCTTGCAGAACTTTTGGTAACGTCCCGCAAGAGCACCGTCCCGGTGTGAAAAGTCGCACTGCAGTGAATGGTGGAGGCGGATTTCAGGCGCTTAGCGGAGGTTATTTCCAGCGCTAAAGCGCCTGAAAACCGCCCCAGTGTGAAAGGGGGTCTTATGCAATATTTTCTAATGAATATGAATAGTCTTATATCTGTAAGTGTTCTTCTTATATATGCTGCCTGGCGTTGGAGGTATAATAAAAAATAATGTGAATAGGGTCTTATATCTGGAAATGTCACAGTTGGAGCTCTGTCCGCCCTCCTTGTGCGGCGCCCTAGATGATGGCACTGTACAAATAAGTGGAATCTGATGCAGATTTCTTATCTTTCTATCTGTAGATGTGTACAGGATATCATTCTCCTCCTCAACGTAGACTATACACAACATATTGTCTGTCTGTCCTCACTCCGGACAGATGATTCCGGAATAAAGGACTATTCTGCTGCCGGGGATGAAGTCTTCTATACTTCTCTCTGTAGTACAGTCCTGTAGATCGCACGGCGGCTCTGCAGTCCTCTCATTATATAATAATATTGTCTGTCTGTCTGTCTGTCCCGGGACAGATGGCCCTACTGACTGGTACGGTTCTCCATGGAGAGCTCTGCGTTCCGCCGACGTGGCCCTTTTTGGATGAACTTTCTGAACGGCATGGAAAGCAGAGATCTCTATCTCCTGGTTCCCACAGTGGTGAGGTACTCCTCCACCATCCTCAGCACATTACTGGGGGGGGCTGTGTTTAGAGAGATTGTCCTCTAATTTTAGAGTCCCGGATATGGTGGGAACCCTGAGGAGAGCACTGGGACATGATGGAGCTATGGGTAGAAGATACCTGGACTGCAAAATAGGGTGGCATGAAGGATGGAGGGTCAGCACTGTGATGTAAAGGAGGGTGACTTTTGATGCTGGGGGAGCTCTTGACTTTAAGGAGGGTGACTTTTGAGGGTGGGGGAGCTCTTGACTTTTGATGGTGTGGGGGGGGCTCTTGACTTTTGATGGTGGGGGGGCTTTTGATTTTTGATGGTGGGGGGGCTCTTGACTTTTGATGGTGGGGGGGCGCTTGACTTTTGATGGTGGGGGGGCGCTTGACTTTTGATGGTGGGGGGGCTTTTGACTTTTGATGGTGGGGGGGGCTCTTGACTTTTGATGGTGGTGGGGTTCGTGACTTTTGATGGTGGGGAGGCTCTTGACTTTTGATGGTGGGGGGGGGGTCTTGACTTTTGATGGTGGGGAGGCTCTTGACATCCGATGTAGGAGGGGGTGGGGTCCTCTGGACATCTCGTCTTACAGATATAACTGGCCCTGTGAAGGCAACCATAATGCTGATGAGGCCTACGATAAAATGGAGTTTGGAACCCCTGGTCTACCCCTAGACATAGCGAGTATTTAACCCTTGCAGTGCGGGGGGGACCCAGGAGTTGGTGGGTATTGTTTGGTTAGACTCTCTACATGGAGATGCCTTCAGTCAGAAGATCGGATGGATTTGGAGACAGACAAGACAGAAGTGGTAGAAGAGTCACAGGACGGACACACAGGGATCTCCGACACGCACTCACCTCCAGAATCCATCAGCTTCAAACTCCATTTCTTTTCATATGTGAACACAGCCCTGGGGGGGGAAACACACATCAGAATGGGCAAAACTTCCACAAATCTCCAGATTATGGCTAGAAAATCTTTACGAGTGAAAACTCTGAATTTCCCTCATCCATGGCTGATACCCCCCAACCTATTCAGAATCCCTTCCAGGATCACCAGATAATCCTCCCAGGATCAATCATCCTTTTTTTTCACCTCTAAATTCAACTGAAGCTTCAGGTTCTGGAATCCTTGTGATTATTATAGAAGAAGCTGGGGGGGGGGGGTCATTGAAGATACTGTAATGTCTGCCATTCATTTGGGGTCTGTATGTCAGTATCGGGGTTCTGTATGTCAGTACTGGGGCTCTGTGTATCAGCATTGGGGTTCTATGTGTCAGTATTTGAGTTTTGTATATTAGTATTGGGGTTCGGTGTGTCAGTATTGGAGTTCTGTATGTCAGTATTAGGGTTCTGTATATCAGTATTGGGAATATGTGTCGGTATTGGGGTTCCGTGTGTCAGTATTGGAGTTCTATATGTCGGTATTGGGGTTCTGTATGTTGGTATTGGGGTTCTGTATGTCGGTATTGGGGTTCTGTATGTCGGTATTGGGGTTCTGTATATTAGTATTGGGGTTCTGTATGTTGGTTTTGGGGTTCTATATGTTGGTATTGGGGTTCTTCGTGTCAGTATTGGAGTTCTGTGTGTTGGTATTGGGGTTCTGTATGTTAGTATTGGGGTTCTGTATATCAGTATTGGGGTTCGATGAGATGATATAGTTGGGTAGACTCTTACAGGGACAACGTCTGGCTCCCAGTATTGGGGCTCTGTGTGTTAGTATTGGGGTTCTGTTTGTCAGTAACGGGGTTCTGCATGTCAGCATTGGGGCGCTGTGTATCAGTATTGGGGTTCGATGTGTCAGTATTTGGGTTCTGTTTATTAGTATTGGGGTTCTGTGTGTCAGTATCTGAGCCCTGTATATTAGTATTGGGGTTCGGTGTGTCAGTATTGGGGTTCTGTATGTCGGCATTGGGGTTCTGCATATCAGTATTGGGGTTCTGTATATCAGTATTGGGGTTCGGTGAGATGATATAGTTGGGTGAACTCTCGCAGGGACAACGTCTGGCTCCCAGTATTGGGGCTCTGTGTGTTAGTATTGGGGTTCTGTTTGTCAGTAACGGGGTTCTGCATGTCAGCATTGGGGCTCTGTGTATCAGTATTGGGGTTCTGTATGTTGGTATTGGGGTTCTTCGTGTCAGTATTGGAGTTCTGTGTGTTGGTATTGGGGTTCTGTATATTAGTATTGGGGTTCTGTATATCAGTATTGGGGTTCGATGAGATGATATAGTTGGGTAGACTCTTACAGGGACAACGTCTGGCTCCCAGTATTGGGGCTCTGTGTGTTAGTATTGGGGTTCTATTTGTCAGTAACGGGGTTCTGCATGTCAGCATTGGGGCTCTGTGTATCAGTATTGGGGTTCGATGTATCAGTATTTGGGTTCTGTTTATTAGTATTGGGGTTCTGTGTGTCAGTATCTGAGCCCTGTATATTAGTATTGGGGTTCTGTATATTAGTATTGGGGTTCGGTGAGATGATATAGTTGGGTGAACTCTTGCAGGGACAAGGTCTGGCTCTATAGAAATATTTCATTCTTCTATTCTTCCCACCACCAGTCTTCTCCTTATACAGTCCTATAGATTCTTCTATAGTCCTCCATAGTCTGATATCCTATTTATTCTCATACGGTGTTATATAGTCCAGTGGAGGTAGTCTTATATAGCCCCATATAGTCCTATACTGTATGGTCTTCTATAGTCTTATGCAGCCTCTGGTCCATGGCTTGGCTATTTCTGGTTTCTGGCTGCAGGGACTGGGCTACTATCACAGCTTCTCCCTTGCACTTCCTCTCCCCCTCTCCAGGGGCAGCAGTGAGCACAGACAGAGCGCTGGCCATATGCAGCCACAGAGAGAGCTGGAGGAAAGCCCCGCCCACTCCCGGGGGTCACAGAGAGGAAGAGGAGACTGAGCTACTGTGGATTGTGGGAAGGACAGAGCCTACCGGGCTCAACTATGACTTGTGGGAGATGTAGTTCCCGGACAGACTGAGCCTGTGTTTTCAGATTGGAAGAAGAACTACATATGCCAGCATTACTAGAGCTCTGTGGAGAGGAAAAGGAAGGTGTGTTTATAGGCATGAGGCAGAAGAGGTGATGAGTCGGCGGGGGGGAGACAGATCATGGTGCAGGCTGGTAACAGAAGGTTTTACCACCATATCAGGGAGGCAGAGAGGTGGAGTAGCGGACATCTCCTGGTACATGAGAACACCAATGTCACTGGTCAGTGCTGCCACCTGATGGTTGGGGAGAACCCCTCTGCCACTGACGTCACTGACCTACTGAAGGAGAACAGAGGGAGACCAGTTGTCACCCAGGGAGTTGGCCAAACCCTACTGCACCCTATTAAAGTGGAACAGCATTGTTTGCTCTGGACACAGTGCAGGTGCCTATACCAGGTTAGGGTGAGCTTATCTTGAGCACCCCAACACCGAATCTGGGCCCCAATGTGCTGGCCAGCAGGGAAAGGGTTTAATACAGACAGACTGTTATTGTAACGTTGTCCCTTAGGCAGAACCATCTCCATTTGTTTGAGGGGTTGTTGCCATTTCCATTTCTCTGGTTGATATATATAAAATAAACATCCTTTCCTCAGCCCGGGTCTGTCAGAAAGATGGGTCCTGACTGGAGAGTCGCAGGATCTGGGAACAGAAAACAGCGGCTCCTTCGGGGGTGAGCACTAAACTTATATAGTCTTCTACTGTCCTGTGCAGTCTTCTATAATCCTATGTAGTCTTCTACAATCCTATGTAGTCTTCTATAATCTTCTGTAGTCTTCTATAGTCCTATGTAGTCTTCTATAGTCCTGTGTAGTCTTTTATAGTCCTGTGTAGTCTTTTATAGTCCTAAGTAGTCTTCCATAGTCCTATGCACTCTTCTATAGTCCAATGTAGTCTTCTATAGTCTCCTATAATCATATGTAGTCTTCTATAGTCCTATGTAGTATTCTGTAGTCCTATGTAGTCTTCTATAGTCTCCTATAATCATATGTAGTCTTCTATAATAATATGTAGTCTTTTATAGTCCTATGTAGTCTTCTATGGTCCTATGTAGTCTTCTATAGTCTTCTATAGTCCTAAGTAGTCTTCTCTAATCCTATATAGCAGGGATATGCAATAAGCGGACCTCCAGCTGTTGCAGAACTACAAGTCCCATAAGGCATAGCAAGACTCTGACAACCACAAGCATGACACCCAGAGACAGAGGCATGATGGGACTTGTAGTTTTTGCAACAGCTGGAGGTCCGCTAATTGCATATCCCTGCTATATAGCCTTCCATAGTCCTATGTAGCCTTCTATAGTCTTCTGTAGTCTTCTATAGTTATATGCAGTCTTCTATAGTTATATGTAGTCTTCTATGGTCCTATGTAGTCTTCTATGGTCCTACGTAGTCTTCTATAGTCCTATATAGTCGTCTATAGTCCGATGTAGTCTTCTATAGTCCTATGTAGTCGTCTATAATCCTATGTAGTCTCTTTCTTACATCCTCTCTAAAATAACTAAAAACATTTCAAGTAAATGGCTGCAAGAACTGTACAAGGAGCACAATGCTCTCTAATTACCATACAGGACTGTATAAGGACCACAACACTCTATAATAACCATACAGGACTGTATAAGGACCACAACACTCTATAATAACCATTCACGACGGTTTAAGGACCATAACGCTCTCTAATAACCATACAGGATTGTATAAGGACCATAACACTCTCTGATAACCATACAGGACTGTATAATGACCATAACGCTCTCTAAAAACCAAACAGGACTGTATAGGGACCATAATGTTCTCTAATAACCATACAGGACTGTATAAGGACCATAACACTCTCTAATAACCATGCAGGATTGTATAGAGACCATAGGAAGCCAGAGATGTGGAGGAGTCGGAGGTGACCCTGGGATAATTGCAGAGACAGAGTGATCTCAGGAGGGATAATCCATCTGATTTGTACATTGTTCTTCAGTCTCCTTCCTGTTGCGGTAATTAGCGCAGTAATTAGCTTTGTTCTTAGATCTGGGGTCTGTGGCGAGGACTCAGAGGAGGGTTCCAGTCACATGTGTGGGGCCTGCTGGGGGGGACGCTGTAAGGACTGGGAATACCGGTGTGTATGAGGGGTGCGGAGGCCTCACATATGTCCCACACATGTAGTCCATGGGAGCAATTCTGAGTCTGCTATATACGTAGTCCATGGGAGGAATGTCTGATATATATATGGACTGACATCTCCAGCTGCATTCCTGGGGGGGGGGGACCGGGTCCAATACATGAGGAGCAACCTCTGAGCACACACAGCACCACCAGATTGTACAATCCACAATAGAGGAACGTCGTCTATGTACCGCCCATTCCAGACTATGGAGAAACATCGTCTATGTACCACCCATTCCACACTATGGAGAAACGTTGTCTATGTACCGCCCATTCCACACTATGGAGGAACGTCGCTCTTCTCCTGCACACCTATCCTGTAATATAATACAGAGCATCCGGAAAGTATTCACAGCGCTTCACTTTTTCCACATTTTGTTATGTCACTGTGATTCTTGTGTACATGGGAGGAGCCTGTGATACTTGTGTGCATGGGAGGAATCTGTGATACTTATGTACATGGGAGGAGCCTGTGATACTTGTGTGCATGGGAGGAATCTGTGATACTTATGTACATGGGAGGAGCCTGTGATACTTGTGTGCATGGGAGGAGTCTGTGATCCTTGTGTACATGGGAGGAATCTGTGATACTTATGTACATGGGAGGAGCCTGTGATACTTATGTACATGGGAGGAGTCTGTGATCCTTGTGTACATGGGAGGAGCCGGTGATTCTTGTGTACATGGGAGGAGCCTGTGATACTTGTGTACATGGGAGGAGCCTGTGATACTTGTGTACAAGGAAGGAGCCTGTGATACTTGTGTACATGGGAGGAGCCTGTGATACTTTTGTACATGGGAGGAGCCTGTGATACTTATGTACATGGGAGGAGCCTGTGATACTTATGTACATGGGAGGAACCTGTGATACTTATGTACATGGGTGGAGCCTGTGATACTTGTGTACATGGGAGGAGCCTGTGATACTTGTGTACATGGGAGGAGCCTGTGATACTTGTGTACATGGGAGGAGCCTGTGATACTTGTGTACATGGGAGGAGCCTGTGATCCTTGTGTACATGGGAGGAGCCTGTGATCCTTGTGTACATGGGAGGAGCCTGTGATGCTTATGTACAAGGGAGAAGCCTGTGATGCTTATGTACATGGGAGGAGCCTGTGGTACTTGTGTACATGGGAGGAATCTGTGATATTTGTGTACATGGGAGGAGTCTGTGGTACTTGTGTACATGGGAGGAGCCTGTGGTACTTGTGTACATGGGAGGAGCCTGTGATACTTGTGTACATGGGAGGAGCCTGTGGTACTTGTGTACATGGGAGGAGCCTGTGATACTTGTGTACATGGGAGGAGCCTGTGATACTTGTGTACATGGGAGGAGCCTGTGGTACTTGTGTACATGGGAGGAGCCTGTGATACTTGTGTACATGGGAGGAGTCTGTGATACTTATGTACCCCTTTTTTATTTTTAATAAATTTGCAAAGATTTAAAACAAACTTCTCTCACGTTGTCATTATGGGGATTATTTGTAGAATTTTGGGGAAAATAATGAATTTAATCCATTTTGGAATAAGGCTGTAACATAACAAAATGTGGAAAAAGTGAAGTGCTGTGAATACTTTCCGGATGCATTGTATATTAATAAAGGAGGGGACAGTGGCTGACCCCCCCCCATCCCCTCCACCAAGAAGGGGGTCATCGGGACATTCCTGATCCTGAACACCCCCCATCCATGTGAACCTTTCTATACTGTGCTCAGCAGGCAGGTGTGGAACTACAACTCCCAGCATGTTCTGTGGTTGCCCAGATATAATGGGATTGTAGTATTACAAGAGCCAAAGATGTGCCAGCTCTATGTTACGGCCCGGAGTCTCTCCGGCACCCCGAGGGTTAAACGTTGGGGATATTTCTCCTTCTGGTTACATTGTACTTCACATACCAGAAGATGTAAATATTCCAGGAATGTCCCATTGTCCCCGAGCAACACCGGATACAATAACAATACCGCAAAATGACACCCCCCCCTTCCTCTATCCACCACTGTGTGTTATATACACAAGAGCTGACACTCTAATACCACAATATACCCCTCCCCCTTCCTCTATCCACCACTGTGTGTTATATACACAAGAGCTGACACTCTAATACCACAATATACCCCTCCCCCTTCCTCTATCCACCACTGTGTGTTATATACACAAGAGCTGACACTCTAATACCACAATATACCCCTCCCCCTTCCTCTATCCACCACTGTGTGTTATATACACAAGAGCTGACACTCTAATCCCACAATATACCCCTCCCCCTTCCTCTATCCACCACTGTGTGTGATATACACAAGAGCTGACACTCTAATACCACAATATACCCCCCCCCTTCCTCTATCCACCACTGTGTGTGATATACACAAGAGCTGACACTCTAATCCCACAATATACCCCTCCCCTTCCTCTATCCACCACTGTATGTTATATACACAAGAGCTGACACTCTAATCCCACAATATACCCCTCCCCCTTCCTCTATCCACCACTGTGTGTGATATACACAAGAGCTGACACTCTAATCCCAAAATATACCCCCCCCCTTCCTCTATCCACCACTGTGTGTTATATACACAAGAGCTGACACTCTAATACCACAATATACCCCTCCCCCTTCCTCTATCCACCACTGTGTGTTATATACACAAGAGCTGACACTCTAATACCACAATATACCCCTCCCCCTTCCTCTATCCACCACTGTGTGTTATATACACAAGAGCTGACACTCTAATACCACAATATACCCCTCCCCCTTCCTCTATCCACCACTGTGTGTTATATACACAAGAGCTGACACTCTAATACCACAATATACCCCTCCCCCTTCCTCTATCCACCACTGTGTGTTATATACACAAGAGCTGACACTCTAATCCCACAATATACCCCTCCCCCTTCCTCTATCCACCACTGTGTGTGATATACACAAGAGCTGACACTCTAATCCCAAAATATACCCCCCCCCCTTCCTCTATCCACCACTGTGTGTGATATACACAAGAGCTGACACTCTAATCCCACAATATACCCCTCCCCCTTCCTCTATCCACCACTGTGTGTGATATACACAAGAGCTGACAATCTAATCCCACAATATACCCCTCCCCCTTCCTCTATCCACCACTGTGTGTTATATACACAAGAGCTGACACTCTAATCCCACAATATACCCCTCCCCCTCCTCTATCCACCACTGTGTGTTATATACACAAGAGCTGACACTCTAATACCACAATATACCCCTCCCCCTTCCTCTATCCACCACTGTGTGTGATATACACAAGAGCTGACACTCTAATCCATCATGTGCCACATCCACTCAGTGCTGAACCCCTCCAGTATAAAACAGGAGCCTAAAACTAGGTAAACCCAGGACTAGCCAGGGTTGAGTCCACCATGTGCCGCATCCACCTGGAGTGCTGAGCCCCTCACTATATAATGGGGGCCAGGGATGAGACCACCATGTGCTGCATCCACCTGGAGTGCTGAGCCCCTCACTATATAATGGGGGCCAGGGATGAGTCCACCATGTGCTGCATCCACCTGGAGTGCTGAGCCCCTCACTATATAATGAGAGCCAGGGATGAGTCCATCATGTGCCCCATCCACCTGGAGTGCTGAGCTCCTCACTATATAATGAGAGCCAGGGATGAGTCCACCATGTGCCGCATCCACCTGGAGTGCTGAGCTCCTCACTATATAATGAGAGCCAGGGATGAGTCCATCATGTGCCCCATCCACCTGGAGTGCTGAGCCCCTCACTATATAATGAGAGCCAGGGATGAGTCCACCATGTGCCGCATCCACCTGGAGTGCTGAGCCCCTCACTATATAATGGGGGCCAGGGATGAGACCACCATGTGCTGCATCCACCTGGAGTGCTGAGCCCCTCACTATATAATGGGGGCCAGGGATGAGTCCACCATGTGCTGCATCCACCTGGAGTGCTGAGCCCCTCACTATATAATGAGAGCCAGGGATGAGTCCATCATGTGCCCCATCCACCTGGAGTGCTGAGCTCCTCACTATATAATGAGAGCCAGGGATGAGTCCACCATGTGCCGCATCCACCTGGAGTGCTGAGCTCCTCACTATATAATGAGAGTCAGGGATGAGTCCATCATGTGCCGCATTCACCTGGAGCGCTGAGCCCCTCACTATATAATGAGAGTCAGGGATGAGACCACCATGTGCCCCATCCACCTGGAGTGCTGAGCCCCTCACTATATAATGAGAGTCAGGGATGAGTCCACCATGTGCCGCATCCACCTGGAGTGCTGAGCCCCTCACTATATAATGAGAGTCAGGGATGAGTCCACCATGTGCCGCATCCACCTGGAGTGCTGAGCCCCTCACTATATAATGAGAGTCAGGGATGAGTCCACCATGTGCCGCACCCACCTGGAGTGCTGAGCCCCTCACTATATAATGAGGGCCAGGGATGAGTCCACCATGTGCCACATCCACCTGGAGTGCTGAGCCCCTCACTATATAATGAGAGTCAGGGATGAGTCCATCATGTGCCCCATCCACCTGGAGTGCTGAGCTCCTCACTATATAATGAGAGTCAGGGATGAGTCCACCATGTGCCGCATCCACCTGGAGTGCTGAGCCCCTCACTATATAATGAGAGCCAGGGATGAGTCCACCATGTGCCGCAACCACCTGCAGTGCTGAGCTCCTCACTATATAATGAGAGCCAGGGATGAGTCCATCATGTGCCGCATTCACCTGGAGCGCTGAGCCCCTCACTATATAATGAGAGCCAGGGATGAGTCCACCATGCGCTGCATCCACCTGGAGTGCTGAGCCCCTCACTATATAATGAGAGCCAGGGATGAGTCCACCATGCGCTGCATCCACCTGGAGTGCTGAGCTCCTCACTATATAATGAGAGTCAGGGATGAGTCCATTATGTGTCCCATCCACCTGGAGTGCAGAGCCCCTCACTATATAATGAGAGCCAGGGATGAGTCCACCATGTGCCGCAACCACCTGGAGTGCTGAGCCCCTCATTATATAATGAGAGTCAGGGATGAGTCCACCATGTGCCGCATCCACCTGGAGTGCT
The DNA here is from genome assembly GCF_042186555.1 of Aquarana catesbeiana. Taxonomy (NCBI): domain Eukaryota; kingdom Metazoa; phylum Chordata; class Amphibia; order Anura; family Ranidae; genus Aquarana; species Aquarana catesbeiana. Next base: position 3,735,045 of record NC_133324.1, on the reverse strand, counting down.
GAGCCCCTCACTATATAATGAGAGCCAGGGATGAGTCCATCATGTGCCCCATCCACCTGGAGTGCTGAGCTCCTCACTATATAATGAGAGCCAGGGATGAGTCCACCATGTGCCCCATCCACCTGGAGTGCTGAGCTCCTTACTATATAATGAGAGTCAGGAATGAGTCCATCATGTGCCCCATCCACCTGGAGTGCTGAGCCCCTCACTATATAATGAGAGCCAGGGATGAGTCCACCATGTGCCGCAACCACCTGGAGTGCTGAGCCCCTCACTATATAATGAGAGCCAGGGATGAGTCCACCATGTGCCCCATCCACCTGGAGTGCAGAGCCCCTCACTATATAATGAGAGCCAGGGATGAGTCCACCATGTGCCCCATCCACCTGGAGTGCTGAGCTCCTCACTATATAATGAGAGCCAGGGATGAGTCCATTATGTGCCGCATCCACCTGGAGTGCTGAGCCCCTCACTATATAATGAGAGCCAGGGATGAGTCCATCATGTGCCCCATCCACCTGTAGTGCTGAGCTCCTCACTATATAATGAGAGCCAGGGATGAGTCCATTATGTGCCGCATCCACCTGGAGTGCTGAGCTCCTCACTATATAATGAGAGTCAGGGATGAGGCCACCATGTGCCCCATCCACATGGAGTGCTGAGCCCCTCACTATATAATGAGAGCCAGGGATGAGTCCACCATGTGCCGCATCCACCTGTAGTGCTGAGCTCCTCACTATATAATGAGAGCCAGGGATGAGTCCATTATGTGCCGCATCCACCTGGAGTGCTGAGCCCCTCACTATATAATGAGGGCCAGGGATGAGTCCACCATGTGCCCCATCCACCTGGAGCGCTGAGCCCCTCACTATATAATGAGAGCCAGGGATGAGTCCATCATGTGCCGCATCCACCTGGAGTGCTGAGCCCCTCACTATATAATGGGGGTCAGGGATGAGTCCACCATGTGCCCCATCCACCTGGAGTGCTGAGCCCCTCACTATATAATGAGAGCCAGGGATGAGTCCACCATGTGCCGCAACCACCTGGAGTGCTGAGCCCCTCACTATATAATGAGGGCCAGGGATGAGTCCACCATGTGCCCCATCCACCTGGAGTGCTGAGCCCCTCACTATATAATGAGAGCCAGGGATGAGTCCACCATGTGCCGCATCCACCTGGAGTGCTGAGCCCCTCACTATATAATGGGGGTCAGGGATGAGTCCATCATGTGCCCCATCCACCTGGAGTGCTGAGCCCCTCACTATATAATGAGAGTCAGGGATGAGTCCACCATGTGCCGCATCCACCTGGAGTGCTGAGCCCCTCACTATATAATGAGAGCCAGGGATGAGTCCATCATGTGCCGCATCCACCTGGAGTGCTGAGCCCCTCACTATATAATGGGGGTCAGGGATGAGTCCATCATGTGCCCCATCCACCTGGAGTGCTGAGCCCCTCACTATATAATGAGAGCCAGGGATGAGTCCATTATGTGCCGCATCCACCTGGAGTGCTGAGCTCCTCACTATATAATGAGAGCCAGGGATGAGTCCATCATGTGCCCCATCCACCTGGAGTGCTGAGCTCCTCACTATATAATGAGAGCCAGGGATGAGTCCATCATGTGCCCCATCCACCTGGAGTGCTGAGCTCCTCACTATATAATGAGAGCCAGGGATGAGTCCACCATGTGCCGCATCCACCTGGAGTGCTGAGCTCCTCACTATATAATGAGAGTCAGGGATGAGTCCATCATGTGCCCCATCCACCTGGAGTGCTGAGCCCCTCACTATATAATGAGAGCCAGGGATGAGTCCACCATGTGCCCCAACCACCTGGAGTTCTGAGCCCCTCATTATATAATGAGAGCCAGGGATGAGTCCATCATGTGCCGCATCCACCCAGAGCGCTGAGCTCCTCACTATATAATGAGAGCCAGGGATGAGTCCACCATGTGCCCCATCCACCTGGAGTGCTGAGCCCCTCACTATATAATGAGAGCCAGGGATGAGTCTACCATGTGCCCCATCCACCTGGAGTGCTGAGCCCCTCACTATATAATGAGAGCCAGGGATGAGTCCATCATGTGCCGCATCCACCTGGAGTGCTGAGCCCCTCACTATATAATGAGAGCCAGGGATGAGTCCATCATGTCCTGCACCCACCTGGAGCGCTGAGCCCCTCACTATATAATGAGAGCCAGGGATGAGTCCACCATGTGCCGCATCCACCTGGAGTGCTGAGCCCCTCATTATATAATGGGGGTCAGGCATGAGACCACCATGTGCCGCATCCACCTGGAGCGCTGAGCCCCTCACTATATAATGGGGGTCAGGCATGAGACCACCATGAGCCGCATCCACCTGGAGTGCTGAGCCCCTCACTATATAATGAGAGCCAGGGATGAGTCCACCATATGCCCCATCCACCTGGAGCGCTGAGCCCCTCACTATATAATGGGGGTCAGGGATGAGTCCACCATGTGCCACATCCACCTGGAGGGCTGAGCCCCTCATTATATAATGAGAGCCAGGGATGAGTCCACCATGTGCCGCATCCACCTGGAGCGCTGAGCCCCTCACTATATAATGAGAGCCAGGGATGAGTCCACCATGTGCCCCATCCACCTGGAGTGCTGAGCCCCTCACTATATAATGAGAGCCAGGGATGAGACCACCATGTGCCGCATCCACCTGGAGTGCTGAGCCCCTCACTATATAATGAGGGCCAGGGATGAGACCATCATGTGTCCCATCCACCTGGAGTGCTGAGCTCCTCACTATATAATGAGAGCCAGGGATGAGTCCATCATGTGCCGCATCCACCTGGAGTGCTGAGCCCCTCACTATATAATGAAAGCCAGGGATGAGACCACCATGTGTCCCATCCACTTGGAGCGCTGAGCCCCTCACTATATAATGAGAGTCAGGGATGAGTCCACCATGTGCTGCATCCACCTGGAGTGCTGAGCTCCTCACTATATAATGAGAGCCAGGGATGAGTCCACCATGTGCCCCATCCACCTGGAGTGCTGAGCTCCTCACTATATAATGAGAGCCAGGGATGAGTCCACCATGTGCCCCATCCACCTGGAGTGCTGAGCCCCTCACTATATAATGAGAGCCAGGGATGAGTCCATCATGTGCCCCATCCACCTGGAGTGCTGAGCCCCTCACTATATAATGAGAGTCAGGGATGAGACCACCATGTGCCGCACCCACATGGAGTGCTGAGCCCCTCACTATATAATGAGAGTCAGGGATGAGACCACCATGTGCCGCACCCACATGGAGTGCTGAGCCCCTCACTATATAATGAGAGTCAGGGATGAGACCACCATGTGCCGCACCCACATGGAGTGCTGAGCCCCTCACTATATAATGGGGGTCAGGGATGAGTCCACCATGTGCCGCACTCCTGGGTATTAGCAGTACAATTAGACGGCTGTTAACATTCCAGAGACGGCGTTCTATTTTTGTCCCGACGAATCTGATTGGCCGCCATCCAGGCCGGGAGATTTATCTAAACAGAGCGCCACTTACTGATATTTATTATTGGCACCCAGAGATTGCGGCAATTCCTGGCGACTATCCATCGTATTCCCGTCCTGAGCACCAACTGAGGGTCTACATATGGGAGGAGTCAGGAAAGGCCCCCTCTGCACCAACCGGGGTGTCTACATGTGGGAGGAGTCAGGAAAGGTCCCCCTCTGCACCAACCGGGGTGTCTACATATGGGAGGAGTCAGGAAAGGTCCCCCTCTGCACCAACTGAGGGTCTACATATGGGAGGAGTCAGGAAAGCCCCTCTCTGCACCAACTGAGGGTCTACATATGAGAGGAGTCAGGAAAGGTCCCCCTCTGCACCAACCGGGGTGTCTACATATGGGAGGAGTCAGGAAAGGTCCCCCTCTGCACCAACCGGGGTGTCTACATGTGGGAGGAGTCAGGAAAGGTCCCCCTCTGCACTATCCGAGGGGTCTACATAAGGGAGGAGTCAGGAAAGGCCCCCTCTGCACCAACTGGGGGTCTACATATGGGAGGAGTCAGACAAGATCCCCCCTCTGCACCAACCGGGGGGGTCTACATATGGGAGGAGTCAGGAAAGGCCCCCTCTGCACCAACTGGGGGTCTACATATGGGAGGAGTCAGACAAGATCCCCCCTCTGCACCAACCGGGGGGATCTACATATGGGAGGAGTCAGACAAGATCCCCCCTCTGCACCAACCGGGGGGGTCTACATATGGGAGGAGTCAGGAAAGGCCCCCTCTGCACCAACTGGGGGTCTACATATGGGAGGAGTCAGACAAGATCCCCCCTCTGCACCAACCGGGGGGGTCTACATATGGGAGGAGTCAGGAAAGGTCCCCCTCTGCACCAACTGGGGGTCTACATATGGGAGGAGTCAGACAAGATCCCCACTCTGCACCAACCGGGGGGGTCTACATATGGGAGGATTTAGGAAAGGTCCCCCCTCTGCACCAACCCGGGGGGTCTACATATGGGAGGAGTCAGGAAAGCTCCCCCTCTGCACCAACCGGGGGTCTACATATGGGAGGAGTCAGGAAAAGTCCCCCTCTGCACCAACTGGGGGGTCTACATATGGGAGGAGTCAGGAAAGGTTCCCATCTGCACCAACAGGGGGTCTACATATGGGGGAAAGTCAGTAAAGGTACCCCTCTGCACCAACCGGGAGGTCTACATATGGGAGGAGTCAGGAAAGGTCCCCCACTTCACCAACCAAAGGTCTACATAAGGGAGGAGTCAGGAAAGGTCCCCCTCTGCACCAACCTGGGGGTCTACATATGGGAGGAGTCGTGAAAGGTCCTCCTCTGCACCAGCCGGGGGTCTACATATGGGAGTAGTCAGGAAAGGTCCCTCTCTGCACACACCAGGGGGTCTACATATGGGAGGAGTCAGAAAAGGTACCCCTCTGCACCAACCAGGGACCAGGGGTCTACATATGGGAGGAGTCAGGAAAGGTTCCCATCTGCACCAACCAGGGGTCTACATATGGGAGGAGTCAGAAAAGGTCCCCCTCTGCACCAACCTGGGGGTCTACATATGGGAGGAGTCATGAAAGGTCCTCCTCTGCACCAGCTGGGGGGTCTACATATGGGAGGAGTCAGGAAAGGTCCCCCTCTGCACACACCAGGGGGTCTACATATGGGAGGAGTCAGAAAAGGTACCCCTCTGCACCACCTGGGAGGTCTACATATGGGAGGAGTCAGGAAAGGCCCCCTCTGCACCAACTGGGGGTCTACATATGGGAGGAGTCAGACAAGATCCCCCCTCTGCACCAACCGGGGGGGTCTACATATGGGAGGAGTCAGGAAAGGTCCCCCTCTGCACCAACTGGGGGTCTACATATGGGAGGAGTCAGACAAGATCCCCACTCTGCACCAACCGGGGGGGTCTACATATGGGAGGATTTAGGAAAGGTCCCCCCTCTGCACCAACCCGGGGGGTCTACATATGGGAGGAGTCAGGAAAGGTCCCCCTCTGCACCAACCGGGGGTCTACATATGGGAGGAGTCAGGAAAGGTTCCCATCTGCACCAACAGGGAGGTCTACATATGGGAGGAGTCAGGAAAGGTCCCCCACTTCACCAACCAAAGGTCTACATAAGGGAGGAGTCAGGAAAGGTCCCCCTCTGCACCAACCTGGGGGTCTACATATGGGAGGAGTCGTGAAAGGTCCTCCTCTGCACCAGCCGGGGGGTCTACATATGGGAGTAGTCAGGAAAGGTCCCTCTCTGCACACACCAGGGGGTCTACATATGGGAGGAGTCAGAAAAGGTACCCCTCTGCACCAACCAGGGACCAGGGGTCTACATATGGGAGGAGTCAGGAAAGGTTCCCATCTGCACCAACCAGGGGTCTACATATGGGAGGAGTCAGAAAAGGTCCCCCTCTGCACCAACCTGGGGGTCTACATATGGGAGGAGTCATGAAAGGTCCTCCTCTGCACCAGCTGGGGGGGTCTACATATGGGAGGAGTCAGGAAAGGTCCCCCTCTGCACACACCAGGGGGTCTACATATGGGAGGAGTCAGAAAAGGTACCCCTCTGCACCACCTGGGAGGTCTACATATGGGAGGAGTCAGGAAAGGTTCCCATCTTCACCAACCAGGGGTCTACATATGGGAGGAGTCAGGAAAGGTCCCCCACTTCACCAACCAGGGGTCTACATATGGGAGGAGTCAGGAAAGGTCCCCCTCTGCATCAACCTGGGGGGGTCTACATATGGGAGGAGTCAGGAAAGGTCCTCCTCTGCACCAGCCGGGGGTCTACATATGGGAGGAGTCAGGAAAGATCCCCCTCTGCACCAACTGGGGGTCTACATATGGGAGGAGTCAGAAAAGATCCCTCTGTGCACCAACCAGGGGTTTAGATATGGGAGGAGTCAGGAAAGGCCCCCCTCTGCACCAACCGGGGGTCTACATATAGGAGGAGTCATGGAAGGTTCCTCTTTGCACCAACTGGGGGTCTACATATGGGAGGAGTCAGGAAAGGTGCCCCTCTGCACCAACTGGGGGGTCTACATATTGGAGGAGTCAGGAAAGGTGCCCCTTGCAAAGACGATCTCCGATTGAAATATGTAGATTCTGAGATGGTGACACCATCAAAAATTGGAAATTTCCTGAGTTTATTGTAAAATTATAGACTGTAGAGAGGACTTCCTGGACTCCTCGTTCCCCTGCTCCTGCAGATTGGTCAGATCATGCAAGGTGGCATCCTGCCCCTGTGGTAATATTGATATTCCATCCCTCCCTCTCCCTTTAGATGGGGCGGCTCCGGGTGTCACCCTGTGCTTCCTCTTTCCCTTGAATTCTGACCCAGAGAACTTTGTCCCGTGTAGAGGCAGGATTTTCTTCTTCCTTATGGTTGTCACCAGAGAGTTTAATGAGAGCAGAGAGCAGTCACGGATCAGAGTCCCCACCTCCTCCCCAACATTACACATTAACCAACCAACGTGAGAAATGAAGGAAAAGGGAACTATAGAGCGAAGCACGTCCAATGTGACCGCATGAGCCGAAAACACCGTAACCAGGCCGGAGGAGCTCCATGATCACCAGAGAGACCCTAGAACCCACCGGAAAACACAGAATTCTTCTCTGGAATATGTCCACAGCTTCAACCTTGTAAATCTTGGATGGAGAAGGAAACAGAGCCTCTCTCTGTGTTCCTGCTGGGAGGTCACCTGTTACTTCCTGTGCAAGAGCCGCAACAGGAAGTGAGGGGAAATCCCAACAGTTGTCACCCGAACAGGTGTCACCATTGGAAGGTTTTCTCTCTATTCCTGTCCTGGTGACTGTAAACTTCTAAAGTTCTCATCATTTTCAGTCCACCAGGAAAATTATGAATCAGTTCTAATTCACTCCATGCTCCTGCCCCATGTCTCCACATTCCTGAAGTTCACTCCTGCCTCATGTCTCCACATTCCGGAACCTCGCTCCTGCCTCATGACTCCACGTTCTTGAACCTCCCAATTTATGACTCCATGCTCCTGAACCCTGCTCCTGACTCCATGTTTTGGGACCTTGCTCCGACTCATAACACCATGCTCCTGAACCTCGCTCCCGCCCCATGACTCCACATTATTGAACCTTGCTCTCACCTCGTGACCTCACATTCCTGAACCTCACTTCTGACTCATGACTCCACATTTCTGAACCTTGCTCCAGACTCAAGACTCCATGCTTCTGAACCTCACTCAGGACTCATGACTCCATGTTCCTGAACCTCGCTCCTGACTCCACTTTCCTGAATCTCGCTCTCACCACGTGACTCAACATTCCTAAACCTTACTCCTGACTCCGTGCTCCTGAACCTTGTTCTCAACTCATGACTCCACGTTCCTGAACCTCTCTCCCAACTAATTTCTCCACGTTCCTGAATCTCGTTCCTGACTCATGACACCATGCTCCTGAACCTCATTCCCGTTTCATGACTCCACATTCATGAACCTCGCTCTCGACCCATGACTCCACATTTCTGAACCTCGCTCCCGCCTCATGACTCAATGCTCCTGAACCTCCCTCCCAACTCATGACTCCATGCTCCTGAACCTTGCTCCCGACTTATGACTCCATGCTCCTGAACCTTGCTCCCACATTGTGACTTCACATTTCAGAATCACACTCCTGCCTAGTGACTCCATGCTCCTGAACCTCACTCACGACTCATGACTCCATGTTCCTGAACCTCGCTCCTGACTCATGACTCCATGCTCCTGAACCTCGCTCTCACCTCATGACTCCACATTCTTGAACCTCGCTCCTGACTCATGACTCCAGTTTCCTGAATCTCGCTCTCACCATGTGATTCCACATTCTTAAACCTCACTCCTGACTCATGACTCCATGCTCCTGAACCTTGCTCCTGACTCATGACTTCATGATCCTGAACCTTGCTTCTGACTCATAAATCCATGCTCCTGAACCTTGCTCCTGACTCATGACTCCACATTCCTAAAACTCACTCCCCGACTCATGACTTCATGCTCCTGAACCTTGTTCCCAACTCATGACTCCACGTTCATGAATCTCGCTCCCGACTCATGACTCCACGTTTCTAAACCTTGCTCCCGACTCATGACTCTATGTTCCTGAACCTTTGCTCATGACTCTATGCTCTCGAACCTCGCTCTCACCTTGTGACTCCAAATTTCTGAACCTCGCTCATGAGCCATGATTTCACATTCCTGAACTTCGCTTTCACCTTGTGACTCCACATTCCTGAACCTTACTCCCTACTCATTACTCCACATTTCTGAACCATGCTCCCGACTCATGACTCCATGCTCCTGGACCTTGCTCCGGACTCATCACTCCTTGTTCCTAAACCTCGCTACTGACTCATGATTCCATGCTCCTGAACCTTGCTCCCGACTCATAATGCCATGCTCCTGAACCTTGCTCTCACCTCGTGACTCCATAATCCTGAACCTTGCTCCCAATTCATGATGCTATGCTCTTGAACCTCGCTCCTGACTTATGACTCCACATTCTTGAACCTGGCTCCCGACCCATGACTCCACATTTCTGAACCTCGCTCCCGCCTCATGACTCAATGCTCCTGAACCTCACTCCTGACTCATGACTCTATGCTCCTGAACCTCGCTCCCGACTTATGACTCCATGATCCTGAACCTCGCTCCCCACTCATGACTCCATGATCCTGAAACTTGCTCCTGACTCATGACTTCATGATCCTGAACCTTGCTCCTGACTCATGACTTCATGATCCTGAACCTTGCTCCTGACTCATGACTTCATGATCCTGAACCTTGCTCCTGACTCATGACTTCATGATCCTGAACCTTTCTCCTGACTCATGACTTCATGATCCTGAATCTTGCTTCTGAAACCCGGACACATTATTCAGACAGGGCCTGACAGGAGGGTGAGGGGGCACTATGTGCGCCACATTACTATTCTCTTTGGAGTGCCCCAAGGTGTCCCAGGTCTGTTACAATCCTATAGTGTATGTCAAAAAAAAAAAAAAATGACTGTGTGCCTATAAAGTGTTTTGAAGAAAAAGTGGCAACCCCACTCCCACCTCGCGACTCCGTGTTCCTTAACCTTACTCCCGCCTCGTGACTCCATGTTTCTGAACCTCACTCCTGCCTCGTAACTCCATGTTCCTGAACCTCACCTCCAGCCTTGTGACTCCATGTTCCTAACCCTCACCTCCTGCCTCGTTACTCCATGTTCCTGAACCTCATTCCCACCTCGCGACTCCATGTTCCTGAAACTCATTCCCACCTCGCGACTCCATGTTCCTGAACCTTACTCCCACCTTATGTCTCCATGTTCCTGAACCTCGCTTCTGCTTCGTGACTCCATGTTCCCCAACCTCACTCCTGTCTCGTGGCTCCATGTTCCTGAACCTCACACCCACCTCGCGACTCCATGTTCCTGAACCTCATCTCCCGCCTTGTGACTCCATGTTCCTGAACCTCACTCCCACCTCGCAACTCCATGTTCCTGAACGTTACTCCCACCTCATGTCTCCATGTTCCTGAACCTTACTCCCACCTTGTGTCTCCATGTTCCTGAACCTCGCTTCCACTTTGTGACTCCATGTTCCCCAACCTCACTCCCCCCTCGTGACTCCATGTTCCTGAACCTCACCTCCCGCCTCATTACTCCATGTTCCTGAACCTCACTCCCACCTCATGTCTCCATGTTCCTGAACCTTGCTTCCGCTTCGTGTCACCATGTTCTCTAATCTCCCATCCGCCTTGTGACTCCGTGTCCCTGAACCTCGCTTTCGCTTTGTGTCTCCATGTTCCTGAACCTCACTCCTGCCTCATGACTCCATGTTCCCCAACCTCACTCCTGCCTCATAACTCTGTGTTCCCCAAACTCACTTCTGCCTTGTGACTTTATTCCCGTATAACTCAGCACTGTGAGGAGCTCTGATGGTGCCCCCTCATCCTTAGTCCTTATCCCACATACATCCGACACTGTGAGGAGCTCTGCTATGTCATGCCGGCATCTTGTAGTGGCCTCAAGGTACAATCCTCTCCTGAGCCTCCCTTTCATGGTGTCTGGACATGACTCATTGTTACATTGGACTGTCACCCTCATCCTCCTTCTTCATTCCATAGAGAGTCTCTGACCTGGAACAAGTATGATGCACAGTCACTGGGTGCATGCTTATCCCGGTCAGTGACTGTAAGTGGTGAACCAAGGATTGGGATGACTGAACATCATTCCCATGGACAATGTGGCTTCTATGAGCCAGGAGATGATCAGAGACTGCAGACATAATACACGAGATGATCAGAGACTGCAGACATAATACAGGAGATGATTAGAGACTGCAGACATAGTACAGGAGATGATCAGAGACTGCAGACATAATACAGGAGATGATCAGAGACTGCAGACATAATACAGGAGATGATCAGAGACTGTAGACATAATACAGGAGATGATCAGAGACTGCAGACATAGTACAAGAGATGATCAGAGACTGCAGACATAGTACAGGAGATGATCAGAGACTGCAGACATCATACAGGAGATGATCAGAGACTGCAGACATAGTACAGGAGATGATTAGAGACTGCAGACATAGTACAGGAGATGATCAGAGACTGCAGACATAGTACAGGAGATGATCAGAGACTGCGGACATAATACAGAAGATGATCAGAGACTGCAGACATAGTACAGGAGATGATCAGAGACTGCAGACATCATACAGGAGATGATCAGAGACTGCAGACATAATACAGGAGATGATCAGAGACTGCAGACATAATACAGGAGATGATCAGAGACTGCAGACATAATACAGGAGATGATCAGAGACTGCAGACATAATACAGGAGATGATTAGAGACTGCAGACATAGTACAGGAGATGATCAGAGACTGCAGACATAGTACAGGAGATGATCAGAGACTGCGGACATAATACAGAAGATGATCAGAGACTGCAGACATAGTACAGGAGATGATCAGAGACTGCAGACATCATACAGGAGATGATCAGAGACTGCAGACATAATACAGGAGATGATCAGAGACTGCAGACATAATACAGGAGATGATCAGAGACTGCAGACATAATACAGGAGATGATCAGAGACTGCAGACATAATACAAGAGATGGTCAGAGACTGCAGACATAGTACAATAGATGATCAGAGACTGCAGACATAATACAGGAGATGATCAGAGACTGCAGACATAATACAGGAGATGATCAGAGACTGCAGACATAGTACAGGAGATGATCAGAGACTGCAGACATAATACAGGAGATGATCAGAGACTGCAGACATAATACAGGAGATGGTCAGAGACTGCAGACATAATACAGGAGATGATCAGAGACTGCAGACATAGTACAGGAGATGGTCAGAGACTGCAGACATAATACAGGAGATGATCAGAGACTGCAGACATAGTACAGGAGATGATTAGAGACTGCAGACATCATACAGGAGATGATCAGAGACTGCAGACATAGTACAGGAGATGATCAGAGACTGCAGACATAGTACAGGAGATGATCAGAGACTGCAGACATAGTACAGGAGATGATCAGAGACTGCAGACATAGTACAGGAGATGATCAGAGACTGCAGACATAGTACAGGAGATGATCAGAGACTGCAGACATAATACAAGAGATGATCAGAGACTGCAGACATAATACAGGAGATGATCAGAGACTGCAGACATAATACAGGAGATGATCAGAGACTGCAGACATAATACAGGAGATGATCAGAGACTGCAGACATAATACAGGAGATGATCAGAGACTGCAGACATAATACAGGAGATGATCAGAGACTGCAGACATAATACAGGAGATGATTAGAGACTGCAGACATAATACAGGAGATGATCAGAGACTGCAGACATAATACAGGAGATGATCAGAGACTGCAGACATAGTACAGGAGATGATCAGAGACTGCAGACATAATACAGGAGATGATCAGAGACTGTAGACATAATACAGGAGATGATCAGAGACTGCAGACATAGTACAAGAGATGATCAGAGACTGCAGACATAGTACAGGAGATGATCAGAGACTGCAGACATCATACAGGAGATGATCAGAGACTGCAGACATAGTACAGGAGATGATTAGAGACTGCAGACATAGTACAGGAGATGATCAGAGACTGCAGACATAGTACAGGAGATGATCAGAGACTGCGGACATAATACAGAAGATGATCAGAGACTGCAGACATAGTACAGGAGATGATCAGAGACTGCAGACATCATACAGGAGATGATCAGAGACTGCAGACATAATACAGGAGATGATCAGAGACTGCAGACATAATACAGGAGACGATCAGAGACTGCAGACATAATACAGGAGATGATTAGAGACTGCAGACATAGTACAGGAGATGATCAGAGACTGCAGACATAGTACAGGAGATGATCAGAGACTGCGGACATAATACAGAAGATGATCAGAGACTGCAGACATAGTACAGGAGATGATCAGAGACTGCAGACATCATACAGGAGATGATCAGAGACTGCAGACATAATACAGGAGATGATCAGAGACTGCAGACATAATACAGGAGATGATCAGAGACTGCAGACATAATACAGGAGATGATCAGAGACTGCAGACATAATACAAGAGATGGTCAGAGACTGCAGACATAGTACAATAGATGATCAGAGACTGCAGACATAATACAGGAGATGATCAGAGACTGCAGACATAATACAGGAGATGATCAGAGACTGCAGACATAGTACAGGAGATGATCAGAGACTGCAGACATAATACAGGAGATGATCAGAGACTGCAGACATAATACAGGAGATGGTCAGAGACTGCAGACATAATACAGGAGATGATCAGAGACTGCAGACATAGTACAGGAGATGGTCAGAGACTGCAGACATAATACAGGAGATGATCAGAGACTGCAGACATAGTACAGGAGATGATTAGAGACTGCAGACATCATACAGGAGATGATCAGAGACTGCAGACATAGTACAGGAGATGATCAGAGACTGCAGACATAGTACAGGAGATGATCAGAGACTGCAGACATAGTACAGGAGATGATCAGAGACTGCAGACATAGTACAGGAGATGATCAGAGACTGCAGACATAGTACAGGAGATGATCAGAGACTGCAGACATAATACAAGAGATGATCAGAGACTGCAGACATAATACAGGAGATGATCAGAGACTGCAGACATAATACAGGAGATGATCAGAGACTGCAGACATAATACAGGAGATGATCAGAGACTGCAGACATAATACAGGAGATGATCAGAGACTGCAGACATAATACAGGAGATGATCAGAGACTGCAGACATAATACAGGAGATGATTAGAGACTGCAGACATAATACAGGAGATGATCAGAGACTGCAGACATAATACAGGAGATGATCAGAGACTGCAGACATAGTACAGGAGATGATCAGAGACTGCAGACATAATACAGGAGATGATCAGAGACTGCAGACATAATACAGGAGATGATTAGAGACTGCAGACATAGTACAGGAGATGATCAGAGACTGCAGACATAATACAGGAGATGATCAGAGACTGCAGACATAATACAGGAGATGATCAGAGACTGCAGACATAGTACAGGAGATGATCAGAGACTGCAGACATAGTACAGGAGATGATCAGAGACTGCAGACATAATACAGGAGATGATTAGAGACTGCAGACATAGTACAGGAGATGATCAGGTTGGGGTCAGCGAGGGGCCCCAGATCTGCACAGCCGGCTCCTCACACACAGTGATAAGATGTATCGGTAATAATGGAATGTTGGATGGTTGGTCGGTTGTCTGTGGTGGGTGGTTGGTGAGGACAGTTGGGATGACAATCATTACCTCCAGTGATGGGATGAATGAATGGGATGGGATGGGATGGGATGGGTGGACGGACAGAGAGCACAGACTGGAGGAGGTACAATGTCTGCAGAGCCGTCTTCTCCTCTATTGTCTGCTGTCTCATTATTCCCAGAAGAGGAGACCACCCAGGAGACCCCCCACCCAGCCAGACAGCAATACATGGAGAATAAAGACTCCAGTCCATCCAGTTCAACCTGAGTGTGCATGTTTATACTCTCCACCAACCAATCACCATTCTCCACCACCCACCAACCAACTAATCACCGTACACTATTGTCCACCCCCACCAACCAATCACCATTCTCCACCACCCACCAACCAACCAATCATCGTACACTATTCTCCACCCCCACTAACCAACCAATGTTCACTAATCTTCACCAACCAACCAATCACCATTCTCCACCACCCACCAACCAATCACCATTCTCCACCACCCACCAACCAACCAATCACCATTCTCCACCACCCACCAACCAATCACTGTACACTGTTCGCCACCCCCACCAACCAACCACCGTTCTCCACCACCCACCAACCAATCACCATTCTCCACCACCCACCAACCAACTAATCACCGTACACTATTGTCCACCCCCACCAACCAATCACCATTCTCCACCACCCACCAACCAACCAATCATCGTACACTATTCTCCACCCCCACCAACCAATCACCATTCTTCACCACCCACCAACCAACCAATGTTCACTAGTCTCCACCACCCACCAACAATCAGTATTCTCCACCACCCACCAACCAACCAATCACTGTTCTCCACCCCCCACCAACCAATCACTGTTCTCCACCCCCCACCAACCAATCACTGTTCTCCACCCCCCACCAACCAATCACCATACACTATGCTCTCCTATCACAACCAATCACTGTTCATGTTTATATGGCTCTCCATCTACAAGCAGACACACACCCTCACTGACTCCGCCTACTTCTATCTCTGACATTCTGCAATCAATGGGATGCTGAGGGACCACGCCTCGGTTACCATAGTGATGGGCTCAGGCGAGTGCGGGGTCCTAGAGCCCAACCCACCTTCCAGATACCACCCTGCATCCCACCAATCATGAGCAGCCTGGCCAGAAAATGCTTCACTGCCTCTGATTGGTGGGGTGCAGGGTGGGATCGGGAAGGTGGGTTGGGCTCTAGGACCCCGCACATGCCTGAGCCAATCCCTACTTACCATGTCATAAGAGACTGCGAGAGACCGCTACCACATTATAAATATAATACAATACTAGAGACTACGGCTAGATCACAGGAGACTGCGAGAGACCACTACCACATTATAATACAATACTAGAGACTACGGCTAGATCACAAGAGACTGCGAGAGACCACTACCACATTATAATACAATACTAGAGACTACGGCTAGATCACAGGAGACTGCGAGAGACCACTACCACATTATAATACAATACTAGAGACTACGGCTAGATCACAGGAGACTGCGAGAGACCACTACCACATTATAATACTAGAGACTACGGCTAGATCACAAGAGACTGCGAGAGACCACTACCACATTATAATACAATACTAGAGACTACGGCTAGATCACAAGAGACTGCGAGAGACCACTACCACATTATAATACTAGAGACTACGGCTAGATCACAAGAGACTGCGAGAGACCACTACCACATTATAATACTAGAGACTACGGCTAGATCACAAGAGACTGCGAGAGACCACTACCACATTATAATACTAGAGACTACGGCTAGATCACAAGAGACTGCGAGAGACCACTACCACATTATAATATAATACTAGAGACTACGGCTAGATCACAAGAGACTGCGAGAGACCACTACCACATTATAATACTAGAGACTACGGCTAGATCACAAGAGACTGCGAGAGACCACTACCACATTATAATACTAGAGACTACGGCTAGATCACAAGAGACTGCGAGAGACCACTACCACATTATAATACAATACTAGAGACTACGGCTAGATCACAGGAGACTGCGAGAGACCACTACCACATTATAATACTAGAGACTACGGCTAGATCACAGGAGACTGCGAGAGACCACTACCACATTATAATATAATACTAGAGACTACGGCTAGATCACAGGAGACTGCGAGAGACCACTACCACATTATAATACAATACTAGAGACTACGGCTAGATCACAAGAGACTGCGAGAGACCACTACCACATTATAATACAATACTAGAGACTACGGCTAGATCCCAGGAGACTGCGAGAGACCACTACCACATTATAATATAATACTAGAGACTACGGCTAGATCACAGGAGACTGCGAGAGACCACTACCACATTATAATATAATACTAGAGACTACGGCTAGATCACAGGAGACTGCGAGAGACCACTACCACATTATAATACAATACTAGAGACTACGGCTAGATCCCAGGAGACTGCGAGAGACCACTACCACATTATAATACTAGAGACTACGGCTAGATCACAGGAGACTGCGAGAGACCACTACCACATTATAATATAATACTAGAGACTACGGCTAGATCACAGGAGACTGCGAGAGACCACTACCACATTATAATACAATACTAGAGACTACGGCTAGATCACAAGAGACTGCGAGAGACCACTACCACATTATAATACAATACTAGAGACTACGGCTAGATCACAAGAGACTGCGAGAGACCACTACCACATTATAATACTAGAGACTACGGCTAGATCCCAGGAGACTGCGAGAGACCACTACCACATTATAATACAATACTAGAGACTACGGCTAGATCACAGGAGACTGCGAGAGACCACTACCACATTATAATACTAGAGACTACGGCTAGATCACAAGAGACTGCGAGAGACCACTACCACATTATAATACTAGAGACTACGGCTAGATCACAAGAGACTGCGAGAGACCACTACCACATTATAATACTAGAGACTACGGCTAGATCCCAGGAGACTGCGAGAGACCACTACCACATTATAATACAATACTAGAGACTACGGCTAGATCCCAGGAGACTGCGAGAGACCACTACCACATTATAATATAATACTAGAGACTACGGCTAGATCACAGGAGACTGCGAGAGACCACTACCACATTATAATACAATACTAGAGACTACGGCTAGATCCCAGGAGACTGCGAGAGACCACTACCACATTATAATACAATACTAGAGACTACGGCTAGATCACAGGAGACTGCGAGAGACCACTACCACATTATAATACTAGAGACTACGGCTAGATCACAAGAGACTGCGAGAGACCACTACCACATTATAATACTAGAGACTACGGCTAGATCACAGGAGACTGCGAGAGACCACTACCACATTATAATACTAGAGACTACGGCTAGATCACAAGAGACTGCGAGAGACCACTACCACATTATAATACTAGAGACTACGGCTAGATCACAGGAGACTGCGAGAGACCACTACCACATTATAATACTAGAGACTACGGCTAGATCACAGGAGACTGCGAGAGACCACTACCACATTATAATACTAGAGACTACGGCTAGATCACAGGAGACTGCGAGAGACCACTACCACATTATAATACTAGAGACTACGGCTAGATCACAAGAGACTGCGAGAGACCACTACCACATTATAATACTAGAGACTACGGCTAGATCACAAGAGACTGCGAGAGACCACTACCACATTATAATACAATACTAGAGACTACGGCTAGATCACAGGAGACTGCGAGAGACCACTACCACATTATAATACTAGAGACTACGGCTAGATCACAGGAGACTGCGAGAGACCACTACCACATTATAATATAATACTAGAGACTACGGCTAGATCACAGGAGACTGCGAGAGACCACTACCACATTATAATACAATACTAGAGACTACGGCTAGATCACAAGAGACTGCGAGAGACCACTACCACATTATAATACAATACTAGAGACTACGGCTAGATCCCAGGAGACTGCGAGAGACCACTACCACATTATAATATAATACTAGAGACTACGGCTAGATCACAGGAGACTGCGAGAGACCACTACCACATTATAATATAATACTAGAGACTACGGCTAGATCACAGGAGACTGCGAGAGACCACTACCACATTATAATACAATACTAGAGACTACGGCTAGATCCCAGGAGACTGCGAGAGACCACTACCACATTATAATACTAGAGACTACGGCTAGATCACAGGAGACTGCGAGAGACCACTACCACATTATAATATAATACTAGAGACTACGGCTAGATCACAGGAGACTGCGAGAGACCACTACCACATTATAATACAATACTAGAGACTACGGCTAGATCACAAGAGACTGCGAGAGACCACTACCACATTATAATACAATACTAGAGACTACGGCTAGATCACAAGAGACTGCGAGAGACCACTACCACATTATAATACTAGAGACTACGGCTAGATCCCAGGAGACTGCGAGAGACCACTACCACATTATAATACAATACTAGAGACTACGGCTAGATCACAGGAGACTGCGAGAGACCACTACCACATTATAATACTAGAGACTACGGCTAGATCACAAGAGACTGCGAGAGACCACTACCACATTATAATACTAGAGACTACGGCTAGATCACAAGAGACTGCGAGAGACCACTACCACATTATAATACTAGAGACTACGGCTAGATCCCAGGAGACTGCGAGAGACCACTACCACATTATAATACAATACTAGAGACTACGGCTAGATCCCAGGAGACTGCGAGAGACCACTACCACATTATAATATAATACTAGAGACTACGGCTAGATCACAGGAGACTGCGAGAGACCACTACCACATTATAATACAATACTAGAGACTACGGCTAGATCCCAGGAGACTGCGAGAGACCACTACCACATTATAATACAATACTAGAGACTACGGCTAGATCACAGGAGACTGCGAGAGACCACTACCACATTATAATACTAGAGACTACGGCTAGATCACAAGAGACTGCGAGAGACCACTACCACATTATAATATAATACTAGAGACTACGGCTAGATCACAGGAGACTGCGAGAGACCACTACCACATTATAATACTAGAGACTACGGCTAGATCACAGGAGACTGCGAGAGACCACTACCACATTATAATACTAGAGACTACGGCTAGATCACAGGAGACTGCGAGAGACCACTACCACGTTACAGGAGACTGCCAAAGCTTTGTCATGCTAGAAGAAGTCCCCCGGGCTGCTTCCATATTACAGCAGATTGCATGGTACTTATATTGTTGCAGGAGAGTGCTAGAGACACCTATCATGGAGACTGAGAGACTGCTTCTATGTCACATGAGACTGCGAGAGACTGACGTAGGGCAGCTGACAGCCTCTGCTGGGTACTGATAGAGGGAGGTGTGTGCTGTCAGTGCAGGGACCTGTCACACTCTGTGCCCCTCCCCCTCCTGTCCTCTGGGAGGTTGTGTCATCCACACGGAGGATGAATACAGTATGTGGGGCGTCTTCTATCAATGATATCTATTGATGAATGGTGGCTCCATCATCTTCATCCTCACTCAGATACTCCGACCATCTCCACATGACACCCCCCTCCTCGTATAACGAGACTCATCATCGCCTCCCGCAGGAAACACTTACAGGTCACACCAAGGATTGTCATCATTGTCTACTTTCCTAGAAATGTATCATGGCCTGACCGTCTTATATCAGGAACCCCTTCACATGGGTCATCGAATATCAGGAACCCCTTCACATGGGTCATCGAATATCAGGAACCCCTTCACATGGGTCATCTAATATCAGGAACCCCTTCACATGGGTCATCGAATATCAGGAACCCCTTCACATGGGTCATCTAATATCAGGAACCCCTTCACATGGGTCATCTAATATCAGGAACCCCTTCACATGGGTCATCTAATATCAGGAACCCCTTCACATGGGTCATCTAATATCAGGAACCCCTTCACATGGGTCATCGAATATCAGGAACCCCTTCACATGGGTCATCTAATATCAGGAACCCCTTCACATGGGTCATCTAATATCAGGAACCCCTTCACATGGGTCATCTAATATCAGGAACCCCTTCACATGGGTCATCGAATATCAGGAACCCCTTCACATGGGTCATCTAATATCAGGAACCCCTTCACATGGGTCATCTAATATCAGGAACCCCTTCACATGGGTCATCTAATATCAGGAACCCCTTCACATGGGTCATCGAATATCAGGAACCCCTTCACATGGGTCATCGAATGTCAGGAACCCCTTCACATGGGTCATCTAATATCAGGAACCCCTTCACATGGGTCATCTAATATCAGGAACCCCTTCACATGGGTCATCTAATATCAGGAACCTCTTCACATGGATCATCTAATATCAGGAACCTCTTCACATGGATCATCTAATATCAGGAACCTCTTCACATGGATCATCTAATATCAGGAACCCCTTCACATGGATCATCTAATATCAGGAACCCCTTCACATGGGTCATCTAATATCAGGAACCCCTTCACATGGGTCATCTAATATCAGGAACCTCTTCACATGGATCATCTAATATCAGGAACCCCTTCACATGGATCATCTAATATCAGGAACCTCTTCACATGGGTCATCTAATATCAGGAACCCCTTCACATGGGTCATCGAATATCAGGAACCCCTTCACATGGGTCATCGAATATCAGGAACCCCTTCACATGGATCATCTAATATCAGGAACCTCTTCACATGGGTCATCTAATTTCAGGAACCCCTTCACATGGATCATCTAATATCAGGAACCCCTTCACATGGGTCATCTAATATCAGGAACCTCTTCACATGGGTCATCTAATATCAGGAACCCCTTCACATGGGTCATCTAATATCAGGAACCCCTTCACATGGATCATCTAATATCAGGAACCTCTTCACATGGGTCATCTAATATCAGGAACCTCTTCACATGGGTCATCTAATATCAGGAACCCCTTCACATGGGTCATCTAATATCAGGAACCTCTTCACATGGATCATCGAATGTCAGGAACCCCTTCACATGGGTCATCTAATATCAGGAACCTCTTCACATGGATCATCTAACATCAAGAACCCCTTCACATGGGTCATCTAATATCAGGAACCCCTTCACATGGGTCATCTAATATCAGGAACCCCTTCACATGGGTCATCTAATATCAGGAACCTCTTCACATGGTGGTGTGACTCAGAAACCCCTAGACATGGCTCATCTTTTATTAAGCTCACCTTGCTAAGGTACTCCTTGATGTGGGTCATCCTGTATAAAGTACCTCTTGCTGTGGGTCATCTCATCTGAGGTACCCCTTTGCACAAGTGATCCCTTTATTAAGGATTAACATTAAGTTGGTCATCTACCTCTTGGTCTGGGTCATCTACCCCTTGGTCTGGGTCATCTTCCTCTTGGTATGGGTCACCAACCCCTTGGTCTGGGTCATATACCCCTTGGCCTGTGGCATCTACCCCTTGGTCTGGGTCATCTACCACTTGTCATGGGTCATTTGACTCTTGGTATGGGTCATCAACCCTTTGGTCTGGGTCCTCTACCCCTGGTATGGGTCATCTACCCCTTGGTCTGGGTCCTCTACAATCTTGGTCTGGGTCCTCTACCCCTTGGTATGGGTCATCTTTCTCTTGGTATGGGTCATCTACCCCTAGATGTGGGTACCCCTTGGTGTGGAACATTTTATATCAAGAATCCCTTGGAGTGGGTCATCTAATATCAGGTATCATCTACCCCTTGGTGTGGGTCATCTTTTTTAAGTAACCCTTTACATACAGACACAAGTTTATAAATATCCTGAGTATTTGTAGTATAATAGAGCTACCATAGTGCCTTTTGAAGGTGATCAGGTTGATGACTGACACAATCCATGACCTCATCATTATTATGTCCAATCACGGTTAGGGTTAGGGTGTAGGGCTTCCTGTGATGTATATAATAATGAGATAGAAATAATAATGTGATTGGATATAATAATGCTGATGTCATAGATGATGTAAGTCAACGAGCAGATCACCTTGAAAAGTAGGTACTCCTCTATTTTAGGAGGGAATATTACGAATACTTTATATATTGTTAGTCTTGGAATCCATTCCAGGAATTTTTCCTGCCCTCATTCTGGAAGTCTCCATATTTCGGGGGTATGAATCATTTCCTCTGACCCCCTTCTTGTATATTTCTTGCCTCTAGCCTGGCATTGGGTGTAACTGCAGCTCTTTGGTATTTTAAACATATTTGGGTCTTATTGATAGTCATAGTGTCCTCCTGAGTTCCCTCGGCTCAGGAGACTTCCATCCTGAACTTCATGAAGTCCCCCAGGTCATTGGGCACTCATGGGCCCTGGAAGAGGTGGGTTCTGGGATTGTCAGGCCTGTCTGAGGTCAGGGGGGAGAATTCGGGAAGTTTGGTGTGGTACACTCAGACGGGGAGCCAGCATCGGGTAAATACAGGTGGCCCCCAGTGATGCCCCCATCTTCTCCTCTGACACATCATTAGTATGCAGTGCAGTCCTGCAGAACTTTCTGTGCTCATTCCAGAACCTGCACCCCTCCTTCCCTTACCCCTGATCCCAGCCCATCCTAAACCCTACCCCTGCTCTGTTCCCCCCTTATCCCTGCCCCCCCCCCCCCCAATCTGGCACTCTTCCCCATGCCCACTGTGGCTGGTACCCCCTCCCTGGAAAGTGTCTCACCAGTCAGTGGAGATGCGTTCATTGAGGATGTCCTCTTTGGCAGTGATAAGGGACAGGCCATAGGTGTCCAGGTTGAGGGCATTCATGTCTGCGTGCGGTCTCATGTCTGCCTGGAGCTGGGAAGTTTTCTGTCTCTCCCTCTTCAGTCTCCAGTCTAGAATGATTTTCCTTTCTTCTCCCTCTCCTCCTCCTCCTCCTCCTCCTCCTCCTCCTCCTCATGTGTGCCTCTCCCCCTCCCCCTCCCTCCTCCACTTCTCTTCCTCAACTTTATGTCACTTCTCTAACTTTCTCTTTTTCAAGGTGCCCCTGTGAGTCTGATCCAGGCCATTCCCTCTCCTTGACCCGGTTCTCTCTGTGTGCCAACTGCCTCAGGGTCCCGGGTTCTCCCGGTGTGCCAGTTCCCTCAGGGCCTCAGTTTTTCTCGTAATGCCAGGTTTTCTTGGTGTGTCTGTTCCCTCACTGACCCGTTTCCCTCATTCTGCCAGTTACTTTGTTCCCCGGTCTCCTTGTTGTGCCAGTTCCATCGGTTCATCAGTTCCCTCTTTGCTCTGGTTCTCTTGGTGTGCCAGTTCCCTCAAGGCCCCAGTCTTCGCATAATGCCAGGGTTTCTTCGTTTGCCAGTTACCTCAGTGCCTCGCCTTCTTCAGTTTTCAGTTCCCTCTGCGCCCCGGTTCTCTCAGAGTGCCAGTTCCCTTAGTACCCTGGTTTTATCGTAATGCCAGTTTTCTTGGTGTGCCAGTTCCCTCATTGTGCCAGTTCCTTTAGTTCCCTGGTTTCCTTATTCTGCCAGTTCCTTTAGTTCCCTGGTTTCCTTGTTGTGCTAGTTCCATCAATGTATCAGTTCCTTCAGTGCCCTTGTTCTGTTGTTGTGCCAGCTCCCTCAGTGCCCTGGTTTCTTCAGTTTGCCAGTTCACTCGGTGCCCTAGTTCTCTTGGCATGTTAGTTCCTTCAGTGCCCCAATTCTCTAATTATGCCAGTTATTTTGGTGTGTCAGTTCCCTCACTGCCCCGGGTTCCCTCATTGTGCCAGTTCCTTCAGTTCCCCTGTTGTGCCAGTTCCATTAGTATGTCAGTTCTCTCAGTGCCCCAGTTCCTTCGGTGTGCCAGTTCCCTCAGTCCTCTGGTACGTTTGGTGTGCCAGTTGAGTCAGTGCCTTAGTACCCTCAATAGGCCACTTCCTTTGTGGCCCTGATTCCTTTAATGTCCTGATTCCTTCTGTATGCCAGTTCCCTTGGTGCTCTGTTTTTTTCAGTGCCCAAGTTCCCTTGTTCTGCCAGTTCCCTTGGTGACCAGTTTAATTGGTATTCTGGTTCTCTTGGTGTCCCAGTTCCCTCAGTAGGCCAATTTCCTCTGTGCCCAGTTCCCTCAGCGCTCCAATTCCCTTTGTATTCCAGTTCCCTCAGTGCCCCAGTGTCTTCAGTGCCCCAGTTCCCCTCAGTGCCCCAATTCCCCTCAGTGCCCCAGTGTCTTCAGTGCCCCAGTTCCCCTCAGTGCCCCAGTTTCCTCAGTGCCCCAGTTCCCCTCAATGCCCCAGTTCCCTCGGTGCTCCAATTCCCCTCAGTGCCCCAGTTCCCCTCAATGCCCCAGTTTCCCTCAATGCCCCAGTTCCCCTCAATGCCCCAGTTCCCTCAGTGCCCCAGTTCCCTCAGTGCCCCAGTTCCCTCAGTGCCCCAGTTCCCCTCAATGCCCCAGTTCCCTCGGTGCTCCAATTCCCCTCAGTGCCCCAGTTCCCCTCAATGCCCCAGTTCCCCTCAGTGCCCCAGTTCCCCTCAATGCCCCAGTTCCCCTCAATGCCCCAGTTCCCCTCAATGCCCCAGTTCCCTCAGTGCCCCAGTTCCCCTCAATGCCCCAGTTCCCTCAGTGCCCCAGTTCCGTCAATGCCCCAGTTCCCTCAGTGCCCCAGTTCCCCTCAATTCCCCAGTTCCCCTCAATGCCCCAGTTCCCTCAGTGCCCCAGTTCCCTCAGTGCCCCAGTTCCCTCAGTGCCCCAGTTCCCTCAGTGCCTCAGTTCCCTCGGTGCTCCAATTCCCTCGGGAGCCAATTCCCTCAGTGCCCACATTCACACAGTGCCCCTAGTTCCTTTGGTTTCTAGTTTCATCGGTTCTCCATTTCCCTCGGTGTGCCATTTCCACCCCACCCTGACCATCTCCCACCCGTCTGTGCTACATTGTCACCATTGCTGGGATCTCCACCAGCCGGCCAGACGGGGGCTCTCCTCACTCCGGTCTCAGCGTTCGTCTATCTGGGAATTGTCACGTCTTTGTGGAATTCACATGTTTGCATTTTTTTATGTTTTTACTGAAAACGTCACCTCGCCCTCTGACCCCGAGTGTCACCACACACCCCCACACAATCCCGGCCATCGGATACAGATACACCCACCAACCATGAAATAACCAGACATACAATGTCAGGATTTTCATGGTGACCCCCTTTTCCGTGTCGATGGAAAAAGTCAACATTTTAATGCACAAAAAAAAAATTGTACAATAAGATGGTGATCGTACGGAATTGTCGTATCCCCCAAAACGCATGCAGATTCTGTTTGTATGATATAGAACGGACATTGTATGGAATTGTACAACCGCTCTACACACCTAGCAATCCATTTTTTTTTTTTACAGTTTTTCCCATCCAAGCTCATTCATTTTGTTACGGTTGGCTTGGATCTTCAATGACCCCATGTATGTTGAGATATTTGTACAATTCTACACTAACTCCTAATTGTGGGGATCAAGACCGAGCATAAGCAGTCTCCCCATAACCACAGATGGGGTCTGGGCGGGACCAATCTGTAAAGTGAGCGTGATTGGCCTGCAGAGGCAAACGCAATCATGTCGGAGATTTACATGGTGGGACTTTTCCCGTTGAGCCCAATAGACGCCACGCTCCAAGCCCTGATGAAGGGGGATTGTTCCAGAAACGCGTTGCTTGTCTTGGGTAGTCCTGTTGGTACTCGTGTTATGATAAGGACTTTGAACTCGGTTCATTTTCAGGTGGACTTCTCAATTGGACGACCCCTGAATTCCGGGGGACTCCGTGCTTTGCGTGGATCTGCCGAAGAAAGGCCAGTTGGCATAACTGATGATTCCTCGTTACGGGTTAAGGCCTCACTCCGTCTTCCTTATAACTCATAAAATGGGCATGATCGGGCGCTAGGGTTGTCACCTGTCAGGGATTCACCTGGACAGTCCAGGTTTTTGAATCATGTGTCCGGGTTTCAGGTGGACTGAAACCCAGACACATTATTCAGACCGAGCTGTGGCTCTCCGAGTAACCGAGATAGACACACACAAATCTGTTGCTGCCCCGGCTGCTTCTGGGGGCAGGTTCTGCATCACTGGGGGGGGGGGGGGGGCAGGGTGATGATGTCCCACTGTTCGCTGCAGCACGCTATGCGCACCCCATTACTACTCTCCTTGGTGCACCCAAAGGTGTCCCAGGCCACTAATGAGTTCAGGTTTGACTAGAAGAAAAGGTGGCAACCCTATCAGGTGCATCTTCCCAACAAGTGGGCGGACCAAATATTGATCCTGGGTGGGGTTAACAGTGTCTATAATATTGGTAAGTATTAGGTGGACGTTTGTGCTGCATCACTTTGCAATGGTTGAGACCAAGTCAGAATTAGCATATTGCGCACAGCGCCAGAGGCCCCGGTTCTGATTGGTTGCTCAGAGGCCCCGGTTCTGATTGGTTGCTCAGAGGCCCCGGTTCTGATTGGTTGCTCAGAGGCCCCGGTTCTGATTGGTCGCTCAGAGGCCCCGGTTCTGATTGGTTGCTCAGAGGCCCCGGTTCTGATTGGTTGCTCAGAGGCCCCGGTTCTGATTGGTTGCTCAGAAGCCCCAGTTCTGATTGGTTGCTCAGAGGTCCCGGTTCTGATTGGTTCCTCAGAGGCCCCGGTTCTGATTGGTTCCTCAGAGGCCCCGGTTCTGATTGGTTGCTCAGAGGCCCCGGTTTTGATTGGTCGCTCAGAGGCCCCGGTTCTGATTGGTTGCTCAGAGGCCCCCGGTTCTGATTGGTTGCTCAGAGGCCCCGGTTCTGATTGGTTGCTCAAAGGCCCCCCGGTTCTGATTGGTTGCTTAGAGGCCCCGGTTCTGATTGGTTGCTCAGAGGCCCCGGTTCTGATTGGTTGCTCAAAGGCCCCCCGGTTCTGATTGGTTGCTTAGAGGCCCCGGTTCTGATTGGTTGCTCAGAGGCCCCCGGTTCTGATTGGTTGCTCAGAGGCCCCCGATTCTGATTGGTTGCTCAAAGGCCCCGGTTCTGATTGGTTGCTCAGAGGCCCCAGTTCTGATTGGTTGCTCAGAGGCCCCGGTTCTGATTGGTTGCTCAGAGGCCCCGGTTCTGATTGGTTGCTCAGAGGTCCCGGTTCTGATTGGTTGCTCAGAGGCCCCGGTTTTGACTGGTTGCGCAGAGGCCCCGGTTCTGACTGGTTGCGCAGAGGCCCCGGTTCTGACTGGTTGCGCAGAGGCCCCGGTTCTGATTGGTTGCTCAGAGGCCCCCGGTTCTGATTGGTTGCTCAGAGGCCCCGGTTCTGATTGGTCGCTCAGAGGCCCCGGTTCTGATTGGTCGCTCAGAGGCCCCGGTTCTGATTGGTTGCTCAGAGGCCCCGGTTCTGATTGGTCGCTCAGAGGCCCCGGTTCTGATTGGTTGCTCAGAGGCCCCGGTTCTGATTGGTTGCTCAGAGGCCCCGGTTCTGATTGGTTGCTCAGAGGCCCCGGTTCTGATTGGTTGCTCAGAGGCCCCGGTTCTGATTGGTTGCTCAGAGGCCCCCGGTTCTGATTGGTTGCTCAGAGGCCCCGGTTCTGATTGGTTGCTCAGAGGCCCCCGGTTCTGATTGGTTGCTCAGAGGCCCCCGGTTCTGATTGGTTGCTCAGAGGCCCCGGTTCTGATTGGTCGCTCAGAGGCCCCGGTTCTGATTGGTTGCTCAGAGGCCCCGGTTCTGATTGGTTGCTCAGAGGCCCGGTTCTGATTGGTCGCTCAGAGGCCCCGGTTCTGATTGGTTGCTCAGAGGCCCCGGTTCTGATTGGTTGCTCAGAGGCCCCGGTTCTGATTGGTTGCTCAGAGGCCCCGGTTCTGATTGGTTGCTCAGAGGCCCCCGGTTCTGATTGGTTGCTCAGAGGCCCCGGTTCTGATTGGTCGCTCAGAGGCCCCGGTTCTGATTGGTTGCTCAGAGGCCCCGGTTCTGATTGGTTGCTCAGAGGCCCCGGTTCTGATTGGTTGCTCAGAGGCCCGGTTCTGATTGGTTGCTCAGAGGCCCCGGTTCTGATTGGTTGCTCAGAGGCCCCGGTTCTGATTGGTTGCTCAGAGGCCCCCGGTTCTGATTGGTCGCTCAGAGGCCCCGGTTCTGATTGGTTGCTCAGAGGCCCCGGTTCTGATTGGTTGCTCAGAGGCCCGGTTCTGATTGGTTGCTCAGAGGCCCCCGGTTCTGATTGGTTGCTCAGAGGCCCCCGGTTCTGATTGGTTGCTCAGAGGCCCCCGGTTCTGATTGGTTGCTCAGAGGCCCCGGTTCTGATTGGTCGCTCAGAGGCCCCGGTTCTGATTGGTTGCTCAGAGGCCCCGGTTCTGATTGGTTGCTCAGAGGCCCGGTTCTGATTGGTCGCTCAGAGGCCCCGGTTCTGATTGGTCGCTCAGAGGCCCCGGTTCTGATTGGTTGCTCAGAGGCCCCCGGTTCTGATTGGTTGCTCAGAGGCCCCGGTTCTGATTGGTCGCTCAGAGGCCCCGGTTCTGATTGGTCGCTCAGAGGCCCCGGTTCTGATTGGTTGCTCAGAGGCCCCGGTTCTGATTGGTTGCTCAGAGGCCCGGTTCTGATTGGTTGCTCAGAGGCCCCGGTTCTGATTGGTTGCTCAGAGGCCCCCGGTTCTGATTGGTTGCTCAGAGGCCCCGGTTCTGATTGGTTGCTCAGAGGCCCCGGTTCTGATTGGTTGCTCAGAGGCCCCGGTTCTGATTGGTTGCTCAGAGGCCCCGGTTCTGATTGGTCGCTCAGAGGCCCCGGTTCTGATTGGTTGCTCAGAGGCCCCGGTTCTGATTGGTTGCTCAGAGGCCCCGGTTCTGATTGGTTGCTCAGAGGCCCCGGTTCTGATTGGTTGCTCAGAGGCCCCGGTTCTGATTGGTTCCTCAGAGGCCCCCGGTTCTGATTAGTTGCTCCATTAAGAACTGTCTTTCACCATACATGACCGGTTCCCTTTAGTTGGAGGATGGTTGGGTGAGGGCGCAGGTTGTCATGTGACGGCGTTTCTCTGGTGTCTGGTGACACCGGATCCTCCCTCATTAATATTACAGAGGAGTCACCTCTCAGCTGACCAGGACTTACAAGTCCCATATGGAGGAGCGACATCTAATCCTCCTCCCTGGGGAGCCAATGGAGCGCAGAGACCCCTCCACATCCCCCACACTTCTACCTCCTTATTATTATACCCGGCATGGCACCAACACACACCAGGGTGCAGTCTCTGTCCTTCACATGCTGACATTAAAAGGGAGCCAGATGACATGGTCTCTGAGCTGGAGGACAAGATACGGGCAGGCTTGCCAATATTGACTGTTCCTGCAACCTGATTGGTGGGATCCTCCACTGGGGAGATCTACAGGACAAAAGCAGGCGAGAATCTGAGATGCAGCTGTCAGTGTCGGCATTGTGGAGGGGATTGGTGTTTTCTCACTTTCATTTTGGGTCACATGACACACCACTTTTATACAGGACATATAACACATTACAGGCAGTACACAGATAATACAGGGAGTACATGGATGGTAGAGGAAGTACATGGATGATGGAGGCAGTACATGGATGGTAGAGGAAGTACATGGATGATGGAGGCAGTACATGGATGGTAGAGGAAGTACATGGATGGTAGAGGAAGTGCATGGATGACGGGGGAATTACATGGATGACGGAGGTAGTACATGGATGGTAGAGGAAGTACATGGAGGGTAGAGGAAGTACATGGATGGTAGAGGAAGTACATGGATGGTAGAGGAAGTACATGGAGGGTAGAGGAAGTACATGGATGGTAGAGGAAGTACATGGATGGTAGAGGAAGTACATGGATGGTAGAGGCAGTACATGGATGGCAGAGGAAGTACATGGAGGGTAGAGGAAGTACATGGATGGTAGAGGAAGTACATGGATGGTAGAGGAAGTACATGGATGGTAGAGGCAGTACATGGATGGCAGAGGAAGTACATGGATGGTAAAGGCAGTACATGGATGATGGAGGCAGTACATGGATGGTAGAGGAAGTACATGGATGGTAGAGGAAGTACATGGATGGTAGAGGAAGTACATGGATGGCAGAGGCAGTACATGGATGGTAGAGGCAGTACATGGATGATGGAGGCAGTACATGGATGGTAGAGGAAGTACATGGATGGTAGAGGAAGTACATGGAGGGTAGAGGAAGTACATGGATGGTAGAGGCAGTACATGGATGGTAGAGGAAGTACATGGATGGCAGAGGCAGTACATGGATGGTAAAGGCAGTACATGGATGACGGAGGCAGTACATGGATGGTAGAGGAAGTACATGGATGGTAGAGGAAGTACATGGAGGGTAGAGGAAGTACATGGATGGTAGAGGAAGTACATGGATGGTAGAGGAAGTACATGGATGGTAGAGGAAGTACATGGAGGGTAGAGGAAGTACATGGAGGGTAGAGGAAGTACATGGATGGTAGAGGCAGTACATGGATGGTAGAGGAAGTACATGGATGGTAGAGGAAGTACATGGATGGTAGAGGAAGTACATGGATGACGGAGGCAGTACATGAATGGTAGAGGAAGTACATGGATGGTAGAGGAAGTACATGGATGGTAGAGGAAGTACATGGAGGGTAGAGGAAGTACATGGAGGGTAGAGGAAGTACATGGATGGTAGAGGAAGTACATGGATGGTAGAGGAAGTACATGGATGGTAGAGGAAGTACATGGAGGGTAGAGGAAGTACATGGAGGGTAGAGGAAGTACATGGATGGTAGAGGAAGTACATGGATGGTAGAGGAAGTACATGGATGGTAGAGGAAGTACATGGAGGGTAGAGGAAGTACATGGATGGTAGAGGAAGTACATGGATGGTTGAGGAAGTACATGGATGGTAGAGGAAGTACATGGATGGTAGAGGCAGTACATGGAGGGTAGAGGAAGTACATGGATGGTAGAGGAAGTACATGGATGGTAGAGGAAGTACATGGATGGTAGAGGAAGTACATGGATGGTAGAGGCAGTACATGGATGATGGAGGCAGTACATTGATGGTAGAGGCAGTACATGGATGATGGAGGCAGTACATGGATGGTAGAGGCAGTACATGGATGACGGAGGTAGTACATGGATGGTAGAGGAAGTACATGGATGGTAGAGGAAGTACATGGAAGGTAGAGGCAGTACATGGATGGTAGAGGAAGTACATGGATGACGGAGGCAGTACATGGATGACGGGGGAATTACATGGATGGCAGAGGAAGCACATGGATGACAGAGGCAGAACATGGATGACGGGGGAATTACATGGATGGTAGAGGAAGTACATGGATGGTAGAGGAAGTACATGGATGACAGAGGCAGAACATGGATGATGGGGGAATTACATGGATGGTAGAGGAAGTACATGGATGACGGGGGAATTACATGGATGGTAGAGGAAGTACATGGATGACGGGGGAATTACATGGATGGTAGAGGAAGTACATGGATGACGGGGGAATTACATGGATGGTAGAGAAAGTATAAAGATGATGGAGGCAGAACATGGATATCACAGTCAGTACATGAATCATATGGTAGGTACAAGAATAATAAAGGCAGTACATGGATGACGGGGGAATTACATGGATGGTAGAGGAAGTACATGGATGACGGGGGAATTACATGTATGGTAGAGGAAGTACATGGATGGTAGAGGAAGTACATGGATGGTAGAGGAAGTACATGGATGGCAGAGGAAGTACATGGATGGTAAAGGCAGTACATGGATGATGGAGGCAGTACATGGATGGTAGAGGAAGTACATGGATGGTAGAGGAAGTACATGGATGGTAGAGGAAGTACATGGATGGCAGAGGCAGTACATGGATGGTAAAGGCAGTACATGGATGACGGAGGCAGTACATGGATGGTAGAGGAAGTACATGGATGGTAGAGGAAGTACATGGAGGGTAGAGGAAGTACATGGAGGGTAGAGGAAGTACATGGATGGTAGAGGCAGTACATGGATGGTAGAGGAAGTACATGGATGGTAGAGGAAGTACATGGATGGTAGAGGAAGTACATGGATGACGGAGGCAGTACATGAATGGTAGAGGAAGTACATGGATGGTAGAGGAAGTACATGGATGGTAGAGGAAGTACATGGAGGGTAGAGGAAGTACATGGAGGGTAGAGGAAGTACATGGATGGTAGAGGAAGTACATGGATGGTAGAGGAAGTACATGGATGGTAGAGGAAGTACATGGAGGGTAGAGGAAGTACATGGAGGGTAGAGGAAGTACATGGATGGTAGAGGAAGTACATGGATGGTAGAGGAAGTACATGGAGGGTAGAGGAAGTACATGGATGGTAGAGGAAGTACATGGATGGTTGAGGAAGTACATGGATGGTAGAGGAAGTACATGGATGGTAGAGGCAGTACATGGAGGGTAGAGGAAGTACATGGATGGTAGAGGAAGTACATGGATGGTAGAGGAAGTACATGGATGGTAGAGGAAGTACATGGATGGTAGAGGCAGTACATGGATGATGGAGGCAGTACATTGATGGTAGAGGCAGTACATGGATGATGGAGGCAGTACATTGATGGTAGAGGCAGTACATGGATGATGGAGGCAGTACATGGATGGTAGAGGCAGTACATGGATGACGGAGGTAGTACATGGATGGTAGAGGAAGTACATGGATGGTAGAGGAAGTACATGGAAGGTAGAGGCAGTACATGGATGGTAGAGGAAGTACATGGATGACGGAGGCAGTACATGGATGACGGGGGAATTACATGGATGGCAGAGGAAGCACATGGATGACAGAGGCAGAACATGGATGACGGGGGAATTACATGGATGGTAGAGGAAGTACATGGATGGTAGAGGAAGTACATGGATGGTAGAGGAAGTACATGGATGACGGAGGCAGTACATGAATGGTAGAGGAAGTACATGGATGACAGAGGCAGTACATGGATGGTAGAGTCAGTACATGGATGGTAGAGTCAGTACATGGATGACGGAGGCAGTACATGGATGACGGAGGCAGTACATGGATGGTAGAGGAAGTACATGGATGACGGAGGCAGTACATGGATGGTAGAGTCAGTACATGGATGACGGAGGCAGTACATGGATGACGGAGGCAGTACATGGATGGTAGAGGAAGTACATGGATGACGGAGGCAGTACATGAATGGTAGAGGAAGTACATGGATGACAGAGGCGGAACATGGATGATGGGGGAATTACATGGATGGTAGAGGAAGTACATGGATGATGGGGGAATTACATGGATGGTAGAGGAAGTACATGGATGACGGGGGAATTACATGGATGGTAGAGGAAGTACATGGATGACGGGGGAATTACATGTATGGTAGAGGAAGTACATGGATGACAGAGGCAGAACATGGATATCACAGTCAGTACATGAATCATATGGTAGGTACAAGAATAATAAAGGCAGTACATGGATGACGCAGCCAATACACAGATGATACAGCAGGTGCAAGGATAATAGTGGAGGGACACGGATGACAGTTTGTGTAGACGGTTGGCACAGACATTTGGGTTATTGTTGTCGTTCTTTGTCTCTCAGTCAGGAACTGCCAGGAATTTTTGTGTCTAGGGGGTATGATATTTATACCAAATAAGGCTGCAGAGTGATGTGTGTTCCTGGGGGGGAGATGGCAGAGCTCACCCGCCTACACTGTCCCCTCCTACTGTCTACACTGTGTTCATCACTGTCCCTTCCCCACATCACCTGGTGACCTGAACATGGGTTCCACTCAAACATGACTTTCACCTGAACATATGGTTGCCACCTCATCCCTTTAAACCCAAACACATATGAATTACACAGGTTCTGTGGCTGATTAAGTTTGTAATTAAACCCACTTGGTGCCTTATCTGCATTTAATTAGCCTCAGAACCCGAGTAATTCAAAGGTGTTCAGGTTTAAAAGGATGAGGTGGCAACTCTACATGAACATGAGTTTCATCCGAACATGAGCGCCACCTGAACATGAGCTCCACCTGAACATGAGCTCCACCTGAACATGAGCTCCACCTGAACATGAGCTCCACCTGAACATGAGCTCCACCTGAACCAGGACTGGTGCAAGGATTTTTGATACCCTAGGCGAAACCTCATTTTGCCGCCCCCTCTGGCTCCACCCCTTTCCCCTGCTATACCCCACCTTTTTAATGAAGTGCCCATCAAATACAGCCCACCAGCGCCCATCAATGCAGCCTCACCAGCGCCCATCAAATGTAGCCTCACCAGCGACCATCAAATGAGGCCTACCAACACCCATCAATGCAGCCTATCAGGGCCCATCAATGAATGTTTGCTTGCTTCCATTCATTCATTCGGGAGTCGGGACACAGACACAGTCCTCCACCGCCGCTGTGCCTCTGACACTATGTGCGAATGGAGCGACAGCTGCCTGCTGATGCTGAGACTGATGCAGTTGCTGATGCAGTTGCTTGCTGCAAAGAGAAGAGAGTAGGAACACCAGTGGCCGAGCGCCCTAGGCAGTAGGGTGCCCTAGGCGGCTGCCTAGTTTGCCTAGTGGTAGCACCAGCCAAGACCTGAACATGAGCTACACCTGAACATTAGTTTCATCAGCCAGAACATGAGTTCCACCTAAACATGATTTCCACCTGCACATCAGTTTTATCTGAACATGAGCTCCATCTAACCATCAGTTCCACCATATTATCAGTTTAATCTGAACATGAGTTTCATCCCAACATAGGTTCCACCTGAACATGGGCTCCTCCTTAACATGAGGTCCACCTGAACATGAGTTCCGCTGAACAGGAGCTCCATCTGAACATCAGTTCAATCCAAACATGAGTTCCACTCGAACATGAGTTTCACCTGAACATGAGTTCCACCCAAACCAGCGTTCCACCTGAACATGGGTTCCACCTGAACAGGAGTTCCATCTGAACATCAGTTCTATCCGCACATGAGTTCCATGAGCTCCACCTGGAGATGAGTTCAATCTGAACATGAGTTCCACCTGAACATGAGTTGTATCTGAACATGAGTTTCACCTGATCATTAGCTCCACCTGAACATGAGCTCCACCTAAACATTAGTTCCATCTGAACATGAGCTCCATCTGAACATGAGCTCCATCTGAACATCAGTTCAATCCAAACATGAGTTCCAATCGAACATGAGTTTCACCGGAACATGAGTTCCACCCGAACCAGCGTTCCACCTGAACATGGGTTCCACCTGAACAGGAGTTCCATCTGAACGTCAGTTCTATCCGCACATGAGTTCTATGAGCTCCACCTGAACATGAGTTGTATCTGAACATGAGTTGTATCTGAACATGAGTTTCACCTGATCATTAGCTCCACCTGAACATGAGCTCCACCTAAACATTAGTTCCATCTGAACATGAGCTCCATCTGAACATGAGTTCCTTCTGAACATAAGTTCCAACTGAACATGAGTTGTATCTGAACATGAGTTCCACCTGATCATTAGTTCCATCTGAACATGAGCTCCATCTGAACATAAGCTCCACCTGAACATCAGTTCCATCTGAACATAAGCTCCACCTGAACATGAGTTCCACCCAAACAAGAGCTCAACCTGAACATCAGTTCCACCTGAACCTGAACATCAGTTCCATCTGAACATTAGTTCCACCTCACCATAACATGAGCTCCACTTGAACATGAGTTCCACCTGAACATCAGTTCCACCCCAACATGAGCTCCACCCAAACATGAGCTCAACCTGAACATGAGCTCCACCTGAACATGAGTTCCACCTGAACATGAGTTCCACCTGAAAGTGGGTTCCATTTGAACTTGGGTTCCATCTGAACATGGATTACGTGGGTTACACCTGTTCACAGTTTGGTAAACTATTCGTATTTGGTCAGTGATGTTACCTAGCTTCCTTGGCTCTTTGTTTACATACAGAAGCCAGTCAGGGATCCATCATTTGTGATGAGAGTCACTGACATTGGATTGACATCACTGGATGACATGACTGACATTGATTTACGCCGGGGGTCATTTTTTCATGGAGTCTGTTTTTATTTACTCTATACACCTTTTTGTGAATGGGTAGCAAGGGGTGCTATGTACACTGTACTCATTCAGCTGGATGGGCAGATATATGGGGGACCCCCTTGTTCCATGGGGGCTTTCGCATTACCCCCCCCCCAATATATCCCTTTTGGGGGACAGAATGTTGGGATGAGGCCCTTGTTTCCTAAACATTGGGGACAAAATGCCTTGCAAGTGGGAAGGGGCTTTACCATCCTCCTGGCAAGATCCCATGGTTATATATTCCCAATTCACTCCTTCCTTGATAAAGCATGCGGTATGAGGGTGCCACACCAATGACCATATGCCACCAGAACACTAAATATCCATTTCAAAGTTAAAAGGCGCAAAGTTTGCGGAGTCACGCAAGACTCCTTTGTCATGCCTGATAAAGGGATTCCCATGGTGATGTGATTTATCACTGCAATAAATGTTCGGGCTTTTCAATGGATCCATGGTGGTCTGGCCTTGAAAGATACCCTCCTCATGTTGGGGGCAAGGGGCTTGGTACTCTTCAGAAAGGTGGGATAGGGGAGCGCACACTTCACTGCCCCTCCCTTTTCTGGCCACCCAGGCTGCAAGGTGTGGGGTCTTACCTAAAATTCATATGCAGGCATAGGGCCTGGGTGGCCACTGGCCAGGGTGAGGGGTTCAGCGACCGTGTGTCCCCTATTCTGAACCTCACCAAACCACAAGCCTTCAACATTGGAAGGGGACCTTACAGGGAGGAGGGGCAACGTTTCTTCACCTTGTATCTTGTCTCCAATCTTCAGAGCTTCATTCCCACAGCCTGGTACCGCAAAAAGGATATGGAGGTCTACGGGGGGGGGGCTATCCAGAATTCAGAAGACCCCTTTAGAATGAGGGGGCCTCCGGGTATCCCTCCTCCTAGGTGAATGAGTATAAGGACATTGTGAAAAAAAAAACCCAATCCCAATTACATTGTCCAGCGATGTAGACGATCCATCGTCAATCCGCAACACCCCAAGATGATGACCCACCAACATGACCACATGCTGATCCTCACCCGCTCATACTCCTGTTTCATATTACAAAACCTTGAAAACAAACCACCCCGAAATGACAGATCTCCAGCCAGCCGCTGTATATAAACAAACCACCCCTAAATGACAGATCTCCAGCCAGCCGCTGTATATAAACAAACCACCCCTAAATGACAGATCTCCAGCCAGCTGCTGTATATAAACAAACCACCCCTAAATGACAGATCGCCAGCCAACTGCTGTATATAAACAAACCACCCCTAAATGACAGATCGCCAGCCAACTGCTGTATATAAACAAACCACCCCTAAATGACAGATCTCCAGCCAGCCGCTGTATATAAACAAACCACCCCGAAATGACAGATCTCCAGCCAGCCGCTGTATATAAACAAACCACCCCTAAATGACAGATCACCAGCCAACTGCTGTATATAAACAAACCACCCCTAAATGACAGATCGCCAGCCAGCCGTTGTATATAAACAAACCACCCCTAAATGACAGATCTCCAGCCAGCAGCTGTATATAAACAAACCACCCCTAAATGACAGATCGCCAGCCAGCCGTTGTATATAAACAAACCACCCCTAAATGACAGATCTCCAGCCAGCAGCTGTATATAAACAAACCACCCCTAAATGACAGATCCCCAGCCAGCCGCTGTATATAAACAAACCATCCCTAAATGACAGATCCCCAGCCAGCTGCTGTATATAAACAAACCACCCCTAAATGACAGATCGCCAGCCAGCCATTGTATATAAACAAACCACCCCTAAATGACAGATCTCCAGCCAGCCGCTGTATATAAACAAACCACCCCTAAATGACAGATCGCCAGCCAGCCGTTGTATATAAACAAACCACCCCTAAATGACAGATCGCCAGCCAGCAGCTGTATATAAACAAACCACCCCTAAATGACAGATCGCCAGCCAGCCGTTGTATATAAACAAACCACCCCTAAATGACAGATCGCCAGCCAGCAGCTGTATATAAACAAACCACCCCTAAATGACAGATCCCCAGTCAGGCACTGTATATAAAAAAAAACACCCCTAAATGACAGATCCCCAGCCAGCCACTGTATATAAACAAACCACCCCTAAAATGACAGGTCCTGGACTGACTGCTGTATGTAAACAAAAAACTGATAAATGACAGATCCTCAACTGGCTGTTGTATGTAAACAAACTATGCTAAATTACAGATCCCTGACCAGCTGTTGTTTGTATACAAACCACACTTAATGACAGATCCCAGCCAACTGCTGTATATAACAAACCACAGCGAAATGACAGTTCCTTGACTGTCTGCTGTATGTAAACAAACCACAGATAACTGACAAATCCCCAACTGGCTACTGTATATAAACAAACCACCACTAAATCACAGATGCTTTGCTGACTGCTGCATGCAAACCAACCACTGTTAAATGATAGATCCTTGACTGGCTGCTGTTTGTAAACAAACCACCGCTAAATTACAGGTGCTCATCTGACTGCTGTATGTAAACAAATCACCTCTAAATGACAGATCCTTGACTGGCTGCTATATGTTAACAATTCACTGACAAATGACAGATCCTCAATGGGCTGCTCTTTGTAAACAAACCACGTAAATCACAGATCCCTGGTCAGCTGTTTGTAAACAAACCACGTAAATCACAGATCCCTGGTCCGCTGTTGTTTGTAAACGAACCATGTAAATCACAGATCCCTGGTCCGCTGTTGTATGTAGACAAACCACGTAAATCACAGATCCCTAGTCCGCTGATGTTTGTAATCAAACCACGTAAATCACAGATCCCTGTTCAGCTGTTTGTAAACAAACCACGTAAATCACAGATCCCTGGTCAGCTGTTTGTAAACAAACCACGTAAATCACAGATCCCTGGTCAGCTGTTTGTAAACAAACCACGTAAATCACAGATCCCTGGTAAGCTGTTGTTTGTAAACAAACCACGTAAATCACAGATCCCTGGTCAGCTGTTTGTAAACAAACCACGTAAATCACAGATCCCTGGTCAGCTGTTTGTAAACAAACCACGTAAATCACAGATCCCTGGTCCGCTGTTGTTTGTAAACAAACCATGTAAATCACAGACCCCTGGTCCACTGTTGTTTGTAAACAAACCACATAAATCACAGATCCCTGGTCCGCTGTTGTTTGTAAACAAACCACGTAAATCACAGATCCCTGGTCCGCTGTTGTATGTAAACAAACCACGTAAATCACAGATCCCTGGTCCGCTGTTGTTTGTAAACAAACCATGTAAATCACAGACCCCTGGTCCGCTGTTGTTTGTAAACAAACCACGTAAATCACAGATCCCTGGTCAGCTGTTTGTAAACAAACCACGTAAATCACAGATCCCTGGTCCGCTGTTGTTTGTAAACAAACCATGTAAATCACAGATCCCTGGTCAGCTGTTTGTAAACAAACCACGCAAATCACAGATCCCTGGTCATCTGTTTGTAAACAAACCATGTAAATCACAGATCCCTGGTCCGCTGTTGTTTGTAAACGAACCATGTAAATCACAGATCCCTGGTCCGCTGTTGTTTGTAAACAAACCATGTAAATCACAGATCCCTGGTCAGTTGTTTGTAAACAAACCACGTAAATCACAGATCCCTGGTCAGCTGTTGTTTGTAAACGAACCATGTAAATCACAGATCCCTGGTCCGCTGTTGTTTGTAAACCACGTAAATCACAGATCCCTGGTCAGCTGTTTGTAAACAAACCATGTAAATCACAGATCCCTGGTCAGCTGTTTGTAAACAAACCACGTAAATCACAGATCCCTGGTCCGCTGTTGTTTGTAAACGAACCATGTAAATCACAGATCCCTGGTCCGCTGTTGTATGTAGACAAACCACGTAAATCACAGATCCCTGGTCCGCTGATGTTTGTAAACAAACCACGTAAATCACAGATCCCTGTTCAGCTGTTTGTAAACAAACCACGTAAATCACAGATCCCTGGTCAGCTGTTTGTAAACAAACCACGTAAATCACAGATCCCTGGTCAGCTGTTTGTAAACAAACCACGTAAATCACAGATCCCTGGTCAGCTGTTGTTTGTAAACAAACCACGTAAATCACAGATCCCTGGTCAGCTGTTTGTAAACAAACCACGTAAATCACAGATCCCTGGTCCGCTGTTGTTTGTAAACAAACCATGTAAATCACAGACCCTTGGTCCACTGTTGTTTGTAAACAAACCACGTAAATCACAGATCCCTGGTCCGCTGTTGTATGTAAACAAACCACGTAAATCACAGATCCCTGGTCCGCTGTTGTTTGTAAACAAACCATGTAAATCACAGATCCCTGGTCAGCTGTTTGTAAACAAACCACGTAAATCACAGATCCCTGGTCAGCTGTTTGTAAACAAACCACGTAAATCACAGATCCCTGGTCAGCTGTTGTTTGTAAACTAACCATGTAAATCACAGATCCCTGGTCCGCTGTTGTTTGTAAACCACGTAAATCACAGATCCCTGGTCAGCTGTTTGTAAACAAACCACGTAAATCACAGATCCCTGGTCAGCTGTTGTTTGTAAACGAACCATGTAAATCACAGATCCCTGGTCCGCTGTTGTTTGTAAACCACGTAAATCACAGATCCCTGGTCAGCTGTTTGTAAACAAACCACGTAAATCACAGATCCCTGGTCAGCTGTTGTTTGTAAACAAACCACGTAAATCACAGATCCCTGGTCCGCTGATGTTTGTAAACAAACCACGTAAATCACAGATCCCTGGTCAGCTGTTTGTAAACAAACCACATAAATCACAGATTCCTGGTCAGCTGTTTGTAAACAAACCATGTAAATCACAGATCCCTGGTCAGCTGTTGTTTGTAAACAAACCACGTAAATCACAGATCCCTGGTCCGCTGATGTTTGTAAACAAACCACGTAAATCACAGATCCCTGGTCAGCTATTTGTAAACAAACCACGTAAATCACAGATCCCTGGTCCGCTGTTGTTTGTAACAACTAGCTCCACAGACTAAAGTTCAGGGGGGGAAGGACAAGACCTTTCTAGAAGGTTCTTCCAATGCCTATCCTCTCCCCTCAACTTTCGTAAGAAAATCCTCAGTGATTGGCCGAGGCAGATAAATATCCAGAATTCGTTCTTCTCATGCTAACTAATGGAGACGACCCTCCAGCAGCAGGCAGAAACAATCGATGCCCTGAGCCTAGGAATGACCCAGCCAGCACAGAAAATACGGTCAAGGCTCAGGCTGGTTATGGCCAAACTGGGTAAGGGGCACTCCAGGTTCAGGCCGGGTCCCAGCACTACCAGAAGGGTTGGGTGGTCCGCACAAACATAGGGCAGCAGGGCTTCCAGGGGTGAAACCCCCCCCCCACACATCGCTCTGCTGACCATACACCAGACTGCAAGCACAATAGGGAGACAATAAGCCCAACTTAGATGTAGTGCAGTGTCACCCCCCCCAGCCTCAGCTTGCCTTGGGCGGCCATGGTGCCACTGGGGTAGGAGAGGGCGGCATAGGACTAGAGGAAGAAGTATATGTCCAGGCCTGGCTTTACAAGGGTGGAAGTAGAAATCTGACTACTAAACCTCCATCTTTTCCATCTCAGTAGGCGTATTCTGGCCTGTGTAGCCGTACCCCCCCCTGTAGGGGCCGCTGAGTGGTGTGGCCCACCTGTCACCTCTGCCCAGCCCGGCATTCACTGGTAGACAGTCCAAGACAATGAAAAGTCCTTCAGCTTTGTTGTTTTGTATTTTA
The DNA here is from genome assembly GCF_042186555.1 of Aquarana catesbeiana. Lineage (NCBI taxonomy): Eukaryota > Metazoa > Chordata > Amphibia > Anura > Ranidae > Aquarana > Aquarana catesbeiana. The sequence goes on along the minus strand of NC_133324.1, from coordinate 3,692,865 downwards.
TTGAAGGATTAGAACTTGGATGGGGTTAAGGAATTTATGGGATGCTCAGAAAAGATTCTTGCATGGTTCGGGACAATTTAGATACTCTCCTCCTGCACAACACTTGCTGCAGACGGGAGTCACTTTGGGCGGGGGGGGGCCCGTGGAACCCAGAATCCCTTGGAGAGGTTGGGAAACCCTTGTTTCAGCTCCCCATGCACCTCCTATGTCTAAGTATTCCCGTGTCTATTGGGGGCACAGAGTGACCGAGAACCCCAGTCTGATCTGTACTACTCGGACTCACTGTACAACCTCACTGGAATGTTGTGTAGCAAGGTCTCTGGTCTTGTCCATTCCAATGAGAACTTTCCAGGCCAAAGATAGCTGACATCCTCCTGTATGTGGTGGGTTGTGAGGCATGGTGGGTGCAAGATGGACAAAGTCATCGGGCGCCAGACACTTCTTGGATGTTAAAGAGGTTTTATTTCTCTTAACAGTCCTTTTTTTGTATTTTGGGGGGAAAGAGGGTTAGGGCCAGGACACCCTTAGGTAGTTGCAAATTCAATTAGCAGACTCCGAGACTTCAATAAAAGAACAGCCGTGCAGTAAAAGGCTCCAGCAAGGCACCACATCTGCACTAGCAGCAATGCTGTCTCCTATGGGAACAGTCTTTAACAGTTCCAGAAACTCAAACGTAACAGTTCTTCACTACAACTGCCTCTTGTAGTTCTTCAACACGGAGCTCCTGGTCTCTCACTAGACCCTCTGATTCACTGACTCTGAATCCCTGGAGCTCCTCCAAGGTTTGTGGTGGTATCTCCCTCAAGCATCACCCACATTTCTCTGCTGGGTCCCTAGCTTGGCACTCCAGATACTTCTCAAGCTTCAACCTACTGACCGGCTCGGTCCCTGGTGTGACTCACAAGGCTGCTCTGCAAGGGTCTCCTCCGCTGGTTGGGTCCCTGGCTTTGCACTCCAGATACTTCTCAAGCTTCAACCCTACTGACCGGCTCGGTCCCTGGTGTGACTCACAAGGATGCTCTGCAAGCATCTCCTCCGCTGGTTGGGTCCCTGGCTTTGCACTCCAGATACTTCTCAAGCTTCAACCCTACTGACCGGCTCGGTCCCTGGTGTGACTCACAAGGATGCTCTGCAAGCATCTCCTCCGCTGGTTGGGTCCCTGGCTTTGCACTCCAGATACTTCTCAAGCTTCAACCCTACTGACTGGCTTGGTCCCTGCTTTGACTCACAAGGCTGCTCTGCAAGGGTCTCCTCCGCTGGTTGGGTCCCTGGCTTTGCACTCCAGATACTTCTCAAGCTTCAACCCTACTGACCGGCTTGGTCCCTGGTGTGACTCACAAGGCTGCTCTGCTAATGTCACCTCCGCTGGTTGGGTCCCTGGCTTTGCACTCCAGATACTTCTCAAGCTTCAACCCTACTGACCGGCTTGGTCCCTGGTTTGACTCACAAGGCTGCTCTGCAAGGGTCTCCTCCGCTGGTTGGGTCCCTGGCTTGATCACCGCATTCTCCACCGTGCCCGTTCGCTGAGAATGTGGTTCCGGGACTTGCTTCAGTTACTCACTGTGGTCCCTGGTAATAAGGTGGCTGGTCCCTTAGTGGTGACAACTTCCCTTCTACCTCTGACCACTGACAGGTTCTCCGGCCGGCAGAACCATCACTTCTGGTTTGACTGCAAGCCGCAATCCCAACCCTGCACTGCTCTCTTACTTCTGGATAGGTCCTCAGACAGCCTAGCAGCCGAATGTCCCTGGGATAGGCCCAAACCTCCGTCCTGAAAGCCCGTGCAATACGACACACGTCCACCCAGACAGCCATCCAGGTGGCACAGAACATCCATCACCTGACTCCATCCGAATATATAGGCTCTCCCAGCAGGCCAAGGGATTCAAGAAAACCCCTGCCTATTGGCTGAGATACCCCATATACCCAGAACCTGACTTTGGGTTGCCCTTCTCATATCTAGTACCACCAAGTGCCTGGCCACCTAGTGGTAGAAGAGAAAAGTGTCACAAGGCCAAACTTAGGGAGAAATCAATAGATCTCTATCAATCGACCAGGATAACTACTCCTGGCAAGTGAATGTGTGAGGAGCTCCCTGACTAAGACCCAGAGTGATACACTTGTGTGTATATATGTGTGTGTTCTGTCCGTCTACAAGTGAATGTGTGAGGAGCTCCCTGACTAAGACCCAGAGTGATACACTTGTGTGTATATATATGTGTTCTGTCCGTCTACAAGTGAATGTGTGAGGAGCTCCCTGACTAAGACCCAGAGTGATACACTTGTGTGTATATATGTGTGTTCTGTCCGTCTACAAGTGAATGTGTGAGGAGCTCCCTGACTAAGACCCCAGAGTGATACACTTGTGTGTATATATGTGTGTTCTGTCCGTCTACAAGTGAATGTGTGAGGAGCTCCCTGACTAAGACCCAGAGTGATACACTTGTGTGTATATATATGTGTGCTGTCCGTCTACAAGTGAATGTGTGAGGAGCTCCCTGACTAAACCCCAGAGTGATACACTTGTGTGTATATATGTGTGTGTTCTGTCCGTCTACAAGTGAATGTGTGAGGAGCTCCCTGACTAAGACCCAGAGTGATACACTTGTGTGTATATATGTGTGTTCTGTCCGTCTACAAGTGAATGTGTGAGGAGCTCCCTGACTAAGACCCCAGAGTGATACACTTGTGTGTATATATGTGTGCTGTCCGTCTACAAGTGAATGTGTGAGGAGCTCCCTGACTAAGACCCCAGAGTGATACACTTGTGTGTATATATGTGTGTTCTGTCCGTCTACAAGTGAATGTGTGAGGAGCTCCCTGACTAAGACCCCAGAGTGATACACTTGTGTGTATATATGTGTTCTGTCCGTCTACAAGTGAATGTGTGAGGAGCTCCCTGACTAAGACCCCAGAGTGATACACTTGTGTGTATATATGTGTGCTGTCCGTCTACAAGTGAATGTGTGAGGAGCTCCCTGACTAAGACCCAGAGTGATACACTTGTGTGTATATATGTGTGCTGTCCGTCTACAAGTGAATGTGTGAGGAGCTCCCTGACTAAGACCCCAGAGTGATACACTTGTGTGTATATATGTGTTCTGTCCGTCTACAAGTGAATGTGTGAGGAGCTCCCTGACTAAGACCCCAGAGTGATACACTTGTGTGTATATATGTGTGTGTTCTGTCCGTCTACAAGTGAATGTGTGAGGAGCTCCCTGACTAAGACCCCAGAGTGATACACTTGTGTGTATATATGTGTGTGCTGTCCGTCTACAAGTGAATGTGTGAGGAGCTCCCTGACTAAACCCCAGAGTGATACACTTGTGTGTATATATGTGTTCTGTCCGTCTACAAGTGAATGTGTGAGGAGCTCCCTGACTAAGACCCCAGAGTGATACACTTGTGTGTATATATGTGTGTTCTGTCCGTCTACAAGTGAATGTGTGAGGAGCTCCCTGACTAAACCCCAGAGTGATACACTTGTGTGTATATATATGTGTGCTGTCCGTCTACAAGTGAATGTGTTAGGAGCTCCCTGACTAAGACCCAGAGTGATACACTTGTGTGTATATATGTGTGTTCTGTCCGTCTACAAGTGAATGTGTGAGGAGCTCCCTGACTAAGACCCCAGAGTGATACACTTGTGTGTATATATATGTGTTCTGTCCGTCTACAAGTGAATGTGTGAGGAGCTCCCTGACTAAGACCCCAGAGTGATACACTTGTGTGTATATATGTGTTCTGTCCGTCTACAAGTGAATGTGTGAGGAGCTCCCTGACTAAGACACAGAGTGATACACTTGTGTGTATATATGTGTTCTGTCCGTCTACAAGTGAATGTGTGAGGAGCTCCCTGACTAAGACACAGAGTGATACACTTGTGTGTATATATGTGTGTTCTGTCCGTCTACAAGTGAATGTGTGAGGAGCTCCCTGACTAAGACCCAGAGTGATACACTTGTGTGTATATATGTGTGTTCTGTCCGTCTACAAGTGAATGTGTGAGGAGCTCCCTGACTAAGACCCCAGAGTGATACACTTGTGTGTATATATGTGTTCTGTCCGTCTACAAGTGAATGTGTGAGGAGCTCCCTGACTAAGACCCCAGAGTGATACACTTGTGTGTATATATGTGTGTTCTGTCCGTCTACAAGTGAATGTGTGAGGAGCTCCCTGACTAAGACCCAGAGTGATACACTTGTGTGTATATATGTGTGTGCTGTCCGTCTACAAGTGAAGGGCGGTATACATTCAACGTTCGTTGTGTCATGTGATCACTGCCAACACCATGAACTTTGTACAATTTTATGTTTTTGTTTTCATTTTATAGAGAGCTGAGAATGAGGGAACCTCCCTCCTCCACTCCTGCCAATGTGGGCGATATAAGGTGTGTAACCTCACAGTGTGAACTGCCGTGTATCAGAGAGATTCACCCAATGATACATTGTTTCCATTCACCCAATGATACATTTCCTCCATTCACCCAATGATACATTTCCTCCATTCACCCAATGATACATTTCCTCCATTCACCCAATGATACATTGTTTCCATTCACCCAATGATACATTTCCTCCATTCACCCAATGATACATTGTTTCCATTCACCCAATGATACATTTCCTCCATTCACCCAATGATACATTTCCTTCATTCACCCAATGATACATTTCCTCCATTCACCCAATGATACATTGTTTCCATTCACCCAATGATACATTGTTTCCATTCACCCAATGATACATTGTTTCCATTCACCCAATGATACATTTCCTCCATTCACCCAATGATACATTGTTTCCATTCACCCAATGATACATTTCCTCCATTCACCCAATGATACATTTCCTTCATTCACCCAATGATACATTTCCTCCATTCACCCAATGATACATTTCCTCCATTCACCCAATGATACATTTCCTCCATTCACCCAATGATACATTTCCTCCATTCACCCAATGATACATTGTTTCCATTCACCCAATGATACATTTCCTCCATTCACCCAATGATACATTGTTTCCATTCACCCAATGATACATTTCCTCCATTCACCCAATGATACATTTCCTTCATTCACCCAATGATACATTTCCTCCATTCACCCAATGATACATTTCCTCCATTCACCCAATGATACATTTCCTCCATTCACCCAATGATACATTTCCTCCATTCACCCAATGATACATTGTTTCCATTCACCCAATGATACATTGTTTCCATTCACCCAATGATACATTTCCTCCATTCACCCAATGATACATTGTTTCCATTCACCCAATGATACATTTCCTCCATTCACCCAATGATACATTTCCTTCATTCACCCAATGATACATTTCCTCCATTCACCCAATGATACATTTCCTCCATTCACCCAATGATACATTTCCTTCATTCACCCAATGATACATTTCCTCCATTCACCCAATGATACATTTCCTCCATTCACCCAATGATACATTGTTTCCATTCACCCAATGATACATTTCCTCCATTCACCCAATGATACATTGTTTCCATTCACCCAATGATACATTTCCTCCATTCACCCAATGATACATTTCCTTCATTCACCCAATGATACATTTCCTTCATTCACCCAATGATACATTTCCTCCATTCACCCAATGATACATTTCCTCCATTCACCCAATGATACATTGTTTCCATTCACCCAATGATACATTGTTTCCATTCACCCAATGATACATTGTTTCCATTCACCCAATGATACATTTCCTCCATTCACCCAATGATACATTTCTTCCATTCACCCAATGATACATTTCCTCCATTCACCCAATGATACATTTCCTCCATTCACCCAATGATACATTTCCTTCATTCACCCAATGATACATTTCCTCCATTCACCCAATGATACATTTCCTCCATTCACCCAATGATACATTTCCTCCATTCACCCAATGATACATTTCCTCCATTCACCCAATGATACATTGTTTCCATTCACCCAATGATACATTGTTTCCATTCACCCAATGATACATTGTTTCCATTCACCCAATGATACATTGTTTCCATTCACCCAATGATACATTTCCTCCATTCACCCAATGATACATTTCCTCCATTCACCCAATGATACATTTCCTCCATTCACCCAATGATACATTTCCTCCATTCACCCAATGATACATTGTTTCCATTCACCCAATGATACATTGTTTCCATTCACCCAATGATACATTGTTTCCATTCACCCAATGATACATTTCCTCCATTCACCCAATGATACATTGTTTCCATTCACCCAATGATACATTGTTTCCATTCACCCAACGATACATTTCCTCCATTCACCCAATGATACATTTCTTCCATTCACCCAATGATACATTTCCTCCATTCACCCAATGATACATTTCTTCCATTCACCCAATGATACATTTCTTCCATTCACCCAATGATACATTTCCTCCATTCACCCAATGATACATTTCCTTCATTCACCCAATGATACATTTCCTTCATTCACCCAATGATACATTTCCTCCATTCACCCAATGATACATTTCCTCCATTCACCCAATGATACATTTCCTTCATTCACCCAATGATACATTGTTTCCATTCACCCAATGATACATTGTTTCCATTCACCCAATGATACATTTCCTCCATTCACCCAATGATACATTTCCTTCATTCACCCAATGATACATTGTTTCCATTCACCCAATGATACATTTCCTCCATTCACCCAATGATACATTGTTTCCATTCACCCAATGATACATTTCCTCCATTCACCCAATGATACATTTCCTTCATTCACCCAATGATACATTGTTTCCATTCACCCAATGATACATTTCCTCCATTCACCCAATGATACATTGTTTCCATTCACCCAATGATACATTGTTTCCATTCACCCAATGATACATTGTTTCCATTCACCCAACGATACATTTCCTCCATTCACCCAATGATACATTTCCTCCATTCACCCAATGATACATTGTTTCCATTCACCCAATGATACATTTCCTCCATTCACCCAATGATACATTTCCTCCATTCACCCAATGATACATTGTTTCCATTCACCCAATGATACATTGTTTCCATTCACCCAATGATACATTGTTTCCATTCACCCAACGATACATTTCCTCCATTCACCCAATGATACATTTCCTCCATTCACCCAATGATACATTTCCTCCATTCACCCAATGATACATTGTTTCCATTCACCCAACGATACATTTCCTCCATTCACCCAATGATACATTTCCTCCATTCACCCAATGATACATTTCCTCCATTCACCCAATGATACATTGTTTCCATTCACCCAATGATACATTGTTTCCATTCACCCAATGATACATTGTTTCCATTCACCCAACGATACATTTCCTCCATTCACCCAATGATACATTTCCTCCATTCACCCAATGATACATTTCTTCCATTCACCCAATGATACATTTCTTCCATTCACCCAATGATACATTTCCTCCATTCACCCAATGATACATTTCTTCCATTCACCCAATGATACATTTCTTCCATTCACCCAATGATACATTTCTTCCATTCACCCAATGATACATTTCCTCCATTCACCCAATGATACATTTCCTCCATTCACCCAATGATACATTTCCTCCATTCACCCAATGATACATTGTTTCCATTCACCCAATGATACATTGTTTCCATTCACCCAACGATACATTTCCTCCATTCACCCAATGATACATTTCCTCCATTCACCCAATGATACATTTCCTCCATTCACCCAATGATACATTTCTTCCATTCACCCAATGATACATTTCCTCCATTCACCCAATGATACATTGTTTCCATTCACCCAATGATACATTGTTTCCATTCACCCAATGATACATTGTTTCCATTCACCCAACGATACATTTCCTCCATTCACCCAATGATACATTTCCTCCATTCACCCAATGATACATTTCCTCCATTCACCCAATGATACATTTCCTCCATTCACCCAATGATACATTTCCTTCATTCACCCAATGATACATTTCCTCCATTCACCCAATGATACATTTCCTCCATTCACCCAATGATACATTTCCTCCATTCACCCAATGATACATTGTTTCCATTCACCCAATGATACATTGTTTCCATTCACCCAATGATACATTGTTTCCATTCACCCAATGATACATTTCCTCCATTCACCCAATGATACATTGTTTCCATTCACCCAATGATACATTGTTTCCATTCACCCAATGATACATTGTTTCCATTCACCCAACGATACATTTCCTCCATTCACCCAATGATACATTTCTTCCATTCACCCAATGATACATTTCCTCCATTCACCCAATGATACATTTCTTCCATTCACCCAATGATACATTTCCTCCATTCACCCAATGATACATTTCCTTCATTCACCCAATGATACATTTCCTTCATTCACCCAATGATACATTTCCTCCATTCACCCAATGATACATTTCCTCCATTCACCCAATGATACATTTCCTCCATTCACCCAATGATACATTTCCTCCATTCACCCAATGATACATTTCTTCCATTCACCCAATGATACATTTCCTCCATTCACCCAATGATACATTGTTTCCATTCACCCAATGATACATTGTTTCCATTCACCCAATGATACATTTCCTCCATTCACCCAATGATACATTTCCTCCATTCACCCAACGATACATTTCCTCCATTCACCCAATGATACATTTCCTCCATTCACCCAATGATACATTGTTTCCATTCACCCAATGATACATTGTTTCCATTCACCCAATGATACATTGTTTCCATTCACCCAATGATACATTGTTTCCATTCACCCAACGATACATTTCCTCCATTCACCCAATGATACATTTCCTCCATTCACCCAATGATACATTGTTTCCATTCACCCAATGATACATTGTTTCCATTCACCCAATGATACATTGTTTCCATTCACCCAACGATACATTTCCTCCATTCACCCAACGATACATTTCCTCCATTCACCCAACGATACATTTCCTCCATTCACCCAATGATACATTGTTTCCATTCACCCAATGATACATTGTTTCCATTCACCCAATGATACATTGTTTCCATTCACCCAATGATACATTGTTTCCATTCACCCAACGATACATTTCCTCCATTCACCCAATGATACATTTCCTCCATTCACCCAATGATACATTTCCTCCATTCACCCAATGATACATTTCCTTCATTCACCCAATGATACATTTCCTCCATTCACCCAATGATACATTTCCTCCATTCACCCAATGATACATTTCCTCCATTCACCCAATGATACATTGTTTCCATTCACCCAATGATACATTGTTTCCATTCACCCAATGATACATTGTTTCCATTCACCCAATGATACATTTCCTCCATTCACCCAATGATACATTGTTTCCATTCACCCAATGATACATTGTTTCCATTCACCCAACGATACATTTCCTCCATTCACCCAATGATACATTTCTTCCATTCACCCAATGATACATTTCCTCCATTCACCCAATGATACATTTCTTCCATTCACCCAATGATACATTTCCTCCATTCACCCAATGATACATTTCTTCCATTCACCCAATGATACATTGTTTCCATTCACCCAATGATACATTTCCTCCATTCACCCAATGATACATTTCCTCCATTCACCCAATGATACATTGTTTCCATTCACCCAATGATACATTGTTTCCATTCACCCAATGATACATTGTTTCCATTCACCCAACGATACATTTCTTCCATTCACCCAATGATACATTGTTTCCATTCACCCAATGATACATTGTTTCCATTCACCCAATGATACATTTCTTCCATTCACCCAATGATACATTGTTTCCATTCACCCAATGATACATTTCTTCCATTCACCCAATGATACATTTCCTTCATTCACCCAATGATACATTTCCTCCATTCACCCAATGATACATTTCCTCCATTCACCCAATGATACATTATTTACATTCACCCAATGATACATTTCCTTCATTCACCCAATGATACATTTCCTCCATTCACCCAATGATACATTGTTTCCATTCACCCAATGATACATTTCCTCCATTCACCCAATGATACATTTCCTCCATTCACCCAATGATACATTGTTTCCATTCACCCAATGATACATTGTTTCCATTCACCCAATGATACATTTCCTCCATTCACCCAATGATACATTGTTTCCATTCACCCAATGATACATTGTTTCCATTCACCCAATGATACATTGTTTCCATTCACCCAACGATACATTTCCTCCATTCACCCAACGATACATTTCCTCCATTCACCCAATGATACATTGTTTCCATTCACCCAATGATACATTTCCTCCATTCACCCAATGATACATTTCCTCCATTCACCCAATGATACATTGTTTCCATTCACCCAATGATACATTGTTTCCATTCACCCAATGATACATTGTTTCCATTCACCCAACGATACATTTCCTCCATTCACCCAATGATACATTTCCTCCATTCACCCAATGATACATTTCCTCCATTCACCCAATGATACATTGTTTCCATTCACCCAATGATACATTGTTTCCATTCACCCAATGATACATTGTTTCCATTCACCCAACGATACATTTCCTCCATTCACCCAACGATACATTTCCTCCATTCACCCAATGATACATTGTTTCCATTCACCCAATGATACATTTCCTCCATTCACCCAATGATACATTGTTTCCATTCACCCAATGATACATTGTTTCCATTCACCCAATGATACATTTCCTCCATTCACCCAATGATACATTGTTTCCATTCACCCAATGATACATTTCCTCCATTCACCCAATGATACATTTCTTCCATTCACCCAATGATACATTTCCTCCATTCACCCAATGATACATTTCCTCCATTCACCCAATGATACATTTCCTCCATTCACCCAATGATACATTGTTTCCATTCACCCAATGATACATTGTTTCCATTCACCCAATGATACATTGTTTCCATTCACCCAACGATACATTTCCTCCATTCACCCAACGATACATTTCCTCCATTCACCCAATGATACATTGTTTCCATTCACCCAATGATACATTTCCTCCATTCACCCAATGATACATTGTTTCCATTCACCCAATGATACATTGTTTCCATTCACCCAATGATACATTTCCTCCATTCACCCAATGATACATTGTTTCCATTCACCCAATGATACATTTCCTCCATTCACCCAATGATACATTTCTTCCATTCACCCAATGATACATTTCCTCCATTCACCCAATGATACATTTCTTCCATTCACCCAATGATACATTGTTTCCATTCACCCAATGATACATTTCCTCCATTCACCCAATGATACATTGTTTCCATTCACCCAATGATACATTGTTTCCATTCACCCAATGATACATTTCCTCCATTCACCCAATGATACATTTCTTCCATTCACCCAATGATACATTTCCTCCATTCACCCAATGATACATTTCTTCCATTCACCCAATGATACATTTCCTCCATTCACCCAATGATACATTGTTCCAGGCTTCCAGAGAGATACACAGAATGGTGGTCACTCCGGGATGCCGCTGATTGCAGATTAATATTGTGAAATCATCCCAGAGAGATATAGAAATACCCGGAAATCTCCATCAACCTCTGACCCCAAATATTCCCCCCCAACATCCTGACTCCGCCCACTCCTATCCTACAAGATGACATCCTGACTCCGCCCACTCCTATCCTACAAGATGACATCCTGACTCCGCCCACTCCTATCCTACAAGATGACATCCTGACTCCGCCCACTCCTATCCTACAAGATGACATCCTGACTCCGCCCATTCCTATCCTACAAGATGACTTCCTGACTCCGCCCATTCCTATCCTATAAGATGACATCCTGACTCCGCCCATTCCTATCCTACAAGATGACATCCTGACTCCGCCCATTCCTATCCTACAAGATGACTTCCTGACTCCGCCCATTCCTATCCTATAAGATGACATCCTGACTCCGCCCATTCCTATCCTACAAGATGACATCCTGACTCCGCCCACTCCTATCCTACAAGATGACATCCTGACTCCGCCCACCTCTATGCTACAAGATGACATCCTGACTCCGCCCACTCCTATCCTACAAGATGACATCCTGACTCCGCCCACTCCTATCCTACAAGATGACATCCTGACTCCGCCCACCTCTATGCTACAAGATGACATCCTGACTCCGCCCATTCCTATCCTACAAGATGACATCCTGACTCCGCCCACTCCTATCCTACACGATGACATCCTGACTCCGCCCACTCCTATCCTACAAGATGACATCCTGACTCCGCCCATTCCTATCCTACAAGATGACATCCTGACTCCGCCCACTCCTATCCTACAAGATGACATCCTGACTCCGCCCACTCCTATCCTACAAGATGACTTCCTGACTCCGCCCACTCCTATCCTACAAGATGACATCCTGACTCCGCCCACTCCTATCCTACAAGATGACATCCTGACTCCGCCCACTCCTATCCTACAAGATGACATCCTGACTCCGCCCATTCCTATCCTACAAGATGACATCCTGACTCCGCCCACTCCTATCCTACAAGATGACATCCTGACTCCGCCCACTCCTATCCTACAAGATGACATCCTGACTCCGCCCACTCCTATCCTACAAGATGACATCCTGACTCCGCCCACTCCTATCCTACAAGATGACTTCCTGACTCCGCCCATTCCTATCCTACAAGATGACATCCTGACTCCGCCCATTCCTATCCTACAAGATGACATCCTGACTCTGCCCACTCCTATCCTACAAGATGACTTCCTGACTCCGCCCACTCCTATCCTACAAGATGACATCCTGACTCCGCCCACTCCTATCCTACAAGATGACATCCTGACTCCGCCCACTCCTATCCTACAAGATGACATCCTGACTCCGCCCACTCCTATCCTACAAGATGACATCCTGACTCCGCCCACTCCTATCCTACAAGATGACATCCTGACTCCGCCCACTCCTATCCTACAAGATGACATCCTGACTCCGCCCACTCCTATTCTACAAGATGACATCCTGACTCCGCCCACTCCTATCCTACAAGATGACATCCTGACTCCGCCCACTCCTATCCTACAAGATGACATCCTGACTCCGCCCACTCCTATCCTACAAGATGACTTCCTGACTCCGCCCACTCCTATCCTACAAGATGACATCCTGACTCCGCCCTCTCCTATCCTACAAGATGACATCCTGACTCCGCCCTCTCCTATCCTACAAGATGACATCCTGACTCCGCCCACTCCTATCCTACACGATGACATCCTGACTCCGCCCACTCCTATCCTACAAGATGACATCCTGACTCCGCCCACTCCTATCCTACAAGATGACATCCTGACTCCGCCCACTCCTATCCTACAAGATGACATCCTGACTCCGCCCACTCCTATCCTACAAGATGACATCCTGACTCCGCCCACTCCTATCCTACAAGATGACATCCTGACTCCGCCCACTCCTATCCTACAAGATGACATCCTGACTCCGCCCACTCCTATCCTACAAGATGACATCCTGACTCCGCCCACTCCTATCCTACAAGATGACATCCTGACTCCGCCCTCTCCTATCCTACAAGATGACATCCTGACTCCGCCCACTCCTATCCTACACGATGACATCCTGACTCCGCCCACTCCTATCCTACAAGATGACATCCTGACTCCGCCCACTCCTATCCTACAAGATGACATCCTGACTCCGCCCACTCCTATCCTACAAGATGACATCCTGACTCCGCCCACTCCTATCCTACACGATGACATCCTGACTCCGCCCACTCCTATTCTACAAGATGACATCCTGACTCCGCCCTCTCCTATCCTACAAGATGACATCCTGACTCCGCCCACTCCTATCCTACAAGATGACTTCCTGACTCCGCCCACTCCTATCCTACAAGATGACATCCTGACTCCGCCCACTCCTATCCTACAAGATGACATCCTGACTCCGCCCACTCCTATCCTACAAGATGACATCCTGACTCCGCCCACTCCTATCCTACAAGATGACATCCTGACTCCGCCCACTCCTATCCTACAAGATGACATCCTGACTCCGCCCACTCCTATCCTACAAGATGACATCCTGACTCCGCCCACTCCTATCCTACACGATGACATCCTGACTCCGCCCACTCCTATCCTACACGATGACATCCTGACTCCGCCCTCTCCTATCCTACAAGATGACATCCTGACTCCGCCCACTCCTATCCTACAACATGACATCCTGACTCCGCCCACTCCTGCATTTCATAGCTGAGCTTATAAAGTTCTGAAATGAAATCACATCAACAGAGGGAGGTGTGAGAGCAATAAATACCACACAGTGTACAACGGCTCATCCGGGGAAAAGAGAGGGGCAGCTATCCTGGGAAGGGCATGGGGGGCTGGGGTTCCCACCATCCCTGTGCTGAGTTCCCAGGTCTGTACACCCGCTGTGCCCATTATGAGGGGTTCCCACCATCCCTGTGCTGAGTTCCCGGGTCTGTACACCCGCTGTGCCCATTATGAGGGGTTCCCACCATCCCTGTGCTGAGTTCCCGGGTCTGTACACCCACTGTACCCATTATGAGGGGTTCCCACCATCCCTGTGCTGAGTTCCCGGGTCTGTACACCCGCTGTACCCATTATGAGGGGTTCTCACCATCCCTGTGCTGAGTTCCCGGGTCTGTACACCCGCTGTACCCATTATGAGGGGTTCTCACCATCCCTGTGCTGAGTTCCCGGGTCTGTATACCCGCTGTGCCCATTATGAGGGGTTCCCACCATCCCTGTGCTGAGTTCCCGGGTCTGTACACCCGCTGTGCCCATTATGAGGGGTTCCCACCATCCCTGTGCTGAGTTCCCGGGTCTGTACACCCGCTGTGCCCATTATGAGGGGTTCCCACCATCCCTGTGCTGAGTTCCCGGGTCTGTACACCCGCTGTGCCCATTATGAGGGGTTCCCACCATCCCTGTGCTGAGTTCCCGGGTCTGTACACCCGCTGTGCCCATTATGAGGGGTTCCCACCATCCCTGTGCTGAGTTCCCGGGTCTGTACACCCGCTGTGCCCATTATGAGGGGTTCCCACCATCCCTGTGCTGAGTTCCCGGGTCTGTACACCCGCTGTGCCCATTATGAGGGGTTCTCACCATCCCTGTGCTGAGTTCCCGGGTCTGTACACCCGCTGTGCCCATTATGAGGGGTTCTCACCATCCCTGTGCTGAGTTCCCGGGTCTGTACACCCGCTGTGCCCATTATGAGGGGTTCTCACCATCCCTGTGCTGAGTTCCCGGGTCTGTACACCCCGCTGTGCCCATTATGAGGGGTTCCCACCATCCCTGTGCTGAGTTCCCGGGTCTGTAAACCCGCTGTGCCCATTATGAGGGGTTCCCACCATCCCTGTGCTGAGTTCCCGGGTCTGTACACCCGCTGTGCCCATTATGAGGGGTTCTCACCATCCCTGTGCTGAGTTCCCGGGTCTGTACACCCGCTGTGCCCATTATGAGGGGTTCTCACCATCCCTGTGCTGAGTTCCTGGGTCTGTACACCCGCTGTGCCCATTATGAGGGGTTCTCACCATCCCTGTGCTGAGTTCCCGGGTCTGTACACCCGCTGTGCCCATTATGAGGGGTTCTCACCATCCCTGTACTGAGTTCCCGGGTCTGTACACCCGCTGTGCCCATTATGAGGGGTTAATTTTGTTTATTGAAAAATCTTACAAACAACAACTTATATACAATAAAACCATAATAAATAAATAAAACATATTTACAAAATAATTGAATATGATAATACAAAACAAGAACATAATAAATGGTACAAACCAAATTGCGCACAACACAATCCCTACAGGAGAGCCAGACTAAGGAACATCACCGGCACCATGCATGGAGCCTTTTATCAAAAATAGATTTCATCTTGAAAATCTAGGGGAGTGAATCAAGAATAGAAAGAAAAGCCGCAACACCCCGAGATCAACAGGCAGCAGCTACAGAGTCCTGATATTCCTCCACGCCCTTATCCAGGCCTCCTGCTGCCACCTGCCTTTCTCAAGACCCCGAATCTTCCCAACCTCACCCAGAATGTCCTGCACCACTACTTCCACAGGGAGGATTTTACCCCGTAAGGATACCTGACACCGTGCACTCCACGTGAAATAACGGACTACTAGACTAACTAAAAAAAGTGTTTCCAAATCATAATCCGACGAGTCTGGAATGCCCCATACACCCACTCTGCATAACTCATATGGGGGAGGAAGGGTATACTCAGAGCCCTCCCAACCCTCTTGTACACCTCTATATTAAAAGGGCATTGAAGTAGAAAGTGATCCATGGACTCCACCACTCCTCCACACTCCACTCTCGGGCAGCCCCGATCACTCATGGAAAGAAACTTCAAGTTGCCCTTCACATATAGTTTTCCATGAAAGGCAAGCCAAGCCTGATCCCTAAACTTCATTGGGATTCTCTCCAAATTAATCAATCGCAAACCCTCCCCCAAAACCAGGCTTGGGCAATCCCTCAAGGCCAGTGGCTCGCAAAAAGCAGAGCTCATGATCCGCTTCTCAAGAAGTTTCCTTGGAAGAGATCTGACTTCTCCTGCTGTTACTTGCCACTGCCGAAGCATTTTCAAACACGGGGCAACATAAGCCGGGAGCTGTTCATGCTTGACCCTCAGGCTTCTCACTGGCCCACCATTTTCCCAGTCTCGCAGAAAGGGCCTAAACCAGGACTGGAAAATACCAACCCACCCAGGCGGTCTCTCTGCCAACATGTTACCAAGATTGTACTTCAGAAACATCAGAGAGAAAAAGACTACAGGGCTGATCATCCCTAGACCACCCTCCCGCCTAGGAAGGTAAGTCACATTCCTTTTGACAAGGTTTATTCTGTTCCCCCATAACAGCTGGAAGAAACAACTATAGATCCTGGTATAGAGAGAAACTGGCAAAATGCAAACAAAACTGACATACAGAAAAATCGGAATCAGGTAAGTCTTGATCAGATCAACCTTTTCCCTCAAGGAAAGCTGCCAACCTTTCCAGCTTGCCACCTTTGGCATCGGCATTCTCCAGCCTGTTCACCCAATTTGCATGACCATAGTCACCTGGGCCGAATTCAATGCCTAGAACTCGAATTTTTTGTTGGGGCTCCGGGAAGTCATCCGGGAGAACAAAGCTCTCACCTTCCACACCCATCCAGAAAGCTTCACACTTGTCCTGGTTGACCTTTGAACCTGATGCCTCTGCATACTGCCCTATCACTGAGACCCCCTCCTGCGCCTCCCCAGTCCTAGAGATAAAAACAGAAACATCATCAGCATAGGCCACAACCTTCAAAGGAGGCTCACCAGCGATGCCCAAAGGTACCTAACACAAAGGTCCACTCTCTAGCCTTCTAATGAAGGGGTCGATTGCAAACACATATAGCACCACCATCCCTGTGCTGAGTTCCTGGGTCTGTACACCCGCCATGCCCATTATGAGGGGTTCTCACCATCCCTGTACTGAGTTCCGGGGTCTGTACACCCGCCGTGGCCCATTATGAGGGGTTCTCACCATCCCTGTACTGAGTTCCGGGGTCTGTACACCCCCTGTGCCCATTATGAGGGGTTCTCACCCTCCCTGTGCTGAGTTCCGGGGTCTGTACACCCGCTGTGCCCATTATGAGGGGTTCTCACCATCCCTGTGCTGAGTTCCCAGGTCTGTACACCCGCTGTGCCCATTATGAGGGGTTCCCACCATCCCTGTACTGAGTTCCGGGGTCTGTACACCCGCTGTGCCCATTATGAGGGGTTCTCACCATCCCTGTGCTGAGTTCCCGGGTCTGTACACCCGCTGTGCCCATTATGAGGGGTTCCCACCATCCCTGTGCTGAGTTCCCAGGTCTGTACACCCGCTGTGCCCATTATGAGGGGTTCTCACCATCCCTGTACTGAGTTCCCGGGTCTGTACACCCGCTGTGCCCATTATGAGGGGTTCTCACCATCCCTGTGCTGAGTTCCCGGGTCTGTACACCCGCTGTGCCCATTATGAGGGGTTCCCACCATCCCTGTGCTGAGTTCCTGGGTCTGTATACCCGCTGTGCCCATTATGAGGGGTTCCCACCATTCCTTCATGTCAAGTAGCGGGATATTAAACTTCCACATACCAGACCACCTCAGGATCCGAGTCAGATAAACCAATGCCCCGTGAGCCAAGTTCTAAAGCTATGACCCTGACATGTTTCAGGCAGATGGTTCCCAGGAAGGAAAAAATGGTAATGAAATGTCTAAAGATCAGGGTGGGGGCAGGGCAATCTACAGGTTCTGTATAGTGGTGTATATCCAGTAATGGGGGAGGGGTAAGATTTACAAGAGGGGCTGAACAGATTTAGAACGATCTGGCCTATGTGGGGGGATTTTATCTCTGTTCTTAGCGGAGTTCAACTTTAAGTATCTGAGATTGGCTAAGACTGCAGCTGCAGAGTCTGACATCTGACCCTGACCCGCTTCCTTTCCTATGGAGGTCACAGATGTGCTCTACAAACTTCACACATCGGACAACCTCTGATCCCCAGAATGGCGTCCTGTGGGGCCCCATGTGGTGGAAAGTGACCCCAAAGTGGAGTGCGGTGTGGGATCTGTGACTTATAGGGGGACTGTGCTGAAGTCTCTCCACCACAAGATGCAGATCTCCCACCATACTCCACTATGGGGTCACTCTCCACCACAAGGGGCCCCACAAGATGCAGATCTCCCACCATACTCCACTATGGGGTCACTCTCCACCACAAGGGGCACCCTGTTTGGCCCGGGGGCCCCTTGTGGTGGAGAGTGGCCCCATAGTGGAGTGTGGTATGGGATCTGCATCCTGTGGGGCCCCTTATGGCGGAGAGTGACCCATTAGTGAAGTGCGATGAGGGATCTGCATCCTGTGGGGATCCTTGTGGTGGAGAGTGGCCCCATACTGGAGTGTGGTGTGGGATCTGCATCCTGTGGGGCCTCTTGTGGTGGAAAGTGACCCTACGGTGGAGTGCGGTGTGGGATCTTCATCCTGTGGGGCCCCTTGTGGCGGAGAGTGACCCAGTAGTGAAGTGCGGTGTGGGATCTGCATCCTGTGGGGATCCTTGTGGTGGAGAGTGGCCCCATACTGGAGTGTGGTGTGGGATCTGCATTCTGTGAGGCCCCTTGTGGCGGAGAGTGGCCCCATACTGGAGTGTGGTGTGGGATCTGCATTCTGTGGGGATCCTTGTGGTGGAGAGTGGCCCCATAGTGGAGTGTGGTGTGGGATCTGCATCCTGTGGGGCCTCTTGTGGTGGAAAGTGACCCTACGGTGGAGTGCAGTGTGGAATCTGCATCCTGTGAGGCCTCTTGTGGTGGAGAGTGGCCCCATAGTGGAGTGTGGTATGGGATCTGCATCCTGTGGGGCCCCTTGTGGTGGAGAGTGACCCAGTAGTCAAGTGCGGTGAGGGATCTGCATCCTGTGGGGATCCTTGTGGTGGAGAGTGGCCCCATACTGAAGTGTGGTGAGGGATCTGCATCCTGTGGGGCCTCTTGTGGTGGAAAGTGACCCTACGGTGCAGTGCGGTGTGGGATCTGCATCCTGTGAGGCCCCTTGTGGTGGAGAGTTACCCAGTAGTAAAGTGTGGTGTGGGATCTGCATCCTATGGGGCACCTTGTGGTGGAGAGTGGCCCCATACTGGAGTGTGGTATGGGATCTGCATCTTGTGGGGCCTCTTGTGGTGGAAAGTGACCCTACGGTGCAGTGCGGTGTGGGATCTGCATCCTGTGAGGCCCCTTGTGGTGGAGAGTTACCCAGTAGTAAAGTGTGGTGTGGGATCTGCATCCTATGGGGCACCTTGTGGTGGAGAGTGGCCCATACTGGAGTGTGGTGTGGGATCTGCATCCTGTGAGGCCCCTTGTGGTGGAGAGTTACCCAGTAGTAAAGTGTGGTATGGGATCTGCATCCTGTGGGGACCTTTGTGGTGGAGAGGGGCCCCATACTGGAGTGTGGTGTGGGATCTGCATCCTGTGGGGCCCCTTGTGGTGGAGAGTGACCCTACAGTGGAGTGCAGTGTAGGATCTGCATCCTGTTTCCCTATAGTGGAGTGTGGTGTGGGATCTGCATCCTGTGGGGCCCCATGTGGTGGAGAGCGACCCTAAAGTGGAGTGCGGTGTGGGATCTGTGACTTATAGCGGGACTGTGCTGAAGTCTCTCCACCGCAAGGGGCCCCACAAGATGCAGATCCCATGCCATACTTCATAGAAGGGCTTTTCGCTACCATGTGGGACCCCACAGACTTAGTTACTGCACCACACGCCACAGCAAGGCCACTCTCCACCACAAGGGGCCCCATGGGATGCCGTTCCCACACCACACTCCACTGTAGGGTCACTCTCCACTGTGGAATCTGCACCCTGTTTTTTCTCCGGGGCCCCTTGTGGTTGAGAGTGACCCTACAGTGGAGTGTGGTGTGGAATCTGCATTCTGTGAGGCCCCTTGTGGAAAGTGACCCTACAGTGAAGTGTGGTGTGGGATCTGCATCCTGTGGGGACCCTTGTGGTGGAGAGTGACCCTACAGTGGAGTGTGGTGTGGGATCTGCATCCTGTGGGGACCCTTGTGGTGGAGAGTGACCCTACAGTGGAGTGTGGTGTGGGATCTGCATTCTGTGAGGCCCCTTGTGGTGGAGAGTGGCCCCATACTGGAGTGTGGCGTGGGATCTGCATTCTGTGAGGCCCCTTGTGGTGGAGAGTGGCCCCATACTGGAGTGTGGCGTGGGATCTGCATTCTGTGAGGCCCCTTGTGGTGGAGAGTGGCCCCATACTGGAGTGTGGCATGGGATCTGCATTCTGTGAGGCCCCTTGTGGTGGAGAGTGGCCCCATACGGGAGTGTGGTGTGGGATTTGCATTCTGTGAGGCCCCTTGTGGTGGAGAGTGGCCCTACAGTGGAGTGTGGTGTGGGATCTGCATTCTGTGAGGCCCCTTGTGGTGGAGAGTGGCCCCATACTGGAGTGTGGTGTGGGATCTGCATTCTGTGAGGCCCCTTGTGGTGGAGAGTGGCCCATACTGGAGTGTGGAGTGGGATCTGCATTCTGTGAGGCCCCTTGTGGTGGAGAGTGGCCCCATACTGGAGTGTGGTGTGGGATCTGCATTCTGTGGGGCCCCTTGTGGTGGAGAATGACCCTACAGTGGAGTGTGGTGAGGGATCTGCATCCGTGGGGCCCCTTGTGGTGGAGAGTGGCCCCATACTGGAGTGTGGTGTGGGATCTGCATTCTGTGAGGCCCCTTGTGGTGGAGAGTGGCCCCATACTGGAGTGTGGTGTGGGATCTGCATTCTGTGAGGCCCCTTGTGGTGGAGAGTGGCCCCATACTGGAGTGTGGTGTGGGATCTGCATTCTGTGGGGCCTCTTGTGGTGGAAAGTGGCCCCATACTGGAGTGTGGCGTGGGATCTGCATTCTGTGAGGCCCCTTGTGGTGGAGAGTGGCCCCATACTGGAGTGTGGTGTGGGATCTGCATTCTGTGGGGCCCCTTGTGGTGAAGAGTGGCCCTACAGTGGAGTGTGGTGTGGGATCTGCATTCTGTGAGGCCCCTTGTGGTGGAGAGTGGCCCCATACTGGAGTGTGGTGTGGGATCTGCATTCTGTGGGGCCCCTTGTGGTGGAGAGTGACCCTACAGTGGAGTGTAGTGAGGGATCTGCATCCCGTGGGGCCCCTTGTAGTGGAAATTGTCTCTGAAGTGCGGTGGAATGAGGTATTGTGTCTTTTCTATACATCTTCCAAATGTGGTGCCATACACAGACCACGTCATCTGAGTCTTCCAGTATAGGGGAGCAGTCCAGGCTTTCATGGTCGGTGGACTCTTCCCGAGATCGTGTCATCTGAGTCTCCCAGGTGGTCCAGGTCTTCCACATATGGGTAATAGATTCGCCACACCCGCTCATTGTGGGGACTTTTATGATTGATGGGCTCCTCCCAATGTGGTGCTATACACAGAAGATGACATCTCAGGCTTTGCTTATAGAGGACGCACTGACGCACATGGGTAATGTTCCAGTATCGTGTCTTCAAGGGGACATATTTGGTCAGTGGGCTCTTCCCTCGGTTTGTGTCCTGTTGGAATCATCATTGAGAGACGTAGATTCTATGATTGCATTATGTAGGTGATCACTGCTATGCCGCTAACTTCTGCGTACCACGGCTGGTGGCATTCAGTGTGTAATACGCTGAGTCATCACATTACATTCATTGACCAATTTAATTATCGTAACCATTTGGACAGAAAGATTGTACCAGGAGACACCCCAAATTTCTGTCACAGATCGAAATCTGCCAATCAGCTGCCATTGCTAAGGTACAAGGGATCAAATCAGAAGAGTCAGCGGGTTTTGATTCTTCCAGATATCTCCATATAGATGAGAGCGACCTGTAGACAATCCTGACCACGGCCTCTCATTAATGGTATCTAAGTGGCAGGATTTTCAATTCATCAATTATCCTAAGTGAACAAATTGGCCCGTCATCATTGGAGAGGTCCCAGGTGAACCGAGGTTAAGATGAAATTTCTGTACAGCTTCACACTTTGGGCTCGTACAATATTGGGGTACAGGAAGCACTGAGGCTCTCCACAGTATTGAAGTGCCAGAAGAGTTGAAGTAAAGACTGGCAATAGGGTGTGGACTGTTATCGATAGTATTGGGGTACCGACATTATTGGGGTACAGGTTGGAAGTTGGGTGCAGGAAATACTAGTGGGACAGACAATGGGGTACAGGCTGGCTCTGGGGGTACAGGAAGCATGGAGGCTCTTCACGGTATCGAGGAACTGGAAGAATAGAGGTACAGACTGGCAGTAGGGGGCGGAATGGTATTGGCAGTATAGGGGTGCAGACATTATTGGGGTACAGATTGGTAGTCAGATGCAGGAAATACTAGTGGGATAGACAATGGGGTACAGGCTTGTAATGGGGTACAGACACCTGTAAGGCATTTGGAGGTATAGGGTTAGTACATCATGCGATGTGACCCCCTCATGGAGTGTGTCATGTGACCTATGGCCCTCATAACTGGAATTCCAGGCTTGGGGTCTCTTTGTGGGCTCAGATCCTATGGAGGGTGGAGCAGGAAGCTCCATCTCCAGCAGTGGTGACTATTATGTCTTCTATATACAATTCTCGCTCTTCTAATGGATCCCGGAGACAGTGGCGGAAACAATGGTGACCTTTCACCTTCAAAGCCGATTTTTATCCAAACAAACCGCTTTCCCACTGCTACAATATTCCCAGATTATTCCCGGACTATATATATCCCGGGGAGGGGGTGGGGAGGACACAACATCCCGTGAAGTACATACTGATCTTAGCACCACACATCTACATTTGTGGACACAAACTGGTCAGAAAAATAGAAACCTGCCAAGTGCAGCACATGTGGGCCTATATTTACCTCCCCAAACAAAGAATTAGGCTTAGGACAACATATCCAGCCTACACTGGCCTTCATTTTCATCATCAAGAAGACTCAAAAAACACTAAAAAAGTGTAAAGGACGTGAAATCATTGGGCTTTAAAAGGGGTGTACATTGAAATGGCCAGAACACGGGGCATCACCTCTAAAACATTATCATTGGACTGCCAATAGGCCCACCAGGATGGCGGATTTGGCGCGTGGGATGCCTGGGAATTCAGGTGTAGCATCAGCAGAAGGTCCACCCAATCCATGAATTGTCTGATATCTGGGGGATCTTTCTTACGAGCATGGTAGAGGGCCCGCGTAGACTCAGCACCACCATATATGACATATGTGGGCTGCCTAGTGTCCACCATGATGACAGACTCGGGGTGTGTGACACTTGTGAATTCATGTTGTATCAGCAGAAGGACCACCCAATCCATGAATTGTCTGATATCTGGGGGATCTTTCTTACGAGCATGGTAGAGGGCCCGCGTAGACTCAGCACCACCATATATGACATATGTGGGCTGCCTAGTGTCCACCATGATGGCAGACTCGGGGTGTGTGACACTTGTGAATTCATGTTGTATCAGCAGAAGGACCACCCAATCCATGAATTGTCTGATATCTGCGGGATCTTTCTTAGGAGCATGGTAGAGGCCCCTTGTAGACTCAGCACCACAGCCTAGTGTCCACCATGATGACAGACTCGGGGTGTGTGACACTTGTGAATTCATGTTGTATCAGCAGAAGGACCACCCAATCCATGAATTGTCTGATATCTGCGGGATCTTTCTTAGGAGCATGGTAGAGGCCCCTTGTAGACTCAGCACCACAGTGTCCACCATGATGACAGACTCGGGGTGTGTGACACTTGTGAATTCATGTTGTATCAGCAGAAGGACCACCCAATCCATGAACTGAGTGATATCTGGTGGTGTTTCTCACTGGGATGGTCGGGGGGCCCTCATAGACTCAGTAGCGCCATATGCAACGTCTCATATTAGGGTCAGTGGAAGTCCAGCACCATCTTTGTTGGATGACAGTGGCATCAGTAGCTGGGATCTCCCTGGTATTCCAATACATTTACAGGGCTGGTTTGCTGTCCCAGCACCCAGCCCTCCTCCTTTCACAGCGCGGGCTTTGGACCGGCCATGGCAGAGTGATGGTGATGTTGGCATCGGTATCTGGGAGCTCCCTGGTTGTTCGATATGTCTACCATGATGGCAGTGTGACACTTGTGAATTTAGATGTAGTATCAGCACAAGGAACACCATCCATGAACTGAGTGATTTCTGGGCGTGTTTTTCACCTGGATGGTCGGGGCCATAATATCAATCCATGAATCCTTGATGGCTATACCATCCAGTTATAACTGGCTGTTTTTTGGACTCAACACCCCCATATGTGACATCATGTACTAGGAGTCCTTCCTCCGAACTCTCTCCACTGGTCTTCTCTCCAACTGATAGACTGGCAGGGAGTGTGTGGACGGGGCCAACCAGGTGGCAGAGGGAACCAGCAATGCAACTTCTCCTTTTAGGCATTTTTCATGCAGAGTAATTGGCAGTTGCAACAATATTGTTTTCCTCCAAAAGTCAGTTCTCTACAACAAAGTACTAACATATATGAGTAGAAATGCTCCAGGCCAATTAGTTATAACACTAGTAAGTGTACCACCACCTGGCAGTCTCCAAGGGTGTCCAGGAGGGTTCCTAACCTGTCCCTCCTTGTCAGGACCCCGTCCCTAATACTAAATCTACCTTTCCTTTGCAAACCAGTGTATGTCCCTACCTGAAACTTCCCACAAAGCAGGCCCAGAATGACACAGCGGAGGGTATGTATAACCCCTTTGCCTTAAAGATGGCCATTCAGATCTCGAGGGAACTCTGTGTCCAATCAGACACAGGATCTCCCAAAATGGCGGCCGGAATCCATGGCAGAGGACACATTAGAGCCATGCCTGGCTCCACCTCCTTGATAGAGCAAAAGGGAAGAACTTCCCCTGCAAAAACATTCCAATAGAGGAACTAAAGTGGTGAAAAGTGAGAACTACACCAAAATAATGGAGTCCAACAATCCATTGCAGTTCTTTATAGGCACCCCACCAACAGTCACCAATAGCTAGACTGGAGATTGGCTTACCCTGACCCAGGCTTCCTCCTTGCACCCGGCATTGGGAAGGAAATGAGAATCTGACCTGAACTGGCACGCAAGGTGGCCTGTGACATGACACTTCTACAGATCTCGTGAGAACTCTGTGTCCAATCAGACACAGGCTCTCCCAAAATGGCGCCCAGAATCCATAGCAGAGAGCACCCTAGCGCCATGCCTGGCTCCACCTCCTTGATAGAACAAAAGGGAAGAACTTCCCCTGCAAAACCATTCCAATAGAGGAAATAAAGGCAGGTAGGGGCCTCTAGTGGTGAAAAGTGAGAACTATACCACAATCACACTAGAAAGAAATAATGGAGCCTAACAATCCATTACACCCCTTTTATAGGCCCTCCACCAACAGTCACCAATAGCTGGTAGGGGCCTCTAGTGCTGAAAAGTGAGCACTACACCACAATCGCATTAGAGAGAAATAATGGAGCCAAACAATCCATTAACCCCCTTTATATACACTGCACCAACACTCACCAATAGCTAGACTGGAGATTGACTTACCCTGACCCAGGCTTCCTCCTTGCACCCAGCATTCAGAAGGAAATGAGAACCTGGCCTGAACTGGCATGCAAGGTGGCCTGTGACACTAGAGCCATGCCTGGCTCCACCTCCTTGACAGAACAAAAGGGAAGAACTTCCCCTCAAAAACATTCCAATAGAGGAACTAAAGGCAGGCAGGAGCCTCTAGTGGTTAAAAGTAAGAACTACACCGAAATAATGGAGCCTAAGAATCCATGAACCCTTTATAGGCACTCCACTAACAGTCACCAATAGCTAGACTGGAGATTGACTTACCCTGACCCAGGCTTCCTCCTTGCACCCAGCACTGGGAAGGAAATGAGAACCTGACCTGAACTGGCACGAAAGGTGGCCTGTGAAAATGATGCTTCTACAGATATACAACCAGATCTTGTGAGAACTCTGTGTCCAATCAGACACAGGCTCTCCCAAAATGGTGCCCAGAATCCATAGCAGAGGACACACTAGAGCCATGCCTGGCTCCACCTCCTTTATAGAACAAAAGGGAAGAACATCCCCTGCAAAACCATTCCAATAGAGGAACTAAAGGCAGGTAGGAGCCTCTAGTGGTGAAAAGTGAGAACTACACCCAAATAATGGAGCCCAACAATCCATTGCAGCTCCTTATAGGCCCTCCACCAACAGGTAGACTGGAGATTGACTTACCCTGACCCAGGCTTCCTCCTTGCACCCAGCAGGAAATGAGAACCTGGCTGTCACAGTCCCTACTGTGCCATGCAGATGGCCAGGAGTGGTCACGCCCCAAGTGGCCCAGAGGTATTGAACCTATGACTGCCTGTTTAGTGCTCCTGTTACTTTGCCTCTGAGCCACACCTCAGTTCCTTTCTGTCTGCTTTCCAGCTTTGCCTAGTTCTGCATGAAGTACTAGGGCCATACTCTGGATCTCGTTGCAGTTAGTACCTGTTACTCCTGGATCAGCTGAGGCAGTTTATCCAATCAGCTGGGTATAAAACACGGCCTTACTCTGAGGGCTTTGTCAGTTCATTGTCTCCTGTTTTGCCTAAGGTTCCTGTCTTATAGTTACAGCGTTCCAAGACTGACTCCGGCATCTGACCCTGGCTCTGGTTATCGTTTATTCTGACTTCTGGAATCCCTGACTGTGGCTTTTCTTCGACTATCCTTTTGGCAAATTCTTGTGAATCCCCCCCCCCCCCCTGCACAGATTCACAGCCCAGGTAGCTTATCTCTTTGTTACCATGGGCTGTGTCCATTTGCAAGGGTGAGCGTACATCTCTGCACCATGGACTCCAACCTAGGTAAGCCCTTACATAATGAACTGACCAACATGGAGTCTGCAGAGATGTACAAGATGCTCACCTCCCTTGCTCTGCAAGTCTCCAGCCTGGGCCAGACCGTTGCTGAGTTGCAGCAAGAAGTCCGCTTGTTTAAAGGCACAGTACGCCCAACCCTGGAACCTGCATGTCTGGAACCATTTGTTGTGACGCCTGAGAAGTTTGATGGGAATCGTGCATCATTCTTGAACTTTAGAATGGTTTGCGAGCTGTTGTTCGCTCTTAAGCCTAGGACCTATGCCTCTGACTTTATAAAGGTTCGCCCATCCATCAACCTGCTCACTGGGCTAATCAAGATATGGGCTTTTCAGCTATTACGGGAGAGGAGTCCAGTCTCGGACAGCTTGGAGGCTTTCATGTTTGCTCTGGACTCTTATATTACAGTTTCTAAGAAAACCAGTGTTCCCAAGTCTGCTCCTAGTTCATGTGGCCTACGGGTACCCAGGGACAGGAATACCCTGTACAGATACGACTCCAGGCCATCCCAGTCTGTGCCAAGTTATGAAGCCCTAACCCCTCTAAACCTAGACACTCCTGAGGTTTTACCCACTCCTACCCTGGATGATGTGGAACCCATGGAGATCGGGGCCATCTGGTCCAAGTGTCTAAAGGTGAAAGGGAGCGGAGGAGAGACTGTGGTCTTTGTTTTTATTGTGGAGTAAGAGGTCATCTTATCTCTCTCTCCACCAAACTCGTCCACCTCGGCCAAAGTTTCAGCAAGTGGGTACTACTAGGATCCTTCCTGCCACCCCTGAATCTTTGCCTGCTCTCCAGCTTGAAGTTCCTGTGCCCCAGTCTGACGTCCCAGTGCCTGCTACTCAGTCTGATGTTCCGGTACCTGCTGCCCGGTCTGATGTCTTTGTGCCCATGTTCCAGCTAGAAGTTCCTGGGCCGGTGTCCCCGCTTGAAGCTCCTGGGCCGGTGTCCCCGCTTGAAGCTCCTGGGCCGGTGTCCCCGCTTGAAGCTCCTGGGCCGGTGTCCCCGCTTGAAGCTCCTGGGCCGGTGTCCCCCGCTTGAAGTTCCTGGGCCGGTGTCCCCGCTTGAAGTTCCTGGGCCGGTGTCCCCGCTTGAAGTTCCTGGGCCGGTGTCCCCGCTTGAAGTTCCTGGGCCGGTGCCGCTACCTCCTGACTGTACGTATGCCTCGAATGGCACCATAGTCCGTAAGCAGCACCCGAAGATTTTCGAAAAAGCCTTGCGAGCGACGAAAGTCTCCCCAGGTGGAACTTCTAAAACAAAGAAAGCCCAAAGGAAATAGGTTGCTTCATGCTCTGAGGGCATTCCTAAGGGGAAGGAACCGTCAGGGTCCCTACTGTGCCATGCAGGACCCAGCATTCGGAAGGAAATGAGAACCTGGCTGTCACAGTCCCTACCGTGCAATGCAGATGGCCAGGTGTGGTCACACCCCAAGTGGCTCAAAGAGGAATTGAACCTATGACTGTCTGTTTAGTGCTCCTGTTACTTTGCATCTGAGCCACTCCTCAGTACCTTACAGCCTGCTTTCCAGCTTTGCCTAGTTCTGCATGAAATACTAGGGCCATACTCTGGATCTTGTTGCAATTAGTACCTGTCACTCCTGGTTCAGCTGAGGCAGTTTATCTAATCAGCTGGGTATAAAACACGGCCTTACTCTGAGGGCTTTGTCAGTTCATTGTCTCCTGTTTTGCCTAAGGTTCCTGTGTTATAGTTACAGCGTTCCAAGACTGACTCCGGCATCTGACCCTGGCTCTGCTTATCGTTTATTCTGACTTCTGGAATCCCTGACTACGGCTTTACTTCGAATATCCTTTGGCAAATTCTTGTCAAGCCCACCCCCGGCCTGAACTGGCATGCAAGGTGGCCTGTGACATGACACTTCTACAGATATCCACCCAGATCTCGGGAGAACTCTGTGTCCAATCAGACACAGGCTCTCCCAAAATGGCGCCCGGAATCCAAAACAGAGGACACACTAGAGCCATGCCTGGCTCCACCTTCTTGATAGAACAAAAGGGAAGAACTTCCCCTGCAAAACCATTCCAATAGAGGAACTAAAGGCAGGTAGGAGCCTCTAGTGGTGAAAAGTGAGAACTATACCCAATAAATGGAGCCCAACAATCCATTGCAGCTCCTTATAGGTCCTCCACCAACAGTCACCAATAGCTAGACTGGAGATTGTCTTACCCTAACCAAGGCTTCCTCCTTGCACCCAGCATTCGGAAGGAAATGAGAACCCGGCCTGAACTGGCACGCAAGGTGATCTGTGAAATGACGCTTCTACAGATATCCACCCAGATCTAGTGAGAACTCTGTGTCCAATCAGACACAGGTTCTCCCAAAATGGCGCCCAGAATCCATAACAGAGGACACACTAGAGCCATGCCTGGCTCCACCCTCTTGATAGAACAAAAGGGAAGAACATCCCCTGCAAAATTATTCCAATAAAGGAACTAAAGGCAAGTAGGGGCCTCTAGTGGTGAAAAGTGAGAACTACACCACAATCGCACTAGAGAGAAATAATGGAGCCTAACAATCCATTACACCCCTTTTATAGGCCCTCCACCAACAGTCACCAATAGCTAGACTGGAGATTGACTTACCCTCACCCAGGCTTCCTCCTTGCACCCAGCATTCAGAAGGAAATGAGAACCTGGCCTAAACTGGCACGCAAGGTGGCCTGTGACATGACACTTCTACAGAGAGCCACCCAGATCTCTTGAGAACTCTGTGTCCAATCAGACACAGGCTCTCCCAAAGTGGCGCTCAGAATCCATAACAGAGGACACACTAGAGCCATGCCTGGCTCCACCTTCTTGATAGAAAAAAAGGGAAGAACATCCCCTGCAAAACCATTCCAATAGAGGAACTAAAGGCAAGTAGGGGCCTCTGGTGGTGAAAAGTGAGAACTACACCCGAATAATGGAGCCCAACAATCCATTGCAGCTCCTTATAGGCCCTCCACCAACAGTCACCAATAGCTAGACTGGAGATTGACTTACCCTGACCCAGGCTTCCTCCTTGCACCCAGCATTCGGAAGGAAATGAGAACCCGGCCTGAACTGGCACCCAAGGGGGCCTGTGACATGATGTTTCTAGTGTGGTGACGACTCTGTCTAGCCATTGCACACAATGCAGCTTCATTTGCTTGCCCTCAATGCTCCCATCCACAATCTGCTGAGATAAGGAAGAAGAAGAAGCACTTGGCTCCGGGAAGCTGCCGCAGCTCACAAGCAAGATTCATAATAATAATAATAAAGCCGGTTGCCTGAGATTCTTTACATCTAAAGATGATGTTAGATACGTAGGTTGGAGTTCTGCTTTGAATGTGGACCATATTGAGTTTTGATAAATTGTGTTCTTTCCTTTTTTCCATATTAATATTTGATTTTCCCATCTTTCTTCTATGAAAGTAATTAATAACGCTGAAGAATCCGGTGACACCTGAGAATCCGGTGACACCTAAAAAACACACAGACTCCTCCCGCCCGGTGTGGTCAGTGCAGTACCTGTGATCCTCCAGAGTGGGGCGCTGGCGGGCTCCTCTGTCTGGGTTACATTATAATCTCATACTGTACAATGTGACTATTCTGGGCTGTTTGTTCGGCACATTGAGAGGCGATTTGTCACATGGTGTGAGATGTTTCTATAGTGGCCGGTCACATCCTTATCGCACATTGAGCTCACCTGAAGGCTCAGCAAACACCTGAAATGTGAGGGGCGCGCCCTCCATTATATCTCATTGTGTCATATGTCACAGGGAGCTCAGGCTGCATTGCATGTCCTGCACAATCAGTATAGGAGGGCGATAGGTTGGTTGGTGATTGGTGACCCCCTCATCCTGGAGAAGAAACCAGGTCACCAGATCACAGGGAGCTCAGGCTGCACTGCATGTCCTGCTCAATCAGTATGGGGTGGCAATAGGTTGGTTGGTGATTGGTGACCACCTCATCCTGGAGAAGAAACCAGATCACCAGATCACAGGGAGCTCAGACTGCACTGCATGTCCTGCTCAATCAGTATGGAGGGGGGGGGGGCGATAGGTTGGTTGGTGAGTGGTGACCACCTCATCCTGGAGAAGAAACCAGATCACCAGATCACAGGGAGCTCAGACTGCACTGCATGTCCTGCTCAATCAGTATGGAGGGGGGGGGGGCGATAGGTTGGTTGGTGAGTGGTGACCACCTCATCCTGGAGAAGAAACCAGATCACCAGATCACAGGGAGCTCAGACTGCACTGCATGTCCTGCTCAATCAGTATGGAGGGGGGGGGGCGATAGGTTGGTTGGTGAGTGGTGACCACCTCATCCTGGAGAAGAAACCAGATCACCAGATCACAGGGAGCTCAGACTGCACTGCATGTCCTGCTCAATCAGTATGGAGGGGGGGGGGGCGATAGGTTGGTTGGTGATTGGTGACCCCCTCATCCTGGAGAAGAAACCAGGTCACCAGATCACAGGGAGCTCAGGCTGCACTGCATGTCCTGCTCAATCAGTATGGAGGGGGGGGGGGGGCGATAGGTTGGTTGGTGATTGGTGACCCCCTCATCCTGGAGAAGAAACCAGGTCACCAGATCACAGGGAGCTCAGGCTGCACTGCATGTCCTGCTCAATCAGTATGGGGTGGCAATAGGTTGGTTGGTGAGTGGTGACCACCTCATCCTGGAGAAGAAACCAGATCACCAGATCACAGGGAGCTCAGACTGCACTGCATGTCCTGCTCAATCAGTATGGGGAGGGCGATAGGTTGGTTGGTGAGTGGTGACCACCTCATCCTGGAGAAGGAACCAGATCACAGGGAGCTCAGGCTGCACTGCATGTCCTGCACAATCAGTATGGGGAGGGCGATAGGTTGGTTGGTGAGTGGTGACCACCTCTTCCTGGAGAAGAAACCAGATCACCAGATCACAGGGAGCTCAGGCTGCATTGCATGTCCTGCACAATCAGTATGGGGGGGGGGGGGGCGATAGGTTGGTTGGTGAGTGATGATTGGTGACCCCTCATTCTGGAGAAGAATCCAGATCACCAGATCAAAGGGAGCTCAGGCTGCTCTGCATGTCCTGCACAATCAGTATGGGGGGGGGGGGGGGCGATAGGTTGGTTGGTGAGTGGTGACCACCTCATTCTGGAGAAGGATCCAGATCACCAGATCACAGGGAGCTCAGACTGCACTGCATGTCCTGCTCAATCAGTATGGAGGGGGGGGGCGATAGGTTGGTTGGTGAGTGGTGACCACCTCATCCTGGAGAAGGAACCAGATCACAGGGAGCTCAGGCTGCACTGCATGTCCTGCACAATCAGTATGGAGGGGGGGGGGCGATAGGTTGGTTGGTGAGTGATGATTGGTGACCCCTCATTCTGGAGAAGGATCCAGATCACCAGATCAAAGGGAGCTCAGGCTGCTCTGCATGTCCTGCACAATCAGTATGGGGTGGCAATAGGTTGGTTGGTGAGTGGTGACCACCTCATCCTGGAGAAGAAACCAGATCACCAGATCAAAGGGAGCTCAGGCTGCTCTGCATGTCCTGCACAATCAGTATCTGGTGGCAATAGGTTGGTTGGTGAGTGGTGACCACCTCATCCTGGAGAAGGAACCAGATCACCAGATCACAGGGAGCTCAGACTGCACTGCATGTCCTGCACAATCAGTATGGGGGGGGGGGGTCGATAAGTTGGTTGGTGAGTGGTGATTGGTGATCCCTCATCCTGGAGAAGGAACCAGATCACCAGATCAAAGGGAGCTCAGGCTGCTCTGAATGTCCTGCAAAATGGGGAGAGTATGGGGGATGGGGAGAGAATATGCACTGGGGTTCTCAGGTTGGTTGGTGAGTGGTGACCCCCCTGTCCTTAAGAAGGAAACGGATCACCAGATCACAGGGAGCTCAGGCTGCTTCGAATGTCCTGCAAAATGGGGAGAGTATGGGGGATGTGGGGGGAGTAGATGCACTGGGGTTCTCGGGTTGGTTACTGAGTGGTGACCCCTCATCCTGGAGAAGGAAACGGATCACCAGATCACAGGGAGCTCAGGCTGCTCCGAATGTCCTGCACAATCAGTATGGGGGGGCGATAGGTTGGTTGGTGAGTGGTGATTGGTGACTCCTCATCCTGGAGAAGGAACCAGATCACCAGATCAAAGAGAGCTCAGGCTGCTCAGAATGTCCTGCAAAATGGGGGAGAGTATGGAGGATTGGGGGGGGGGGTAGATGCACTGGGGTTCTCAGGTTGGTTTGTGAGTGGTGACCCTCTCGTCCTGGAGAAGGAACTGGATCAGCAGATCACAGCATATTGGCATAGCAATGGGAAAAGCACAGAAATTGACAAGGAAATGGGCATAGCAATGGGAATAACAATGGGCATCGAAATTGGAATATAAATGGACATGGAAATGGGTATAACAATGGGAATAGCAATGGGCATAGAATTGGCATAAAAATAGGCGTAGCAATGAGCATAGAGCTGGCATAGAAATGGGAATAGCAGTGGGCATAGAAATGGGCAGAGCAATGGGAATAGAAATGGGAAATGAATCAGCACAGAAATGGGCAGAGCCATGGGCATAGAACTGGCATTGAAATGGACAAGGAAATGGGCATAGCAGTGGGAATAGAAATTGGAATAGAATTGGCATAGAAATTGACAGAGCAATAGGAATAACAATGGGCATAGTAATTGGAATAGAATTGGCATGAAATGGGCATAGAAATGGTCATAGAATTGGCACAGCAATGGGAATAGCACTGGGCATAGATATGGGCATAGAATTGGCATATAAATGTGTATAGCAATAGGAATAGCAATGTGCATAGAAATGGGCATAGCAATGGCAATAGCAATGGGCATAGAAATGGCATAGCAGTGGGCATAGAAAAGGCATAACAATGGGCATAGAAATGGGAATAGCAATGGGCATAGAAATGGGAATCAAATTTGCATAGAAATGGGTATAGAAATGGGCATAGCAATGGGAATAGAATTGGGCATATCAATGGGCATAGTAATGGGAATATCAATGAGCATAGAATGGGCAAAACAATGGGAATAGAATTGGCATAGAAATGGGCAAAGCAATGGGTAGGTTGGCTATGACTGGAAGGGGCTCATAGTGATTGTATATATATTGGGTACATGTTCATTAATAGTATTGATCGGTAGAACATATTGCCCCCCTCCCCCCAGTATACAGCTGTGTTCTGAGCAGTGAGGCCGCGCTCTGTGTATACAGATAATGGATGCCCCCCTCCCCCTCTCATATATATAATGTATATACATGTATCTGTAGTGTGGATCAGACAATGTTGGGGGGGGAGGCGGTGATGGAAATTTATCCGGCTCTGAAATTCCTCCATTTCCATAATTGGAGCTCTGGTGACAACCGACGCGTTCCATGCAGATTCCTCGTCCATTCAGCGGGTCTCTTCTCCTCATGTTTGGTAAAGGAAATGTCAGGAATGTAGAATTCGGGACGGATGTCAGACACTAAATCTTCCAATATATACAATCCCAGCATAGAACCCTCCACATAATGTACACAGCCAGGACCCAATATACTCCTCTATAGGAGAGGAGAGAGGAGGAGAGGAGAGAGAGAGGGGGGAGAGGAGAGAGAGAGGGGGGAGGGAGAGGAGAGGAGAAGAAGGGAGAGAGGAGATGAGAGAGTAGGGGAGAGAGAGGAGAGGAGAGAGGGGAGAGGAAGGGAGAGAGGAGAGGAGGGGAAGGAAGAGAGAAGAGGAGAGAGGAGGAGAGGAGAGAGGAAAGGGGAGAGGAGAGAGAGAGGGGGGAGCGAGAGGAGAGGAGAAGAAGGGAGAGAGGAGATAAGGGAGTAGGGGAGAGAGAGGAGAGGAGAGAGGGGAGAGGAAGGGAGAGAGGAGAGAGAGAGGGGGGAGCGAGAGGAGAGGAGAGAAAAGGAGAGAGGAGAGGAGAGGAGAGAGGAGATGTGAGAGTAGGGGAGAGAGGAGAGAGAGGACAGGAAGGAAGAGAGGAGAGAGGAAAGGAGAGGAGAGCGGAAAGGAAAGGAGAGAGGAAAGGAGAGATGAGAGGAAAGGAGAGAGGAGAGGAGAGGAGAGAGGAGGGGAGAGAGAGAGGAGAGGAGGGAAGAAAGGAGAGAGGAGGGAAGAGAGGAGAGAGAGAGAGAGAGAGAGAGAGAGAGAGAGAAGAGAAGAGAGGAGAGGGGAGAGGAGAGGAGGGGAGAGGAAAGGAGGGGAGAGGAAAGGAGAGAGGAGAGGAGATGAAAGAAGAGAGGAGAGGAGGAGAGAGAGAGTAGAGGAGAGGAAATGAGAGAGAGAGAAGGAGAGAGGGAAGAAAGGAGTGAGGAGGGAAGAGAGGAGAGAGAGAGGAGGGAAGAGAGGAGAGGGGAGGAGGCGAGAGAGGAGTGGAGAGAGAGAGAGAGAGAGAGAGAGAGAGGGAGAGGGAGAGGAGAGGAGGGAAGAAAGGAGTGAGGAGAGAGGAGGGAAGAGAGGAGAGAGAGAGGAGGGAAGAGAGTAGAGGGGAGAGGAGAGAGGGGAGAGGAGTGGAGAGAGAGAGAGAGAGAGAGAAAAGAGGAGAGGAGGGGAGAGAAGAGAGGAGAGGAGAGAGGAGGGAAGAGAGGAGAGAGAGAGAGAAGAGAGGAAAGGAGAAATGAGAGAGAGAGAGAGAGAGAGGAGAGTAGGGGAGAGAGGAGAGAGAGAAGAGAAGAGAGGAAAGGAGAGGGGAGAGGAGAAGAGAGGAAATGAGAGGGGAGAGAGGAGAGAGAAAAGAGAGGAGAGAAGAGAGGAGGGAAGAGAGAGGAGAGGAGAGAGAAGTTTATGGGAAAATCTATGGGAAAATCTATGGGAAGTCTATGGGAAGTCTATGAGAAGTCTATTGG
This sequence comes from Aquarana catesbeiana, assembly GCF_042186555.1. Lineage (NCBI taxonomy): Eukaryota > Metazoa > Chordata > Amphibia > Anura > Ranidae > Aquarana > Aquarana catesbeiana. The sequence goes on along the minus strand of NC_133324.1, from coordinate 3,656,484 downwards.
GAAGTCTATGGGAAGTCTATGGGGAAGTCTATGGGAAGTCTATGGGGAAGTCAATGGGAAGTCTATGGGGAAGTCTATGGGAAGTCTATGAGAAGTCTATGGGGAAGTCTATGGGAAGTCTATGGGGAAGTCTATGGGAAGTCTATGGGGAAGTCAATGGGAAGTCTATGGGGAAGTCTATGGGAAGTCTATGAGAAGTCTATGGGGAAGTCTATGAGAAGTCTATGGGGAAGTCTATGAGAAGTCTATGGGGAAGTCTATGAGAAGTCTATGGGGAAGTCTATGGGGAAGTCTATGGGAAGTCTATGGGGAAGTCTATGGGAAGTCTATTGGGAAGTCTATTGGGAAGTCTATGGGAAGTCTATGAGAAGTCTATGGGGAAGTCTATGAGAAGTCTATGGGGAAGTCTATGGGAAGTCTATTGGGAAGTCTATGGGAAGTCTATGGGAAGTCTATGAGAAGTCTATGGGGAAGTCTATGGGAAGTCTATGAGAAGTCTATGGGAAGTCTATTGGGAAGTCTATGGGAAGTCTATGAGAAGTCTATGGGGAAGTCTATGAGAAGTCTATGGGGAAGTCTATGAGAAGTCTATGGGGAAGTCTATGGGGAAGTCTATGGGGAAGTCTATGGGGAAGTCTATGGGGAAGTCTATGGGAAGTCTATGGGGAAGTCTATGGGGAAGTCTATGGGGAAGTCTATGGGAAGTCTATGGGGAGGTCTATGGGAAGTCTATGGGGAAGTCTATGGGGAAGTCTATTGGGAAGTCTATAGGAAGTCTATGGGGAATTTTGTCTGGAAGGATGGATGGACCTCCAGCTGCAAAGTGAAAGGACAGATTTATTTGGGTTACTATTATTGTCAGGGGGCGGCACCCGCTGGTGTAACATCCAATGACTCATCCCCACCCGGCACGTTAAGCTGTCAGCCGGGGACACCCTGAAATTTATACTAGGCCCCTCAGGTCTTATATGGATTTTAAGGGGGCCCGAGGAACAAAAGGAATGGTATGGATTTTTAGGGGGACTCTCACATGTCCATGAAATAGGTGGAAAGCGTGCAACCCCCCCCCCCAAAACAATACTACAGCCGTGGCCAAGAGTTTTGAGAATGACACAAATATGAATTGTCACAAAGTCTGCAGCCTCAGGGTTTATGATGGTAATGTGCATATACTCCAGAATGTTATGAAGAGCGATCAGATGAATGAAGTCCCTCTTTGCCATGAAAATGAACATAATCCCATAAGAAGAAGGCTTCAGGGCACCCAAGAAAGTCCAGCAAGTGCCAGGCGTGTCTCCTACAGTTAATTCAGCTGCAGGATCGGGGCACCACCAGTGCAGGGGGGGCACCAGCAGTGGGGGGGGGGATGGGGGCAGAGCTTGCTCAGGAATGGTGGCAGGCAGTGTGAGGACATCGGCACACACAGTGAGGAGAAGACTTTTGGAGGATGGCCTGGTGTCAAGAAGGGCAGCAAAGAAATCTCTTCTCTCCAGGAAAAACATCGAGGACAGACTGATATTCTGCAGAAGGAATTGGACTGCTGAGGACTGGGGGAAAGTCATTTTCTCTGATGAATCCCCTTTCCGATTGTTTGGCGTAACCAGATTAAACCTTGTCTGGAGAAGAAAAGGTGAGCGCTACCATCAGTCCCGTGTCATACATCCTGAGACCATTCATACTTGGGGTTGCTTCTCAGCCAAAGGATGGGGGGCTCACCCACAATTTGCCATGAATAAAGAATGGTACAAAAACCTCCTCCGAGAGCAACTTCTCCCAACCATCCAAGAACAGTTTGGTGAGGAACAATGTCTTTTCTAGCATGATGGAACACCTTGCCATAAGGCAAAAGTGAGAACTAAGTGGCTTGGGGAACAAAACATGGAGATTTTGGGTCTGTGGTCAGGAAACTCCCCAGACCTTAATTCCATTGAGAACTTGTGGTCAATTCTCAAGAGACGGGTGAACAAAAAAACCCCCCACAAATTCTGACAAACTCCAAGCATTGATTATGCAAGAATGAGGGGGGCCGCCATCGGTCAGGATGTGGCCCAGAAGTTAAGTGACAGCATGCCGGTAGGAATCGTAGAGGTCTTGAAAAAGAAGGGTCACCACTACAAATATTGGCTTTTTGCATAAACTTCATGTCATTGTCAACAAAAGCCTTTGACGCTTATGGAATGCGTGTAATTATACTTCAGTATCCCATAGTAACATCTGACAAAAAGATCTGAAAACACTGAGGCTGCAGACTTTGTGACAATTAATATTTGTGTCACTCTCAAAACTTTTTGGCCACGGCTGTAGGTCACATGTCCTCAACACGGGCAGTGTACCTTGTCAGGGAGGACCACCTGGCAAACCACCTTGTCTCCATGTTGATGATGATAAGGGCCTCTTCCACCCCAAACTCGGGCCTGGAGAGGCTTACCAAATTTAGGAAGCTACAATGGTATTATGTCCTCTACAACAAGGACCCCTAATGGTGAGTAGAGTGCAGTGGACTATAGTTACCTACACCCCATACCATGGTATTATGACCTCTACAACAGGGACACCTAGTGGTGAGTAGAGTACAGTGGAATATAGTCTACCTACACCCCATACCATGGTATTATGTCTTCTACAACAGGGACACCTAGTGGTGAGTAGAGTGCAGTGGAATATAGTCTACCTACACCCCATACTAGGGTATTATGTCTTCTACAACAGGGACACCTAGTGGTGAGTAGAGTGCAGTGGAATATAGTCTACCTACACCCCATACCAGGGTATTATGACCTCTACAACAGGGACACCTAGTGGTGAGTAGAGTACAGTGGAATAGAGTCTACCTACACCCCATACTAGGGTATTATGTCTTCTACAACAGGGACACCTAGTGGTGAGTAGAGTGCAGTGGAATATAGTCTACCTACACCCCATACCAGGGTATTATGACCTCTACAACAGGGACACCTAGTGGTGAGTAGAGTACAGTGGAATATAGTCTACTTACACCCCATACCATGGTATTATGACCTCTACAACAGGGACACCTAGTGGCGAGTAGAGTGCAGTGGAATATAGTCTACCTACACCCCATACCAGGGTATTATGTCCTCTACAACAGGGACACCTAGTGGTGAGTAGAGTGCAGTGGAATATAGTCTACCTACACCCCATACTGTGATGATATGATCTCTATGTAGCACTAACTCTCAGTGGAGCTGCTGGTTTAAGCGGGCTTGTTACCTTCACTCTCCCTCCCTCTGTTTTACCGGCACCGGGTCTAGGGGTTCCGTTGAGTTCACCTCTGGACGATACAAGCACCAACACTTGAATACGCTTTCAATGCTTTATTAAACGATTTACTAAGGAAGTAGCAGGAAAGAGGCAGAAGGGAAATCGCAGAAGAAACTCATATATCTTCTTATGAAACTCTTGACAAATGTCCTGGTAGAATTTGGATATTACAATAGGATGCTCTCCCCTTGTGGGACACACTCTTTGCCTGCCTGGATAGGCCTCTCTCACTTGCCTAGCAGCCAGTACGTAGCACGAACAAAAGTCTCTGCCACAGACTTGTTTGGGATAAACCGGTACGATCATCTGCCACAGAATGTATTGGTTTTCTGCAATGAACGTCAGTCACAGTGCTTGAACCTTTAAGCCACCCGGCAACACTATGTTGTATAGTTACTTTTTAGGCTACATCCTCCAACCGAGTCACCAGGCCCCTCTCCAGACCAGCACTCTGCATGATCCTTCCATGACGGGTCCTCCGCTGGGATCTCCTCGGTTGTCCAGCTTCTTCCTTTCTGGATAGACAGCTCAGGACCATTCCTCGGCTGCTGTGGTAGGCCCCAGACAAGCTTCTGGACCCACCCACACGCCACAGTGGTGTGGGCCTCTGGAACAGAGGACCACGAGATAGCTCTCTAACGCATACCTGTCGGCCAGGAGGGCCAGCAGGTGGCTGTAAAAAAACCCCACAATATGGCGTCTGTCCCATAAATACCCTCACCCAGAATGCAACTCGGAGGACCACCTCCACCAAATTGTCTCCAGGACAGAAGGGCATCCATACGCTTCGACACGTTGCCCTTCCAACACTGGCCAGAGATAACAGCGACACCCACCGGTCAGTATGGAAACACCCACAACGTCAGCCAAGCTGAAACAGAGGCGAACCTAACCTACCTAACAAAAAAGTTACTAAATTTACCTAACATATGGTAGATCGCAAATCTACCAGCGCTTCATCTATAACAGGGACACCTAGTGGTTAGTAGAGTGCAGTGGAATAGAGTCTACCTACACCCCATACCATGGTATTATGTCCTCTACAACAGGGACACTTAGTGGTGAGTAGAGTGCAGTGGAATATAGTCTACCTACACCCCATACCATGGTATTATGTCCTCTACAACAGGGACACTTAGTGGTGAGTAGAGTACAGTGGAATATAGTCTACCTACACCACATACCATGGTATTATGTCCTCTACAACAGGGACACCTAGTGGTGAGTAGAGTACAGTGGAATATAGTCTACCTACACCCCATACTAGGGTATTATGTCTTCTACAACAGGGACACCTAGTGGTGAGTAGAGTGCAGTGGAATTTAGTCTACCTACACCCGATACCATGGTATTATGTCCTCTACAACAGGGACACTTAGTGGTGAGTAGAGTGCAGTGGAATTTAGTCTACCTACACCCGATACCATGGTATTATGTCCTCTACAACAGGGACACCTAGTGGTGAGTAGAGTACAGTGGAATATAGTCTACCTACACCCCATACTGTGATGATATGATCTCTATAACAGGGACACCTAGTGGTGAGTAGAGTGCAGTGGAATATAGTCTACCTACACCCCATACTAGGGTATTATGTCTTCTACAACAGGGACACCTAGTGGTGAGTAGAGTACAGTGGAATATAGTCTACCTACACCCGATACCATGGTATTACGTCTTCTACAACAGGGACACCTAGTGGTATGAAGAGCATAGTGCACTTTGCCCTTGTCTGCTTACTATTATTACTATGACCTACCAATACCACTAATAATACACACTAAGACTAAGGGAATATGTCATGTACAATGGGGACATCTAGTGTTAAGCAGAACGTGGTGCACTACAGTCCACCTACATGCTTATCGTGGTGTCATCTCCTGTACAGCTAGGACATCTAACAAACTTCTAGAAACTACTTACCAGCAGTAGAGACGAGTGACCCGATTCAGTCCTGCCCAACAGGAATCCGGAGAACCCTGAACATAACAGTAAAACCTCACTGAAGTTTATAACAGGCAAAACCAGCTCTGTTTTTATTTTTGTCTGATCTTTTCCAAGGTTAATAGGTGATTTATAATATTTTATTTATAATAAGGGAGCTCCCAGATATTCAATTCCAACCTGGGAAATGAGAATAAAGAGTCCATTAGTGCTCTCTAGCACTCATTCACCCCCAAAAATGTAAAACTAAACACACATTGTGAAAAAGTCCTTTAATATAGTTACACTAAAAACTTTGAAATTTGAAAAATGTTCATTGCTGTAAATCCAACATCAATCAACAGTTTACATGTAGATTCATTGTCAGTCATCACAACTTGGCACCCGATGAAGTTTTGCCATTACCACAATGACCCACCACCCAACGATGTTCTCCTACCACCATGGTGTCCAACCACCCAACGATGTTCTCCTACCACCATGGTGTCCAACCGCTCAACGATGTTCTCCTACCAATATGGTGACCAACCACTCAATGATGTTCTCCTACTACAATGGTGACCAACCACTCAACAATGTTCTCCTACCACAATGTTGACTAACCACTCAACGATGCTCTTCTACCACTATGGTGACCAACCACTCAATGATGTTCTCCTACTACCATGGTAACCAACAACTCAACAATGGTCTCCTACCACCATGTTGACCAACCACTCAACTATGCTCTCCTACCACCATAGCGACCAACCACTCAACAATGTTCTCCTACCTCCACGGTGATCGGTGATCAACCTCTCAATGATGTTCTCCTACCACCATGGTAACCAACCACTCAACTATGTTCAACTACCACCATAGTGTCCAACCACTCAGCGATGTTCTCCTATCACCATGGTGACCAATCACTCAATGAAGTTCTCCTACCTCCATGGTGACCAACCACTCAAAGATCTTCTTATACCACCATGGTGACCAACCATTTAACAATGTTCTCCTACCACCATGGTGACCCACCCAATGATGCTTCTTTCCTGTAATACTTTCACTTGCAGGGGGAAAGCTTTGCTTTGTGCAAGATAACCCCCAGTGTTGACAGGCATATGACTTATTACAGGAAGGGGTGCACACAGTCACTGCACTCCCTTTCCTGGCCACTCAGACTGTGTGTCCGGATAAGGGTCTGGTTATAATTTGTGGTGAACCCACATCATTTTTTTCTATTTTCTTTTGTGCACTGTCCCTTAAAAAAAGAAAAAAGTCAATGGGTTCCCATTAAAATTCAAACATGTGGTCCTTAAAAGGATGTGGTGGTGGTGGTGTGTGTGGTCACGTATTTGAATCTGGTGGTCCCTGCCCCCCCCCCCCCCCCCCCGATATCTGCGCTCCACCGGAAAGATGAAGCATCCCCACAACATGATGCTGCCACCACCATGTTTCACGGTGGGGATGGTGTGTGTAACGGATCCCCGTCACACTCTGCTTGAGTGCTTCTGTCAGTACACTGCTTTCTCCAATCTGGGCCTTCAGAACTCAGATTTTCCAGCCCAATATTGTAACCAAGATCCAGACAAGACTAGCTCAGTTACACAGCTTGAACATGGACTGTCTATTTTGAGATTTCACACAAATATATACACCAGAATGACAATGCAAACTGTAACCAGAAACCTAATTAACAAGAGTTCATTAACTTATCGTTTAGGCAGCCTAGATGACTCCGAGGCATGACCTTTCAGGACAGACTTGCTGTTTGTTAGCTCAGAAGACACAATCAATATTATCATAAATATAAACACAGGAAACCTTCTCACAATAGCAGAATCTCACAATAGCAGAAGCTAATTTCAATTAACAATACAAATCGTGATCTCCCCCCTCTTGTCTGTCTCCTACACAGTTCTGGAGGCCAATGTGATCAGCTCTTTTAATTATCATGTCGAGTTCAGAATCAAACAAACCAAGAATAATCTTTATATATATCTTGGGAGATATTGTGGATAAATATTACTGCCCCATTTGAGGTAATCCAAACCACATTTTCTCAGTCACCCTGTGCCCTTAATGGACACAGGGTGACTTGGACATAGGGGGTGCATGGGGAGCTGAAACAAGGATTTCCCAACCTACCCAAGGAATTCTGGGTTCCACGGGCCTCCCGTCACATTGTGTTCAGGGTGATGTGCAGTGTTCGTTTTCCCCCACACAAGTTGAATTTTGGTCTCCTCTGACCAGATCACCTTCTTCCACATGTTTGCTGTGTCCTCCACATGGCTTATCACAAACTACAAATGGGACTTCTTATGACTTTCTTTCACCAATGTCTTTCTTCTTGTCACTCTTCCATAAAGGGTAGATTTGTGGAGAACACGACTAATAGTTGTCCTGTGGACAGATTCTCCCACCTGAGCTGTGGATCTCTGCAGCTCCTCCAGAGTTACCATGGACCTCTTGGCTCTTCTTTGATGAATGCTCTCCTTGCCCGGCCGGTCAGTTTAGGTGGACGGCCATGTCTTGGTAGGTTTGCAGTTGTGCCATACTCTTTCCATTTTCCGATGATGGATTGAACAGAGCTCCGTGAGATGTTCAAAGCCCACACATGTCTTCCTGCTATGTGGCAGAACATTCCGTACCCGTATCGGTCTTAACAGCCACCTGCGGACACACCGTGGACAACCAACAACCTGTTAGATGTCAAGGTCCTCTTCGAAAACGATGTACAGGAGACATCATCTCCTGTACAATGGGGACATCTAGTGGTGAGCAGAGCATAGTGCAATACAGACTACCTACATCCATATATCATGGTGTTATCTCCTATACGATGGGGACATCTAGTGGTGAGCAGAGCATAGTGCAATATAGACTACCTACATCCATATATCATGGTGTTATCTCCTGTACAATGGGGACATCTAGTGGTGAACAGAGCATAGTGCAATACAGACTACCTACATCCATGTATTATGGTGTTATCTCCTGTACAATGGGGACATATAGTGGTGAACAGAGCATAGTGCAATACAGACTACCTACATCCATATATTATGGTGTTATCTCCTGTACAATGGGGACATCTAGTGGTGAACAGAGCATAGTGCAATACAGACTACCTACATCCATATATTATGGTGTTATCTCCTGTACAATGGGGACATCTAGTGGTGAGCAGAGCATAGTGCACTACAGACTACCTACATCCATATATTATGGTGTTATCTCCTGTACAATGGGGACATCTAGTGGTGAGCAGAGTATAGTGCAATATAGACTACCTACATCCATAAATTATGGTGTTATCTCCTGTACAATGGGGACATCTAGTGGTGAGCAGAGCATAGTGCACTACAGACTATGTACAAACAAACTTGATGGTATTATCTTCTGTACAATGGGGACATCTAGTGGGATGCTACAAGACCTCAAAGACAGACTGACCATGATCCTGTACCGACTGAGTGCCCACAGCCTGTAAATCCAATCAGGATGACACAGACAGACCTACAAGCCCAGGGAGATTAGACTGTGGCAGCAATGGCACCAGGGGGTCCTGGAGGATGAGGACCACTTCCTGCTACAATACCCCAAGTACTCATCAGTGAGGAACACTCACCTCCAGAGACTCACCGCTCTCATCCCGGACTTCAATCCTAGAAGAGAAGAGGAAACTTCAAATTGTACTGGGAGAAGAAGAGCCAATGGTGAGAATAGCTTCACAATAGTCACAGCATGTCACAGACTGAGAGGGGCAGGAAAACCAAGGACTTTGCTGGATCTACCCCCCCTTCCCATCCAAACCCATCCAAACTCAACTGCTTTGGCTATTCTAAAATGTATGGGCAATACAGACTACCTACATCCATAGATCATGGTGTTATCTCCTGTACAATGGGGACATCTAGTGGTGAGCAGAGCATAGTGCACTACAGACTACCTACATCCATAGATTATGGTGTTATCTCCTGTACAATGGGGACATCTAGTGGTGAGCAGAGCATAGTGCAATACAGACTACCTACATCCACATATCATGGTGTTATCTCCTGTACAATGGGGACATCTAGTGGTGAGCAGAGCATAGTGCACTACAGACTACCTACATCCATATATTATGGTGTTATTGCCTGTACAATGGGGACATCTAGTGGTGAGCAGAGCATAGTGCAATACAGACTACCTACATCCATAGATCATGGTGTTATCTCCTGTACAATGGGGACATCTAGTGGTGAGCAGAGCATAGTGCACTACAGACTACCTACATCTATAGATCATGGTGTTATCTCCTGTATGGGGTGTTCAGGGTGGGGTAGCACCTCTGGTGTAAGGGCATTTCTCGTTCACCTTTGGTCCCCACCTGTCACTCAGCTCTCATCTGTGGCACCTAGCAGCTGTAGCATGCACAGCAGACACACCCCAGGCAACAGCTTTGACAGGCTGGCCAAACCAGGTTGAGGGTAGCCGTCGTGTCATTGACATTCGGGGAGATAGGGACTTGTTTGTCCCGACCATGTGAAGACAGACTCTGGCCTATTGAGTGGATAAGACTTACCAAAATAGGACCAACGGTCATGAAGGTGCATGCCGTTGAGGTCAACCACTGCGCCCGACCCATCTCCAACCATTTCGACTTTTATCCTGCAATTGGAGCAATATGGAATCTGGGAAGAGAGAGTGAGGCTGACTATACGCACCTCTCCCTCACTTTAATCTAATTCATGGGCAAGTCTTGACATCCCCCCTCAACGCCCATCATCACATTGAAGGGACAAAAGCTGCAAGCAGTGGACCAATTTACATGCCTTGGCAGCACCTTCTCCCGTGCAGTGACGATTGACATTGAGGTCAACTGCAGAATCACTAAGGCAAGCTCTGCATTCGTCAGACTGCGGACCAACATGTGGAATAAGCCTTGCTACAAAGCTTAAAGTCTACCGGGCAGTAGTGCTAACTACCGTGATGTATGTCAGAGAGACTTGGACTGTATACAGGAGGCACACTAGGCAACTGAACCACTTGCACGCGAATTGCCTACGCAGACTTCTGAGGATCCGGTGGCAGGACAAGGTTCCAGACACAGAAGTCCTCTCCAGAGCAGGCCTGCTGTCAGTTCACACCCTGCTGATTAGGGATGAGCCGAACACCCCCCGGTTCGGTTCGCACCAGAACCCGCGAACGGACCGAAAGTTCGCACGAACGTTAGAACCCCATTGACGTCTATGGGACTCGAACGTTCGAAATCAAAAGTGCTCATTTTAAAGGCTAATTTGCATGGTATTGTCCTAAAAAGGGTTTGGGGACCCGGGTCCTACCCCAGGGGACATGTATCAATGCAAAAAAAACTTTTAAAAACGGCCGTTTTTTCGGGAGCAGTGATTTTAATGATGCTTAAAGTAAAAAAAAAAAAGTGAAATATTCCTTTAAATATCGTACCTGGGGGGGTGTCTATAGTATGCCTGTAAAGTGACGCGTGTTTCCCATGTTTAGAACAGTCCCTGCACCAAATGTCATTTTTAAAGGAAAAAATCTCATTTAAAACTGCTTGCGGGTTTAATGTCATGTCGGGTCATGGCAATATGGATGAAAATCAGTGAGACAAACGGCATGGGTACCCCCCAGTCCATTACCAGGCCCTTTGGGTCTTGTATGGATATTAAGGGGAACCCCGCACCCAAATTAAAATAAGGAAAGGTGTGGGGCCACCAGGCCCTATATACTCTGAACAGCAGTATACAGGCGGTGCAAACAAGACAGGGACTGTAGGTTTGTTGTTAAGTAGAATCTCTTTGTAATTTTGAACATTTTTAACGTGTTTAGCTCCAGCCAAAAAATCTTTTCTAAGCTTTTTGGAAAACATAGGGAAGGGTTATCACCCCTGTGACATTTGTTTTGCTGTCTTTCCTCCTCTTCAGAAGATTTCACCTCACTTTTTTGTCCCAATGAAAAATGTTTTTTGAAAATTTGGGTTTTTTTGTGGAACAAGGATTGGAAAGCATCAGTGGAAAGGAGAACTTGTTTTCCCATATTAACTCTTACAGGAGAGAATTTCCCTTCCTAGGGGTAGATTTCATCTCACTTCCTGTTGTCTCCTTCCGTTTGCAAGTAGGAGTCGTTTGTAAGTTAGATGTTTGAAAGTAGGGTCCTGCCCTATATACTCAGCAGAAATTTGGGCCTTAGGTGTTGCTGTGGCCACAACACTGTAAGCCCTCACAGGGCCCTGCTGTGAAATATTAGATCAAGAATTGTAATTACATGCCCCTGTTGAACAGGAGCTGAAAAATTAGGCCTTAGGCACTGGTGCTGGTGCCACAACACTGCAACCCCTCACAGACACTCTAGTTGGAACGCAGGAACGAGCCCTGCTGCAAATTATTGCTTCAAAAATTGTAATTACACGCCCCTGTTAGACAGGGGCAGAAAAATTGGGCCTTAGGCACTGGTGCTGGTGCCACAACACTGCAACCCCTCACAGACACTCTAGTTGGAACGCAGGAACGAGCCCTGCTGCAAAGTATTGCATCAAAAATTGTAATTACACGCCCCTGTTAGACAGGGGCAGAAAAATTGGGCCTTAGGCACTGGTGCTGGTGCCACAACACTGCAACCCCTCACAGACACTCTAGTTGGAATGCAGGAACGAGCCCTGCTGCAAAGTATTACATCAAAAATTGTAATTACACGCCCCTGTTAAACAGGGGCTGAAAAATTGTGCCTTAGGCACTGGTGGTGGCGCCCAGAACCAAAAATGTTCTTACAAGCTATCAGCGTGATGATTGAGGAGGAAGAGGATAATTACTCAGGGATAGTCACTCAGCATCAGCATAGGCAGTCTTTGAAGGGATCTGAGATTTCAAAAAAAATTATTCGGTTACATCAGCATCAGGTGCTTGGTAGCTGGTGGTGATCCAAGACTCATTCATTTTTATGAAGGTCAGCCGATCGACCGAGTCGGTGGACAGACGCACCCTGTGATCGGTTACCACGCCTCCAGCAGCACTGAATGTGCGTTCCGAAAGAACGCTGGATGCAGGACAGGCCAGTAGCTCAATTGCATACTGTGCAAGCTCTGGCCAGTGATCCATCCTCAAGACCCAGTAACCCAGAGGATTTTCGGTGGGAAAGGTGTCCAAGTCTGATCTTGCCCCTAGGTATTCCTGCACCATGTAAAACAGACGCTGGCGATGGTTGCTGGAACCGATCATACCTTGGGGCTGCGGACCAAAAAATTGTCTGAACGCATCGGTCAGACGGCCACCTTCTCCACCGCTCCTTCTTTGACTGACCGAAGCCTCAGCAACACGTTGTCCAGAAACAGGAGTTTGTAACCTCCCAGTCTCTGGGAACGCGTTGCACAGACCTTTCTGCAAGGCCTCCCGAAGATGTTTCATCCTCTGCTCCCTCTGCGATGGCAAGATAAGGTCCGCAACCTTACCCTTGTAACGTGGATCAAGGAGGGTTGCCAGCCAGTATTGGTCCTTCTCCTTGATACCACGAATACGAGGATCCTTACGCAGGCTTTGCAGGATCAGGGAGGCCATGCAGCGTAGGTTTGCTGAGGCATTCGGTCCGGAGTCCTCTGGGTCACTAAGAACGACATGGTCCGCAGCCACCTCCTCCCAGCCACGTACAAGTCCATGTGTTTCTTGGGACTGATCCCTTAAAGACTGCTGCTGATGCTGAGTGCCAGGCTCCACCTCCATACTGACACAATCTTCCTCCTCCTCCTCTTCCTCCTCGTCCTCTTCCTGTGTGATCGGCGGGCACGCAGGAACACTGTCTGGATAAAGGGGGCCTTGAGAGCTAAGGAAGTCCTCCTCTTCCTGCCTCTGTTCTGCCTCAAGTGCCCTGTCCATTATTCCACGCAGCGTGTGCTCCAACAGGTGGACAAGGGGGACAGTGTCACTGATGCATGCACTGTCACTGCTCACCATCCTCGTGGCCTCCTCGAATGGTGACAGGACAGTGCATGCATCCCTGATCATGGCCCACTGGCGTGGGGAAAAAAAACCAAGCTCCCCTGACCCTGTCCTGGTGCCATAGTCGCACAGGTACTCATTGATGGCCCTCTGCTGCGTGTGCAGCCGCTGCAGCATGGCCAACGTTGAGTTCCACCTGGTGGGCATGTCACAGATTAGGCGGTTCTTGGGCAGGTTAAACTCCTTTTGGAGGTCCGTCAGCCGAGCACTGGCATTATATGACCGGCGGAAATGCACACAGACTTTCCTGGCCTGCCTCAGGACATCCTGTAAGCCCGGGTACCTGCCCAAGAACCGCTGCACCACCAAGTTAAGGACGTGAGCCAAACAGGGCACATGGGTCATTTGTCCCTGTCGGAGGGCAGAGAGGAGGTTGGTGCCATTGTCGCAAACCACCATTCCTGCCTTAAGTTGGCGTGGCGTCAACCACCTCTGAACCTGCCCCTGCAGAGCTGACAGAACCTCTGCCCCAGTGTGGCTCCTGTCCCCCAAGCACACCAGCTCAAGCACCGCATGGCATCTTTTGGCCTGCGTACTTGCGTAGCCCCTTGAACGCCTACGGAGCACCGCTGGTTCCGAGGAAGAGGCCATGGAGGAAGAAGAAGAGGAGGGGGTGGAGGAGAGAGGTGTGTCACAATCAGCATTTTGGAGGCGTGGTGGCGGAACAACCTCCAACACTACTGCACCTTGTCCTGCATCCTTCCCAGCTGCCAGCAGAGTCACCCAATGCGCCGTGAAACTTAGGTAACGTCCCTGTCCATGCCTGCTGGACCATGAGTCAGCGGTAATATGCACCTTACCGCTGACCGCCCTGTCCAGCGAGGCATGGACATTGCCTTCCACATGCCGGTAGAGAGCCGGAATCGCCTTCCGTGAGAAAAAGTGGCGTTTGGGTACCTGCCACTGAGGAACCGCACATTCCACAAACTCACGGAAGGGGGCAGAGTCTACCAACTGAAAAGGCAGCAGTTGAAGTGCTAGCAATTTTGCCAAGCTAGCATTCAACCGCTGGGCATGTGGATGGCTGGGAGCAAACTTCTTTCGGCGGTGCAGCAGCTGGGGCAGGGAAATTTGCCTGGTACAATCTGACGTCGGTGTACCAAAAGCAGATTGCCCACAAGTACTTGGCTGTGACACACCTAATTCTACACCTTCATTCCTCTCACTGCAGGTCTCAGAGAGGACTGAAGGTCTAGTGGGGTTGGAAATCTCAGCTGATGAGGAGCAAGGAGAGATCCTCTTTGTTCTTTGGTGTGGGTCTTTTAGATACGCTTGCCAACGAACTGCATGGCAGGTCAACATATGTCTGGTCAAGCATGTGGTACCCAAGCGGGAGATATTTTGGCCACGCGAGATACGCTTGAGACATATGTTGCAAATAGCAGCGGTGCGATCTGATGCACTCGTCTCAAAAAAGGCCCACACCAAAGAACTTTTTGAATAACGCGCAGAGACTGCAGCGCCCTGCACATGTGGAGCTTTGGGGTGTGATGCAGTCAATGTGCTGCCCTTAGGCTGGCCCCTGGAGGGCATCCTGCCTCGTTGGTGATGTGCTGCCGCCTCCTCCTCCTCCTCCTCCTCCTCCTCCTCCTCCTCCTCCTCTCTCCTATCAGGCACCCACGTTGAGTCAGTGACCTCATCATCCCCTCCCTCCTCATCACTGGAGCAAACCTGGCAGTATGCTGCAGCAGGGGGAGCATGACTGCCAGATTGCTGTCCTTCTTGGGCACCCCCTCTGTCCGCGCTCATGTTACTGCCTTCATCGAGCTCAGTATCGTCATCAGAGCCTTCCAAACGCTGGGCATCCTCCTGGAGCATGTACCCAACACTGTGGTCAAACAGTTCGAGGGAATCCTCATGAGGACATGGTGGAGCTAGGGAAGGAGTCACTGATGACATTGAGCTGAGGGAAGAGGCCGCTGCTTTGCCAGACAAAGCACCCTGGGCATGGGTGAGAGAGGATGAGGAGGATGAGGACGGCTTGGTCATCCACTCGACCAAGTCTTCCGCATGTTGCGGCTCAACATGGCCAGCTGCCGAAAAAAAGGCCAAGCGTGTCCCATGGCCACGTGCTGATGAGGATGCACCGTCTCCACGACCAGCACTAGACACAGAGCCTGCTTGCCCTCTCTTATTGGCTTGTGACTGTCTGCCTCTCCTTCTTGGCCTTCCAGACATACTAATGGCCTGTAGCTGCACTAAGCTGGGATAGAACACCTGTAATTTTCTTCAAGTAGCTTTATATACTGTAACCAGACAAGCCTGCCTGTCAGTAGGAAGATAACAGGAACGGATCTAGCTGAACACTGTGAGCAGGACGCACTGTACTAAATGTAAATAGTCTAGCTGCCTGACCGTGGTACTAATAGGATCAAATAGAACACCTGTAATTTTCTTCAGGTAGCTTTATATACTGTAACCAGACAAGCCTGCCTGTCAGTAGGAAGATAACAGGAACGGATCTAGCTGAACACTGTGAGCAGGACGCACTGTACTAAATGTAAATAGTCTAGCTGCCTGACCGTGGTACTAATAGGATCAAATAGAACACCTGTAATTTTCTTCAGGTAGCTTTATATACTGTAACCAGACAAGCCTGCCTGTCAGTAGGAAGATAACAGGAACGGATCTAGCTGTACACTGTGAGCAGGACGCACTGTACTAAATGTAAATAGTCTAGCTGCCTGACCGTGGTACTAATAGGATCAAATAGAACACCTGTAATTTTCTTCAGGTAGCTTTATATACTGTAACCAGACAAGCCTGCCTGTCAGTAGGAAGATAACAGGAACGGATCTAGCTGAACACTGTGAGCAGGACACACTGTACTAAATGTAAATAGTCTAGCTGCCTGACCGTGGTACTAATAGGATCAAATAGAACACCTGTAATTTTCTTCAGGTAGCTTTATATACTGTAACCAGACAAGCCTGCCGGTCAGTAGGAATTTAACAGGAACGGATCTAGCTGAACACTGTGAGCAGGACGCACTGCACTAAATGTAAATAGCAGGAACGGATCTAGCTGAACACTGTGAGCAGGACGCACTGCACTAAATGTAAATAGTCTAGAAGATAACAGGAACGGATCTAGCTGAACACTGTGAGCAGGACGCACTGCATTAAATGTAAATAGTCTAGATAGAAGATAACAGGAACGGATCTAGCTAAACTGAATACAGTGTATATATATATATGCAACACCTGGGATGCATATATATACACAATACACTGTAAGTGCAGCTAACTGACTGACTGTTCTGCCTAATCTATCTAACTCAAATCAAATGACACTGTCTCTCTCTCTCTCTATCTCTCAGCACACCGGAACACACACTACACAGGGCCTCCGTGCAGGCGGCCTTATATAGTGTGGGGTGTGTACTAAATGCCCTGAGCCGTAATTGGCCAAAGCCACCCTGGCTTTGGCCAATTACAGCTCTCTCTACTGACAGCGCTGTGATTGGCCAAGCATGCGGGTCATAGTGCATGCTTGGCCAATCATCAGCCAGCAATGCACTGCGATGCCGCAGTGAATTATGGGCCGTGACGCGCCACACGAATTTAGCGCGAACGGCCCATAACGTTCGCAATTCGGCGAACGATCGAACAGCCGATGTTCGAGTCGAACATGGGTTCGACTCGAACACGAAGCTCATCCCTACTGCTGATGAAAGCCCAGACACGCTGGGCAGGCCATGTTGCAAGGACGCCAGACCACCGCATTCCCCAAACAGCTCCTCTACGGTGAGCCGTCTCAAGGAAAGCGATGACGTGGGGGACAAAATAAGCGATACAAAGATACGCTGAAAGCCTCTCTCAAGTCCCTGGATATCAACCCCACCTCCTGGGAAACCCTGGCACAAGACCGATCGACATGGCGCACGCTGATCCACCAAGGCTGTCAGACGTCTGAATCCAGAAGGACAACCATAGCGCAAGAGAAGCGAGCACTCTGCAAAGCCAGAGTTGCAAATGCTGCAACAGTGGTGCCCACACATGACTGCCCAGTATGTGGCAGAACATTCCGTGCCCGTATCGGTCTTAACAGCCACCTGCGGACACACCGTGGACAGCCAACAACCTAATCAATATCAAGGTCCTCTTCGAAAACAACAAACATCATCATCTCCTGTACAATGGCAACATCTAGTGGTGAGCAGAGCACAGTGCAATACAAACTACCTACATCCATATATTATGATGTTATCTCCTGTACAATGGGGACATCTAGTGGTGAGTGAAGTATAGTGCACTACAGACTATGTACAAACAAATTTGATGGTGTTATCTTCTGTACAATGGGGACATCTAGTGGGGTGCTACAAGACCTCAAAGACAAACTGACCATGATCCTGTACCGACTGAGTGCCCACAGCCTGTAAATCCAATCAGGATGACACAGACAGACCTACAAGCCCAGGAATAGTAGACTGTGGCAGCAATGGCACCAGGGGGTCCTGGAGGATGAGGACCACTTCCTGCTACAATTCAGTGAGGAACACTTACCTCCAGAGACTCACCGCTCTCATCCCGGACTTCAATCCTAGAAGAGAAGAGGAAACTTCAAATTGTACTGGGAAAAGAAGAGCCAATGGTGAGAATAGCTTCACAATAGTCACAGCATGTCACAGACGGAGAGGGGCAGGGAAACCGAGGACTTTTGCTGGATCTACCCCCCCTTCCCATCCAAACCCATCCAAACTCAACTGCTTTGGCTATTCTAAAATTTATGGGCACTTCAAACTACCTACATCCATATATCATGGTGTTATCTCCTGTACAATGGGGACATCTAGTGGTGAGCAGAGGATATCTCCTGTACAATGGGGACATCCAGTGGTGAGTGAAGCATAGTGCGCTACAGGCTACCTACAACCATATATGATGGTGTTATCTCCTGTACAATGGGGACATCTAGCCGTGGTCAGAGGATATCTCCTGTACAATGGGGACATCTAGCGGTGGTCAGAGGATATCTCCTGTACAATGGGGACATCTAATGGTGAGTGAAGCATAGTGCACTACAGACTACCTACTGTGACGGAACCGTTCAGCTTCCGTCAAGATAGAGCTTCCTCCAGTCTGGAACCAGATATTATAAGTGAGCATCCAAGACAAAGTCAAGTGGTCACCATATCAATCACCTCTGCAAGAGATGATCAGACAGAAACAATAGGTGACTTAATTAACACAATTAACAATGTTAGAGAATACAATTACAATAAACACCTTATATCAGGAGACACCAGATAGGTTGCTTTGAGCTGCTGATATTAACATTTGGTCTGAGTCTCACAGTCTGAACCAGTCATTGCTGGTTTGGGCCTAGAGACCCTAAATATGTATCTGGGTCCTCCAGTTCCCAGAGTCTGTGTGTTTTGGGGAGACATGGACTTGAATCCAAGGTAACGTTACTGCAAGGGTCCCCCAGGCACACACCTTACAAAGAGTAGTGCTCCCTTAAAAGCCAGGGTCCATTATCAGTGGGCAAGCTGCTAGCCTGTGGTCCCCTCTAAAAGCCTCTGTCCCAGGTGAGTCTGTCACACCTACATCCATATACTATGGTGTTATCCCCTGTACAATGGGGACATCTAGATCCCGTGTACAATGGGGACATCTAGTGGTGAGTAAAGTATAGTGCACTACAGACTACCTATGTATCTTCTGTACAATGGGGACATCTATTGTTTAGTAGAGGATAGTACATTACAGGCTTCTTTTATTTATGTACTAGTGTGTTATCTACTGTACAATGGGAACATTTAATGATGAGCAGAGTATAGTGTGCTATATTCTACCTACGCATATATATATATATATATATATATATATATATATATATATATATATATATATATATTGCTGTTGTATGTTGTAAACAGGGGGCATGTAGTGGCGAGGGAAGCATAGCGCACAGCAGTCTAGCTACATTCACATACAGTATTATACTATTATGTCCTGTAAAACTTGAAGGAGCCTGGATATAGAGACCGCTTCTTGTCCAACAGGGACACGGAATATAGAGTCCTCCCAGAAGTTCTGAATCTTTTGGTAACCAGGTGCTGGCTAACTCTTTGCCTTTGTCATGCTGGGACATTCTGTAACACCAGCTGCTGTGGGCCTGTTTCCCTCTAGCCTGGACACTGTGTTATCATCTTCTGAATGCAGAGCAATCAGAGACCACTTGTGAGAGGAGGGAATCATGGGATATGTGGTCAGAGGAGCCAGGATATGTATTGGAGCCAGACTGCTGAAGACTACCAGTTCCAGCCAGTTGGGAGAGAGAGAAGAATGCTGGGCAAGGACATAAATAATCTGGTCTGGGGAGGAGTCTTTCTCTTGGGACCATGGCCTTCAGCTGAAAGCAGGGACCCAGCCACTCTGGGGAAGACAGCGTGGAGTCTAGGGCATGGCGCTGCATTTGGGGGCTCGTCCGGGATACCCCTCATGGTTGGCCCTATCAAGCAGTGGTTGCAGCGCCACCCCCAAGAGATGAAGAACGAATTGACTCAGCCACTTGGGGTCAGGAGCAAGGTAGCTGACTGGAGTTGTGTACAGTGGTGGATGTACCTGGAAGCGAATGGACCAAAAGGGAAGTGAGAAAGGTGGTACCAGGTCAAAGGGCAAAGGGCCTATCAATGATATGAAAACCAAGTTCAACCTAGACTGCGCAGGTGCCTTGTTGGAGTGGAGAGTGGCTATACCAGCTTGTTTTTAGAAGGACGTTGTGAGTTTGGCAGAAGGGGTCAAGACTCAAGTAATACCGTTTTTGCTGGTTGGGGACCTGGAGGAGGATTGCTCACCGGTCAGGTCAATAAGTGTCAGTGGTTAAGAGCTTAGTGAAGAATAATAAAGTTTCAGTCCATCAAGGATACAGGAAGCTTTGGTTCTTCTCAGGGCAGATTCCAACCCCTGCTGGAGAGGAAGAATTTTAAAGCTGCGTTCGCTTCTGTGCACGAGCATGGAGGGATGGACGCTCTTTACATTTGTTTTGTTATTTGTTATATTTTTTAATTTTTACACTGTCCCTTTATTTTTTTTAGCACTTGTATTCCTATTACAATAAATGTAAACATCCCTTGTAATACAAATAAGGAATGACAGGTCCTCTTTATGGAGAGATCGGGGGACTTCAAGACCCCCAAATATCTCCTCTACTTTGAAAAGTAAAAGATCAAAAAAACTTTTACTTAAAAAAAAAAAAAAAAAAAGTTTACTTCCATCCCCTAGACTGGTAGTGACTTCATGACGTCGGTCCTGTCCTCCAAGGTCATAGAGGCGATCAGAGACGATCTGGTCTCTCCTCACCTCTATGGCCAGCCACGCAGTCGGATCGTTTCCTGGGCTCGCCGTTAGGAGTGGTAAGCCCGAGAAGCACCGGTGAGCAGTGGGTGGGGTGGGGGTTAATGTTACTAATGAATACTCCCTGGGTGTAGCCATATATTTATTATATCACCCTGAATCAAGGCGGTTAAGCCGGTAATTCCAGGAAATTGATTCTGTGGCGGATGGCGGTTGGCGGTTGGCGGCTGGCCAGGACAGGTCTCTGGAAGGTGACAATTTTTTCATCGGAGGTGTCTTATTACACAAAGCTGACGTTATCTCTCCTAATACGGAGTAATCCTCCCGTTATTGGGGTTCCCCGGTATTTAAAAGTCATGTTTTATTATCGATCCGTGTTGCTACAAAAATTAGTTTCACTAAAGATAAAAATATACAATTTATGCCACTTGCTGACCCGGCCCAATTTTATTGTATAATATAAAAGATGATGTTACGCAGAGTAAACAGACACCTATCATGTCATGCTTTAAAATCGCGCACGCTCCTGGAATGGTGCCAAGCTACGATACCTAACCACTTGCCCCTCCAAGCCAATTCTCTTCTCTCCTACATGTAAAAATCATAGTTTTTTATCATTTTTTTTTTTTTTTTGCTAGAAAATTACACAGAACCCCCAAACATTATATATATATATATATATATATATATATATATTGGCAGAGACCCTAGGGAATAAAATGGCGGTTGTTGCAATTTTTTTTAATGTCACACTGTATTTGCGCAGCAATTTTTCAAATGTGATTTTTTTTTGGGGGGGAAAAAAAAACACTTTCCTGACAGACTCCATGGCAGCCCCGCCTCCATAACTACCCTACAGGACACACCTTTCCCATAAATCTTTGCTGTGGGCCGCGTTCCTTTTTTCTCCTCCTCCGTAGGACCAAGTCGATGGTTCTCCTACCTGAAGATGACTCCCTTGCGATCAGGATTGGCTGAGAGGCCAGGTGTCATGTCCCTCTGATAAGCCTTGACCTTTAAGCAAGGGTATGGAGCGTATAAGCAGAGTAGCGCTGAAGATCTGGAAGACTGGCCATTGGCAGGCAAGTGCGTACGGGCCAGATTGCCTAGCTTTCAGCAGGTGGCAATTATCTGCAAAAGTCCCATATGTATGTGTGTGTGGATGGTCCTCTCGGTCCAAGCGATCGTATGGTGGAGTGGTGAGACAAAGCAACAATAGTAAGAAGAGCCGGCAAGACTGTAATCCTTGAAGTGTCCTTTATTGGTACATCAGAGTGACAATAAAACAATAATGCTGACGCTTTTCAGCAATAGCCTTAGTTGTAGCTAGTTTGAAACAGATATGGCAAGATATAGAGTCAGGTCCATAAATATTGGGACATCGACACAATTCTAATCTTTTTGGCTCTATACACCACCACAATGGATCTGAAATGAACAAGATTTGATTTAACTGCAGACTTTCATCTTTAATTTGAGGGTATTTACATCCAAATCAGGTGGACGGTGTAGGAATTACAACAGTTTGTATATGTGCCTCCCACTTTTTAAGGGACCAAAAGTAATGGGACAATTGGCTGTTCAGCTGTTCCATGGCCAGGTGTGTGTTATTCCCTCATTATCCCATTTACAAGGAGCAGATAAAAGGTCCAGAGTTCATTTCAAGTGTGCTATTTGCATTTGGAATCTGTTGCTGTCAACTCTCAATATGAGATCCAAAGAGCTGTCACTATCAGTGAAGCAAGCCATCATTAGGCTGAAAAAACAAAACAGACCCATCAGAGAGATAGAAAGAACATCAGGTGTGGCCAAATCAATTGTTTGGAACATCCTTAAAAAGAAAGAACGCACCGGTGAGCTCAGCAACACCAAAAGACTCGGAAGACCACGGAAAACAACTGTGGTGGATGACCACAGAATTCTTTCCTGGTGAAGAAAACGGAAAATTGTATACTCACCTTTTCGTAATTTTCCTTTCCTGTCGTATCTTCATGGCAGCATACACTTTGGGTTGTGACTCCGCCCCTCACAACCTGATAGGACCACATAGCTATAAGTTGTAAAGATGGCCCCCGCCCCAGTATTCTCCGTATATATCACCTCAGACGGGTGGGTGATTGTATGCTGCCCTGAAGATACGACAGGAAAGGAAAATTACGGAAAGGTGAGTATACAATTTTCCGTTTTCCTGTCGCATCATGGCAGCATACTCTTTGGGGAGTAACTCGCAAAGACTGGGTGGGAATTCAAACTAAGTTTATTAACAAAGAACAGAAGAATTGGCCTGGATAACGGATCTTCCGAAATCCACTGTGGATAAGCAGGCGGAATCCACCTTGTAATGGGACATAAAGGTGCTCCTGGAAGACCAGGTGGCCGCTCTGCAAATTGTCTCCGCCGAGACTCGACAATATGCTGCCCAGGAGGTTGCCACTGCCCTAGTGGAGTGTGCCCTTAAGCCCTCAGGTACTTGATGATTGCTTAGTGAGTAGGCCTTTTTGATGGTCTTCACCAGCCATGACGCAATTGTGCCTGAGGATGCCGCTTGACCTCTCTTGAATCCATGCGGAATGATTAGGAGACTTTCAGTCTTCCTGATGGATCTTGTAGCTGAAAGATACTGCAGGACATTACCCTTGACGTCCAGAGGGTGAGGGTCGCCTTGTTCCGTACTGAGGGCCGGAAGGTTAATCTCCTGGTTGAAGTGAAAGGACGAGGATACTTTGGGGATGAACCGGTCCGAAGGTTTCAAGACTAACCTGTCTGGCAATACAATCAGATATGGATCACTGGCCATTAAGGCTTGCATCTCTGACACCCTCTTAGCCGATGTTATGGCTATGAGGAATGAGACTTTCAGCGTCAGATCCCATAAGGATATGTTCTCATTAGGAAAAAACGGCTCCTTAGATAAAGCTTTCAGTACGACTGAGAGGTTCCAGACTGGGAAGGAAGGTTTCCTAGGCGGCTTCAGCTTTAGACAGGCCCTTTGAAACTGAATCACAAGGGGATCTTGTGCCCATCTGACTCCTGTCAAGGCGGACAGGGCCAAGACTTGGACCTTTAAGGTACTTGATCTAAGGCCCTTCTCTAGGCCTAACTGGAGAAACTCCAGGACCTGTGACACCGATGGTGAGGATGGGTTCCAACCTTGCTGTTGAGCGAAGGCGGTAAACTTCTCCCAGACTCGCCTGTAAGTATTATTCGTGGTAGGCCTCCTGGCCTGGAGAAAGGTATCTGCCACCCTCTGGGAACAGCCTTGCTCTAGGTACCTAGCCCTTTCAGTCTCCAAGCCATCAAATGTAGCTTCTCCGGGTTCGGGTGAAGAAGATGACCTTAGGAGAGTAGGTCTGGCGACAACGGAAGGGGCAGGGGATCTGCCGTATTCAGCTGCATCAGAGTGGTAAACCATGGCCTCCTCGGCCAGAAGGGAATCACTGCCACCACCAGTGCCGATGACTCCTTGAGTCTCAGGAGAAACCTCGCTATGAGAGGAGTTGGAGGGAAGATGTATCCCAGCTGGAAATTCCAGGGGTGCAGGAGACAATCCGTCCCCTCCGCCGAAGGGAATGGTATTCTTGATAGGAATCTCCGGCATTTCACATTCTCTGGGGTTGCCGCCAGGTCTATCTCTGGTGAACCCCAAGTCCGGGATATGAGGGCGTAGGCCTGTGGGTTCAGAGACCACTCGTGGTTGGAGGTGAAATTCCTGCTCAGCGAGTCGGCCAGCACATTCTGGACTCCCGGAACATAGATTGCCCTTAGGCTTAACAGGTTCACTTGTGCCCACTCTAGGACAGGACGGACCTCCTGCATCATGGACCTGCTTCTGGTGCCCCCCTGCCTGTTGACATAGGCAACTGCAACCTTGTTGTCCATTCTCAGAAGAACATGTCTTCCTCTCAAGAGGGAGCTGAAGGACAGGAGCGCCTGGAGTGCTGCTCTCATTTCTAACACATTTGACACTGTGTCCTGTGCCCTGAATGGCCAGCGGCCTTGAGCCGCAAAGTGCTGATGGTGAGCTCCCCACCCCTGCAGACTGGCATCTGAGGTCACCGTCTCCTGGTGAGGGGTGATAATGTTTTTGCACCTTCTTAAGTTGCGAGGCCGAGTCCACCACAGCAATGATTGCTTCACCTCCTGAGGGATGTGGATCGACTGGGACATTGAAATCCCGTTCCACTGGCGCAGGAAGGAAATCTGGAAAGACCTCGAGTTCCACTGCGCCCACTGAACCATCGGAATGGTGGATGCCAAAGAGCCCAGGATACTGAGGCATGTTCTGGCTGGTAGCCTCTTGGCCGAGATAGCCTTCTTCACCTTCTGAATCAGGGGAGTAATCTTCTCCTCTGGAAGCTCCACCGTGTTCTCTCTCGTGTCCAGCTCGGCCCCTAAAAAGACCATTCTCTGAGTGGGATGGATACTGCTTTTCTCCCAGTTTATCAGCCACCCTAGAGACTGTAAGGTGGAGACCAGGATTCCCTGATGCTGGATGAGAGATTCCCTGTTGTCCGAGAGAAGCAGGATGTCGTCCAGGTAATGGTGGACTCTCAATCCCCTCTCTCTCAAGTGGGCTATCACGGGCAATAGAACTTTCGTGAACGTCCTGGGTGCGGTGGAGATTCCAAACGGAAGACTTCGGAATTGGAAGTGCCAGCTGTTTATTGTAAATTGGAGGAATCTATGGAACTCTGCGTGAATCGGGATATGTAAGTATGCGTCTCGAAGATCGATTGAGAGCATCCAGTCTCCCCGATTTATCGCCTGGAGAATTGATTGAAGGCTCTCCATCCTGAATGTTTCTACCAGAATTGACCGGTTGAGTTTCTTTAGGTCCAGGACGGGACGAAAGTCCCCTGACTTTTTCCTTACCAGGAAGAGTGGGGAATAGAAACCTTGACCTCTTTGAGATGGTGCGACCTCCACTATTGCTTGTTTCCTTAACAGGTCCTGGATATACTGGACCAAGGACAGCCTTTTCTCTCTGGAAGGAGGAAGTTTGGTTGCGCAGAAGTGACCCCTTGGTGGGCGGTTCTTGAACGACCACCTGTGCCCGACCCGGATGGTGGATAGTGTCCATGGATCTTTTATCAATTCCGCCCAAACCAACTTGAAACTTGTGAGCCTGGCACCCACTACCGCTGGTTGGGCGGGCGTACCTTCAAAAAGGTTTCTGTTCATTGGAGGCCGGGGTCTTGGTTTTTTGGAATTTGAGGAAGGACGTCTGAGGGTTCTTCCAAGTTCTCCTGTACTCCTTCCCAGGTCTATAGGATTTTGCATCCCTGTATCTTTCCGGGAGATTGCACTTGAAGGGAGGCGCTCTTTGCTGTTTTGGTCTTCTGTCCAGACCAGACTTCCCACCTGTCACTTTGGATATTGCTGTATCCAGCTTTGCGCCAAAGACGTTAAGTCCATCATATGGAATCCTGCACCAGTTGGACTTTGAGGCCGGGTCGGCTGACCAGGGTTTAAGCCAAAACGCCCTCCTGGCCATTACCGTGGCTAACATAGATCTCGAAGTGGATCTAATGGTATCCACCGAGGCTTCCGCCACGAAGTCCCCTGCGAGACTGAGTTCCTGTAGGGCTTTAACGATCTGGTCTTGATCTGCGCCTTCAGCCACGAGTTTCGTGGTGTTTGCAGACCACCCGGAAATAGCTTTCCCGATGGCGGCCAGTGCCACTGCTGGTCTGCAGGCACCCCCTGCGAAAACGTAGGCCCTTTTAAGGTCCGTATCCACCTTCCTGTCCAGGACATCCCTGAACGTCACTGCCTCCTCAATGGGAAGCGTCACATGCCTGGCTAGGCGCATCAAAGAGGCCTCCACCACTGGAGGGGAAACCAGGGGAGATACCCTGGGTTCTTTTAGAGGATACAACTTGGTAAGCCTGTTAGAGAGACTAACTTTCTTCTCTGGATTCTGCCATTCATCTTTAATAAGCTCATCCAGTTTCTCTATGAATGGAAAGGCTTCAGGCACTTTCTTGAGATTTGGAAAGTACTTCCTTTGTTTCTGTTGTACCTCTTCAGGTTCTTCCCAGTTAATCACTTCCTTGACCGATTTCACAAAGGGGTCTATGAGCGAAAAATCAAAGCCTGCTGCTGCCTCCAGTTCTTCCTCATCTGACGGGAATTCTTGTTCCCTAGATGTACTGGGATGGGATGGAGAGGTGCTTAGGGCTGTAACCTCCACGTCTGGAGTTGAGATATGTGTAGCAGGGACTCAGGTAGGCTCTACAGTGACCAGTTCTTTCTCTCTGCTGGCTTCGTCCATGCATTTGCAGGAGGCTAATCTGTCTGGTAGGGCTGTGGCCCGCATACCCAGCATGCATTCCCTGCCGGCCGGGAGGGATGAGCAGAAGACTGACGTCTACGTGCAGGGGATCTCCTGTGATAGGAACGCCTATGCCTGGAGTAGGAACGACTCCTCCTGCGGCTTCCTCTGTGGGCTGAGCGACTTCTGCCGCATGAGCGGCTTCGCCTATGGCTGGAGCGGCTTCTCCTGCGAGAGGTCTCTCTTCGTCTTGATTTTGACGACCTTGATGACCTGGTAGGGCTGACCAATTAGGCAGCATTAGTACGATCCTGCTCTCTTTTTCAATCTTCACTACTTACCATGGAAATCCCCCCCCCTTACCTATTGGGCTGATGGTGATCTGCTGGGGCAGCGGTCTCCATGGAAAGGAAAACTGTGATAGACCTGGCAGAGATATAGGCAGGTATAAACATGCAGTCAGCCAAACACAGGTACCAGAAGAAAGGAGAAACCACTTACCCCAAGGGGGAAACGCCAGAAGGAAAAACAGAGCTGATAAAGCAGTCAGGGTGTCTTCAGGAACCAGAGGCATCATATAATGACAGATTGAGGCTTTTAAAAGGACCGCCATGGCCGCCGAGGTCACGACCCGCCCGCACATGCATAGTAGCGGCGTGCCCCGCTCAGCGCCATCTTGGAACCTGGCAAACCGACCAGGCCAGTGGGAGACACAGGGGGACTACAGCACCCAGAAAAACACACAGAAGGAATGAGACCGCTGCACACAACTAAGCCTATTTAAGGCTTATACTGGAGCCGCAACATACCCCTGAGATCACCAGAGTGGGGTTCCTTCCATCTAGCTCATTTAGAGGCTGTACAGGTAAGGACTTCCACCCAGGAGAGGCTAGAACCTGGCTGGGGCGAATTCGGTAAGGGGATGCTTCTGACATCTTCAGTCCTTCAGGTGAGGAAAAATAAGAGAATACTGGGGCGGGGGCCATCTTTACAACTTATAGCTATGTGGTCCTATCAGGTTGTGAGAGGCGGAGTCACAACCCAAAGTGTATGCTGCCATGATGCGACAGGAAAACACCCTTCACAACAGTTGGCCAGATCAAGAACACTCTCCAGGAGGTAGGTGTATGTGTGTCAAAGTCAACAATCAAGAGAAGACTTCACCAGAGTGAATACAGAGGGTTCACCACAAGATGTAAACCATTGGTGAGCCTCAAAAACAGGAAGGCCAGATTAGAGTTTGCCAAACAACATCTAAAAAAGCCTTCACAGTTCTGGAACAACATCCTATGGACAGATGAGATCAAGATCAACTTGTACTAGAGTGATGGGAAGAAAAGAGTATGGAGAAGGAAAGGAACTGCTCATGATCCAAAGCATACCACCTCATCAGTGAAGCATGGTGGTGGTAGTGTCATGGCGTGGGCATGTATGGCTGCCAATGGAACTGGTTCTCTTGTATTTATTGATGATGTGACTGCTGACAAAAGCAGCAGGATGAATTCTGAAGTGTTTCGGGCAATATTATCGGCTCATATTCAGCAAAATGCTTCAGAACTCATTGGACGGAGCTTCACAGTGCAGATGGGCAATGACCCGAAGAATACTGCGAAAGCAACCAAAGAGTTTTTTTAAGGGAAAGAAGTGGAATGTTATGCAATGGCCAAGTCAATCACCTGACCTGAATCCGATTGAACATGCATTTCACTTGCTGAAGACAAAACTGAAGGGAAAATGCCCCAAGAACAAGCAGGAACTGAAGACAGTTGCAGTAGAGGCCTGGCAGAGCATCACCAGGGATGAAACCCAGCGTCTGGTGATGTCTATGCGTTCCAGACTTCAGGCTGTAATTGACTGCAAAGGATTTGCAACCAAGTATTAAAAAGTGAAAATTCGATGGATGATTGTTAATCTGTCCCATTACTTTTGGTCCCTTAAAAAGTGGGAGGCACATATACAAACTGTTGTAATTCCTATACCGTTCACCTGATTTGGATGTAAATACCCTCAAATTAAAGCTGAAAGTCTGCAGTTAAAGCACATCTTGTTCCTTTCATTTCAAATCCATTGTGGTGTGTAGAGCCAAAAAGATTAGAATTGTGTCCATGTCCCAATATTTATGGACCTGACTGTATATATACTCACATACACATATACAAGCTCCACCTCTACATAATTGGCCTGCCAGGTTAGTGTCACAGAAAATTAGCATATTTAATTGATACCCACCAATCAGTCAAGTGGTTGGTGACTACACCTGTTTTCAGCCAGCAAGAGAAATAGTTTCTCAGGTACGGGCATGTACGGCATATCCAAAGATACTACCTATACTGGCGAGAAACTTTTTTATCCTGTACATTCCAGAGGGAACACAGTAGACATCTTTCAACACGTTGTGGAGAGGGAACTCCTGTCTTTGAAAGAAGCGATTGACAGTACTTTATCTCGAACGTTCAACAACATCAGTACGTTGGGGATACACATTTCCTGTCATCGATCGATGCATCGATGGAATTACTATAGCTCTGTTTTTCTTATTTTATCATTCTAAGTGTTACGTTTTTTTTCCATTATTACCTTTTATACTTTATACTTCATTTATCATGGTTTTGGTTTTTTCACCACATGTCATTTAACTTTAATTTTCCATCATCGCCTCATTTCATCACCCGTTCACTTTAGCATAGATGATAGTTGTCTATATTAGTTTCGAGTGTGTTAATTGAACAAGCCCCGATCTCCATTAGTGCTCAGTGTGGTTCATCTCTGGCTTATCATGTGACTGGGAGCGCAATATATACCACTTCTAAGATGGCCCCATCAGAGCCTGAGGAAGAAGCATGCTGAACTTTAATCTGGAAGTGACCACATCGTAGCAGGACGTTCCGGTGTTCACAGATCCCTTCCCCTGGATACTGAAGGCATTGGACTCCACCACTGCGTTCTCTACCGAGGACGGCTTCTCGGCGCACACCGGTCCCAGCCCTGCATCCTCTGGATAAGTGCGGATGACATCCATTATACATGCCTGTCTCTCTCATCTGTTTGTGAGTGTATCCGCTATTTTTTTTACATTGAATCCATTAAATTTTTAATATACTACGGTTAGAAGGCGCCGCTTTCTTTCCCTCGCTTCGTTTCAGATCAACTTCTATCTGCAAGCAGGCAGCCTTCCTTCCAACTAGTTTTTACTGCTTTTATGGACATTGCCAAATGGACTTTATTTAAATCATTTATGTGCTGGTTTATCAGCTGCATCCTCACCCAGAGTGCGCTCAATCCACCTCACTTTGTTGTCCCTGTGTTCCATCACCTCCCCAAGATACACAAACCTGAAACACCTGTAAAAGGTCGTCCAATAGTAGTAGGTATTGGTTCACTCCTTGAGAGATTAGGTGAATGGGTAGACCAGCATCTGCAACCTTAAAGTGACAAGACTGCTGGGCTATATAGAAGACACAGCATCAGTCCTACACAGGGCTTTTTTTTGTCAGACAATAGGTGCAGGAACTCCCCTTTTCCGAGTCACCCCTTTTCCCCGCCCCTACCCACATCCGAGCACCATCCCTTGGTTCCATCTCCTACCCACATCCGAGCACCATCCCTTGGTTCCATCCCCTACCCACATCTGAGCACCATCCCTTGGTTCCATCCCCTACCCACATCCGAGCACCATCCCTTGGTTCCATCCCCTACCCACATCCGAGCACCATCCCTTGGTTCCATCCCCTACCCACATCCAAGCACCATCCCTTGCTTCCATCCCCTACCCACATCCGAGCACCATCCCTTGGTTCCATCCCCTACCCACATCCGAGCACCATCCCTTGGTTCCATCCCCTACCCACATCCGAGCACCATCCCTTGGTTCCATCCCCTACCCACATCCGAGCACCGTCCCTTGGTTCCATCCCCTACCCACATCCGAGCACCGTCCCTTGGTTCCATCCCCTACCCACATCCGAGCACCGTCCCTTGGTTCCATCCCCTACCCACATCCGAGCACCATCCCTTGGTTCCATCCCCTACCCACATCCAAGCACCATCCCTTGGTTCCACCCCCTACCCACATCCAAGCACCATCCCTTGGTTCCATCCCCTACCCACATCCGAGCACGATCCCTTGGTTCCATCCCCTACCCACATCCGAGCACCATCCCTTGGTTTCACCCCCTACCTACATCCGAGCACCGTCCCTTGGTTCCATCCCCTACCCACATCCGAGCACCATCCCTTGGTTCCATCCTCTACCCACATCCGAGCACCATCCCTTGGTTCCACCCCCTACCCACATCCGATCACCATCCCTTGGTTCCATCCCCTACCCACATCCGAGCACCATCTTTTGATTCCACCCCCTACCCACATCCGAGCACCGTCCCTTGGTAGACCCCCCCGCAAAAATAGATCCCCTCCAGCTAGAATAGATCCCCCAGCAGTGAGCATCAATACCCTGCAGCACACCCCGGCACCCCTTGCCATTACATACAGTCAGTCCAGGTGGTGCCGGTAACTGCGTTCCCCCACGTTCCTGCTGAAAAAAAACCCTGGTCCTACAACATATAAATGAAGTACAATGGGCAGAGCAATTTTTGTGGGTTACTTTAGACGTTAAGTCTCTCTATTCATGCATACCACATCATCTTGCTCTAGACGCGCTACAATATCACATGTCCAAATATAGTTTCTATGATCCCCAGCTCAAAGAATTCATCATCATGGCTGTCACCTTTTTATTACAACACAATTACTCCTTCTTTCATGATTCCTTCTATGTACAATGCTGTGGAGCCTCCATGGGAGCTAAATTGTCTCCATCATTAGCTAATTTGTACATGGGATGGTGGGAAGAATGTTTTCTTTTTTTTCACATCTCAATCTTTATGCACCCCACATCCATTGGTATGGGCGTTACATAGACGACCTGATCTTAATCTGGGACCACACTGATTCCTCCTTAACTTCTTTTGTCTCATACCTCAACAACAACAACAGCCTTAATCTTGAATTCTCTTATGTGAGCAACAAGACCATGATTGACTTTCTAGATATCACTCTCAGGGGTGACCCCAGCACTGGCCTTATAAATGCTGGAACCTTCGGCAAACCCACTGCCGGAAATTCCTTACTTCTGGCCTCTAGCTGCCATCCACCCCATACTATTCGTTCCATCCCGGGTGGGTGAGTTCATTAGAGCCAAGCACAACTGCTGTACCCCAGAAGGTTTTCAGCTAGAATGTTCCAACATCTCAAAACGATTAGGTGATAGAGGCCATCAGAAGTGGCACATCAATAGAGCCATTTCTATAGCCTCAGGGAAGGACAGGAACAATCTAATACATAACAGAGAGAAATCCCTTTGCTCTTTAAAACATACAAAACATATCAATCAAAAGAACAAGGACAAAAGTTCCCTTCCCTTTGTCACCACTTTTTCCAGAGAGTTTAATCAGATAAAACAGATTTTAACAAACATCTTCCCATCCCCTATGGCAGCCATTCTCAACCAGGTTTCCTCCAGAGGTTTGGAGGGGTTCCTCCAGTGGTTTGCTAGGGGTTCCTCCAGAGGTTTGGAGGGGTTCCTCCAGAGGTTTGCTAGGGGTTCCTCCAGAGGATTGGAGGGGTTCCTCCAGAGGTTTGCTAGGGGTTCCTCCAGAGGTTTGGAGGGGTTCCTCCAGAGGTTTGCTAGGGGTTCCTCCAGAGGTTTGCTAGGGGTTCCTCCAGAGGTTTGGAGGGGTTCCTCCAGAGGTTTGCTAGGGGTTCCTCCAGAGGTTTGGAGGGGTTCCTACAGAGGTTTGCTAGGGGTTCCTCCAGAGGTTTTCTAGGGGTTCCTCCAGAGGTTTGGACGGGTTCCTCCAGAGGTTTGCTAGGGGTTCCTCCAGAGAATTGGAGGGGTTCCTCCAGAGGTTTGCTAGGGGTTCCTCCAGAGGTTTGCTAGGGGTTCCTCCAGAGGTTTGCTAGGGGTTCCTCCAGAGGTTGGGAGGGGTTCCTCCAGAGGTTTGCTAGGGGTTCCTCCAGAGGTTTGGAGGGGTTCCTCCAGAGGTTTGCTAGGGGTTCCTCCAGAGGTTTGGAGGGGTTCCTCCAGAGGTTTTCTAGGGGTTCCTCCAGAGGTTTGCTAGAGGTTCCTTAAGCTGTGGCTGATGAACCACCTGTTTGATGATGCCTACAGAGCATGGGCGTCCGCAGAACTTTTTTCAGGGGGGGGGCATCATTTTAAGGTCACCCATGCTCTGACCCTTTTCGACAATGTCATTATCACATTATCACGTTCAGAGACTGCAGACGTAGTACAGGAGATGGTCAGAGACTGCAGACATGGCACAAGAGACTGTCAGAGACTGCGGACATGGCACAAGAGACTGCATACATGTGGGGGGTGACAGAGAGAGACAGGGGGGTGACAGAGAGAGAGGGGGTGACAGTGAGAGGGGGTGACAGAAAAAGACAGAGGGGGTGACAGAGAGAGAGGGGGGGTGACAGAGAGGGGTGATGGGGGGTCAGAGAGAGGGACCCCCTAGCCCTATCTGCGGTTCCTCAAGTGCCCCTATGTCCCAGTGGTGTGTGTAATGTTCAGTATGGTACCTTGCATGCCAGTAGGATGTCCATGATGGCCAGCAGCTGGCAAGACCCATTTTCATTCTGGGTGAGGAGAGGAGGTGCTCTGTTCCTTCCATCGGATCTATGATGTGACATGGAGCGGTCCCTGGCTGCTTGCATTTCCTTCTCGTCCTTGTTCTCTCGAACCCCCGGTCAGTCTGTCCTCCAGGCCTGGGAGAAACGAGGAGGTTTAAGGAGTCCAGGAGTTCCAGGCTCTGGGAGGCGCCAGGGACGTTGTGCCCTTTGTTCCTGGCGTCTTGCTGCTCCCCTTTCCCGTGGCCTCCATCTTCTGGGCCCCTCGCTCGCACTATATAGACCGGGTGATGTCATCCTGCCCACCCCTTGAGGCTTTCGCTGTCCCGCTCCTCGCACCAGCTGTCACCAGCCCTGCTAAACTGTGTACAGGTGCGAGCAGGGCCAGCCGCTAGGATAAAGACCGAGTGGGGAACTCCTGATCCGATCCCCAATTCCAGGCAGGGGCACCTGCCCTCCCTTGCCCCTACCTGCGGACACCCATGCTACAGAGTTTAAGGTTCAGCACCACTTAGCAAAGCCAGCAGCGTGACACCAAATATCTTTTTAGATGTCTTTAAGGGTGGCATTCTGAACACCACTTTAAGGGGGACATTCTTCCTATTGACCACCAATATAAGGAGCATTGTTCCTATCGAGCCCTGATGATTTGGTTTTAGTAAGTGTGACAGACCTAGCCGGGACAGAGGCTTTTGGAGGGGACTGAATGCCAGCGTCTTGCCTACCGATTATGGGCCCTGGCATTTGTGGGAACGGTGCTCGTTGTGAGCTGTATGTCTGGGGACCCTTAAGGTGGCGTTACTTTAGATTCAGATCCATGTCCCCCAAGACACACAGACTCTGGGAACCCTGGATATGCCATTGTAACGGGAGTGAATGAGAACCCCACTATGATCTGTGTTTACTGATGAGAAGTTAAACACACCTGACCTGTGTGTCCATTGTCATTGGACAGTTTAACCCTGTTTTCCAAGGGTGGGGGGAAGTGTTTTGAAGTGGGATCTGTATAATATGTGTTTGAATAAAGATTCATTCTGGCTTGAACCTCAATACAGAGCCCTGTCTCGTATTTGGGGGAGAATTATTTGTATGGGTTCCTTGTTCGGCTGATTGAAGTGTTCGGTAGCTGCCTTTGTGTTTGGGTATGGAATGTCCTAAACGGCTTTAACCCCTTTCATACTTGGGGTGTCGTTACAACTGGTGGCAAGCAGCGGGATAATTCCCACAGCCCAGAAGGAAAGCTACAAGAGGACACAGGCCAATGGAAGCACAGTATGAACGGCTAAAGCACTCTACCCTCAAGGACTTACTGGAGAACCGGGGCCAACCGGCCAACAACCGTAAGAAGAGGGACATTATCGCAGAACTAGTCGAAATGGATAGAGCCGAAAGACCCAACATAACCGGAAGGCCCAGCATAACAGACAGGACACCCGAAGAGGCAAGTTTTGATTGGGCCGTTAACATAAGACTGGCACATTATGTTTCTAAACCTACAGCGGAGATCATAGACCTAGTTATAGCGGCTGTAGAGGCAAATTGGCTACAGCAAAGAGGTGCTGCAGCAGCAGAAGTCACAGCAGCGCCAACTGAAAGGAGAGGAGAGGTACAGATACCAGCCGCCATGGAAGAGGAATTCAGAAGGAGGTTATGAGAGATGCAGATACAGCATAGAGAACCAGTATCAGAGCAGGTCCTGCTGGGATGGTCTGACTCTATCCGCTGCGAACTCTGGAAGGAAGTGCTAGATCTCGAGCAGCAACACCACGGAAAAGTTCGGTACTGGTTGCAGTATGAAGTATGAATGCTGTTATTAGGGGAACAATCAAAGCAGGAGTGGACAGTTGAGTTAAGCAGGCTGATCCGGGCAGAGATGCGGTTGGATGAGAGCTACAGAGCCCTCCGATGGTATGTAGCCCAAGAGTGCCCATGGTCAGCGGATGACAGCCCCACTGAAGGCTTTGACTACGATGGCCTGGGATTGTTGTATTGGAGGCTGTCCAGGGACCCTGACTTTGGGAGTGATCGGGAGTGGCGTTTGGAGGAAATAATGGAGCACAGAGAGCGAAGACTGAATGCCTCAGAGGGGCACTGGGTACAGGAAGATTTGGAGTTTCTGGCTGTTCAGGAATGGGATGTGGAGATCGCCTACAGACAGCTGGTAGACTCTGCTCAGCAGCAGGGTGGGACTCCCTTTGCCTGGGTTTATCAGGAAATACCAGCTGACAACTCCGAAATCATGGCTGAAGAATTCCAACTCTGATTGGCTGAAGAGTCTCCTCCTGTGTTAGTCTCCTGCCAAAAGGGGAGAAATGTGGCAGACTCACCCGAGACAGAGGCTTTTGGAGAGGACTGAATGCTAGCCTCTTGCCGACCGATTATGGGCCCTGGCATTTGGGGGAATGGTGCTCTTTGTGAGCTGTATGCCTGGAGACCCTTGAGGTGGCGTTACTTTCGATTCAGGTCCATGTCCTCCAAAACACACAGACTCCTGGGACCCTTGAGGTGGCATTACTTTAGATTCAGGTCCGTGTCCCCCAAGACACACAGACTCTGGGGACCCTGGATATGCCATATTACAAATAGTGACTGAGAAAATATATATTGGATTACTTAAAATGGGACAGTAATATTTATACACAATATCCCCCAGGATATATGTAAAGACTATTCTTGGTTTGTTTGATTCTGAACTCAACATGTTAATTGACAGAGCTGATCACATTGGCCTCTATACAATGTAGGAGACAGGCTGACTCCAAGTGGAGCTCCTGTTATTGTGAGAATGTCCTGTGTTTAAACTTATGATAATGTATCATCTACTGTTTAAGCTCGGTGACAACAAGTCTGACCTGTAGTGAAATCCTGATTTATCATAACAATGACCAGGCTGCTTAAAGGGATTGGTTAATGAGCTCATGTTAATTAGGTTTCTGGTCACAGATGTATTTTCAGAGTAATATGAGCAGGAGGTATACACCTCCTCTTTTTACTGTATATAAGACTTGTATCCCTTTCAATAAAAATTAATTCCTGTTTGAACCTCAATACAGAGCCTCGTCTCGTACTTTGGGGAGAATTATTCATATGGGTTTCTTGTTCGGCTGATTGGAGTGTTTGGTAGCTGCCTTTGTGTTCGGGTATGGAATGTCCTAAACGACTTTAACCCCTTTCATACTCAGAGTATCGTTACACTGCCGATCACACAGGAAGAAGAAGAGGAGGAGGTGGATTGTGTCAGCATGGAGGTGGAGGATAACACTCAGCATCAGCAGCAGTCTTCAAGGGATCCTTTTCAGTCCCCAGAAACCCATGGAGTTGTATGTGGCTGGGAGGAGGTGGTTGAGGATCATGTGATCCTTAGTGACCCAGAGGACTCAGGATCGAAAGCCTCTGCAAACCTACGCTGCATGGCCTCCCTGATCCTGCAAAGCCTGCAAAAGGACCCTAGGATTCGTGGTATCAAGGAGTGGCATCATTACTGGCTGGCAACCCTTCTTGATCCACGTTACAAGGGTAAGGTTGCAGAACTTATCCAGCCTTTGCAGAGGGAGCAGGGGATGAAACATCTTCGGGAGGCCTTGCAGAAAGGTCTGTGCAATGCGTTTCCAAAGCCTGGGAGGTTAAAATTTCCTGGTGCTGGACACTGTGTTGCTGAGGCTTCGTTCAGTCACAGAAAGAGCGGTGGAGAAGGTGGCCGGCTGACCGATGCTTTCAGGCAATTCTTCAGTCCTCAGCGCCCAGGTCTGATCGGTTCCAGCAACCATTGCCAGCGTCTGAATTACATGGTGCAGGAATATCTAGGGGCAAGATCGGGCTTGGAGACCTTTCCACCAGAACATCCACTGGGTTACTGGGTCTTGAGGATGGACCACTGGCCAGAGCTTGCTCAATATGCAATTGAGCTACTGACCTGTCCTGCATCCAGCGTTCTTTCTGAACGCACATTCAGTGCTGCTGGAGGCTTTGTAACCGATCACAGAGTGTGCCTGTCCACAGACTCTGTTGATCGGCTCACATTCATAAAAATGAATCAATCTTGGATCACCAGCTACCAAGCACCTGATGCTGATGTAACCGAATGATTTATTTTATGGATGTGGGATCCCTTGAAGACTGCATATGCTGAGTGACTAATTGTGTAATTACAATTTTTGATCAAATATTTAACAGCAGGGCTTGTTCCTGCGCTCAACAAGAGTATCTGTGAGGGGTTGTAGTGTTGTGGCACCACCACCACTGCCTAAGGCCCAATTTTTCTGCCCCTGTCTAATAGAGGCGTGTAATTACAATTTTTGATCAAATATTTAACAGCAGGGCCTGTTCCTGTGCTCAACAAAAGTATCTGTGAGGCTTTACA
Organism: Aquarana catesbeiana; assembly: GCF_042186555.1. Classification (NCBI taxonomy): domain Eukaryota; kingdom Metazoa; phylum Chordata; class Amphibia; order Anura; family Ranidae; genus Aquarana; species Aquarana catesbeiana. Next base: position 3,618,714 of record NC_133324.1, on the reverse strand, counting down.
GTGTTGTGCCAACACCGCCACCACCACCACCGCCTAAGGCCCAATTTTTCTGCCCCTGTTTAACCACATCAATACTGGGCACTTTCACCCCCTTCCTTCCCAGACCAATTTTCAGCTTTCAGTGCTGTCACACTTTCAATGACAATCGCGCGGTCATGTTACGCTGTACCCAAATTAAATTTTTATCATTTTGTTCGCACAAATAGAGCTTTCTTTTGGTGGTATTTATTCACAACTCCGTTTTTCATTTTTTGCGATATGAGCGAAAAAAGAGCGGAAATTTGTAAAAAAAACCCAATATTTTCTTCTTTCTATTTTAAAAGAAATCCAATAAAATCAAATTTTGCCATAAATTTAAGCCAAAATGTATTCTGCTACATGTCTTTGGTAAAAAAAAAATCCCGTGTATAATAATTGGTTTGTGTGATCACGGACATATGTGTGCAGATAATCATTGGGACGTGTGATTTTACTGTTAAATCTGTGGGGGACAGGTGTTTTTACTATGTGGGAACATTTGTGTTTTACATTGTGTACATTGTTTACATGTGTGTTTTACATTTTGTACATGTGTGTTTTAGATGTGTGTTTTACACTGGTGAACAGTGTGTAAAAAACAGCTCATACTCTCTGATCACCAGCCGACTGCAGCGATCCGCTCTTCTCTCCTCACCGACAACTTCAGTGTGAGGAGAGGAGAGCCAATCGCCTAGCAACCGGCTCTCTGTTTACATCACACGACGGCTGTGATTGGACACGGCCGTCATGTAAACAGGAGGGCCAATCACAGTGCCCTCCTGCCGATCAGAGATGCGTCGTGTCCGGGTGACACGAGCGCATCGGGATTGTGCCGCTGCGTGGGCACGCGTGCGCGATCCGCCTCCTTCTGAGGGATGTTCCTGAACACCCACTCAGAAGGAGAGAGCGCCCACTTGGCCGTTTATGTGCAGTGGCCGAATGGGAAGTGGTTAACAGCTAGTTATTTCACAGCAGGGCCTGTTCCAGTGCCCACCAAGAGTAACTGTGAGGCTTACAATGTTCTGGTACCAACAACACCTAAGGCCCAATTTTCTGCAGAGTGTATAGGGCAGTATATACAGGCAGTCCCCTATTTTCAAACATCCGACTTACAAACGACTCCTACTTACAAACGGAAGGAGACAACAGGAAGTGAGATGAAATCTACCCCTAGGAAGGGAAATTGTCTCCTGTAAGAGTTAATATGGGAAAAAGGTGTCTCCACTGATGCTTTATCACCAATCCTTGTTTCCCTAAAAACCCCAAAATTTTCTAAATCCAATTGTCATTGGGACAGAAAGTGAGGTGAAATCTTCTGAAGAGGAGCACAGACAGCAAAACAAATGTCACAGGGGTGATAACCCTTCCCTATGTTATCCAAAAAGCTTAAAAAAGATTTTTTGGCTGGAGCTAAACACGTTAAAAATGTACCCGTTCAAAATTACAAAGAGATTCTACTTAACAACAAACCTACAGTCCCTGTCTTGTTTGTAACCCGGGGAACGCCTGTATACTGCTGTTCAGATTATATAGGGCCTGGGGGCCTCACGCCTTTTTTTTTTAAATTTGGTGCAGGGTTCCCCTTAATATCCATACAAGACCCAAAGGGCCTGGTAATGGACTGGGGTGGGGGAGCAACATTACATTAAAGCCGCAAGCAGTTTTAAATGACTTTTTTTCCTTTGAAATGTCATTTTGCTGTCAGACTGTTCTAAACACGGGAAACATGCACCCCTTTACAGGCATACTATAGACACCCCCCCAGGTACGAAATTTAAAGGAATATTTCACTTTTATTGTTTCACTTTAAGCATTATTAAAATCACTGCTCCCGAAAAAACGTCCGTTTTTAAAACTTTTTTTTGCATTGATACATGTCCCCTGGGGCAGGACCCGGGTCCCCAAACACTTTTTATGACAATAACTTGCATATAAGCCTTTAAAATTAGAACTTTTGATTTTTCACGTTCGAGTCCCATAGACTTTGACCGTGTTCGCACAAACTTGTGTTCGCATGTTCTGCTGCGAACCAAATCGGGGGGGGGAGTTCGGCTCATCCCTATTCACAAACTTATTACACAACATAAAGTTACTTACCAGCCTGCTCAGTCATACACAACATACAGTTTCTTACACAAACATTTTAGGTTGTATTAAATGGGTCATATTAAATGTTTATAGACATTTGAAGGCAATAAGCCCAGCGCATTGCCCTTGATACTTACAAACCAACAAACGCCCACACAATCTATAAAACACACATCCTAGAATAAAATGTCCACATGAGTCCATAGTCCATATAACAACATTTCCACAACACGGATACATGCCAGTTACTGATAGAACCCATTTGGCAGCTAAGAGGAAATAAAGAGGCATAAACTGATAAACTGCAACAGATAACCAGGAGGCTAACAGTCATTGTGTTCCTTGTTATGACAATACCTGTATGGGCAGAACACCGTGTCACCTTCACTTGTGGGTGTAAAAAAAAGAGCAAAAAAACCCTAAAACACATTCTGCTGAGAGGTGAGTCTGTCACAACGGAGTCCTTGAAAAATTTAACATTTGGAGCTCAATCTCAAGACTGGTGAAGGATCCAACTGGCACAATAGGAGCTTCTTCTGCTTGGAGTCTTCTGATCTCTGCTGAGAAGTAAGTCCTTTTCTGAAATATGTGTGCAATTGGTTACAACTGAAAGATGAGGTGCCTTGTGTGAACTTCAAAGGGACCCCATGTATGTGAAAGGTTTTTTCTCACCAATGAAAGTCCATTATTTATTTGGTGGATCCATGATGGTGGACTTTGTGAGTGTATGCCCTGAGAAGGTTGCAGGGATTACTGTGAAAGGTTTTATTTTAGTTAGCAGTGCTTAAAGTGAATGTCCATTATTTTGCTTTGCGAATCCTGAAAAGGAGAGGGGGTGAGGGTTACTGTCCAGATGTGTTTATGATGAAGTTGAGGAAAGTCGGCCATTACTTTGGGAGTTTGTGTGTTCTGACCCAAAGGTCAAAGCAGAAGGGGACATGTGTGACCCATAGACAGCTGATGAAGATAGTGCCCTCATCCTACCCGAAGGCAGGTGTGGAACTGATTGGAGTCAGAAGGGTGGTGCCCACATAAGAGACTATTATCTAGTGTAGAGATGAGATTTGGGTTTGGGACTAACATTGAGGCAAACCCACCATGTTCCTGGTTGCAGATCCAGCAAACTGATATGCAATTTTGCCACCATGACAGCCGAATGACCATAATGCACTTTCTTTGAACCTAAGTCATGTGGCTTAGAAGGGCCACTAAGGGGGTGTTTGGATAAGTCAGCCCCCTCATTAAAAAAAGATTGGGTTCCCAGCAGCCATATTGTGCTTTATCTGTGAGAGGGAAATCATAGGGATCACTGCTGATAAAATGCATAGAGAGGGATCAGTAAAGGGCTTTGTAGGCACTATCGGGTCTGTTAAAGTCAATGTAAACCCATACTGAGTGTCCTGTAAGTAGAAAAATGCTTCAACCCCTTCAATACTGGACACTTTTACCCCCTTCTGCCCAGGCCAATTTTCAGCTTTCAGCGCAGTCATACTTTGAATGACAATTGCACGGTCATGCAACACTGTACCCAAATGAAATTTTAGGAAATTAAATGTAGCGCTGGTAGATTTTTAATCTACCGCTGATAGGTAAATCTTGTGGGTTACTTGTTAGGTGGAGTTAGATTTGCCTCTGTTCCAGCTTGGCTGAGTTGCATGTAGTTCCACATTGTGCCGGTGGGCGTCGTTGTCACTATTGGCTGGTGGTGGAAAGGCAACGTGTTGAAGCGTATGAGTGCTCCTCTGTCCCGGAGACAACTCAGTGGAGGTGGTCCTCCGAGTTGCATTCTGGGAGAGGGTATTTATGGGACAGACGCCATGTTTAGGGGTTCGTTTTCAGCCACCTGCTGGCCCTCCTGGCCGACAGGTATGCGTTAAGAGTACCACCTCTTGGTCCTCTGTTCCGGAGGCCCACATCGCTGCGGCATGTGGGTGGGCCCAGAAGCCTGTCTGGGGCCTACCACAGCAGCAGAGGAATGGTCCTGAGCTGTCTAGCCTGAGTGAAGAAGCTGGACAACCGAGGAGATCCCGGGGAGGACCCGTCATGGAAGGATCATGCGTAGTGCTGGTCTGGAGAGGGGCCTGGTGACTCGGTTGGAGGACGTATCCTGAAGTAACATTACTGCATAGTACTGCTGGGTTGGCTTAAAGGTTCAAGTACTGTGTCTGACATTCATCGCAAAGCAATGCATCCTGTGGCAGAGGATGGTACGGGTTTAATTCCAAACAATTCTGTGGCAGAGACTTTTGTTCGTGCTGCGTGCTGGCTGCTAGGCAAGTGAGAGAGGTCTATCCAGGCGGGCGGGGATTGAGTCCCACAAGGGGAGTGCATTCAACTACAAGTGTTCAATTCCAAAGAATGTTCTAAAGAATACTAAGGAAAGGTATTTGAGCCTCCCTGCAACTTTCCTTCTGCCTCTTTCCTGCTACTTCCTTTATTAAAGCATTGGAAAATATACTCAAGTGTTTGGTGCTTATATCGTCCAGAGGTAAACTCAACGGGACCCTAGACCCGGTGCCGGTGAAACAGAGGTATCGAGAGTGAAGGCAACAGCCCGCTTTAAACCAGCATGTTTCGCTGAGAGTTAGTGCTACATGTGGGGGCTCGTCCGGGATTTGTTGGCCATCAGTTCTCGCAACCTGGAGAAGTGTTTCACCGGGAGTTTACGGTAAGAGCTGGACTTTGTCAATTTCTCAAGAGAAGAAGAGGTTAAAAGTTGCAGGACTTTATTTCTGACTGCGTAGGCGGCGGGCGCCAGTGAAAGACCGGGAGCTACGTGATCAGAGGAACAAGTGGGAGGAGCCTAGCCTACTTGACACCGCGTGGGACGCGTGTGTGTGTTGGCGCCAGAGAAGAAGCGAGGCCTCGTGATCATGCTGAGAAGTTCATAGTGTGGCCATGTCTTTTTCGGCGATGCAACCAACCGTGGGGCCTAAGATGTTCACTACCAGCGCCGCTGCGGGTGCTATGCTGACCGGAACCTTGCTTACAGATACCGGCATTCATCTGAAACCACAGGGGAGGTTTGTTCTTTATACAGTTGGAGATATTGAAGGACTGGGCATGCTTTGCCACAAGTGTGAAGGACTGGTCATACATCTCCGTCCATTTGTTCGCTGCTCGCAATGTGGAGAATACTTGTTTGTGGTGGAGCAACCTACCATGTCGCCCCGTGCTTATCGTATGGACTGGGCTACAGGTATCGCCACAGTAGAAGCTGCTTCTACTGCTGGAAAAGAACGGCAGGCTGTGATTTCGCCTGTAGTCACCGAAAGTGTTCCTGAGGGAGATAATGCGGTAACTGACTCATCAGCGGACATTACTTTGATTTCCGCGTCCACTACGCCTATCCCTGTTGTACCTGTCCAGAGGAAGGTGGGATATGTAAAGGCTTCCTGCGGCCGTGGTTGAGGCCTACCCCAGAGACTGCCCGAACTGGAGAAGTCCACGTCGGGAACGGGTGAGAGATCAGAGGGGAATGTATCTGGGACTTTGTGTAAATATTTGCTGGCAGAAGAGTTGAGAGATTCGGAGATAGATTCCGTGTCGGATCTCTCCGGTGATGATGATTTATTTGAGACAATGTCACAAGAACTGTTATGGTCCCAGGGTGAAGACGTTGCTGCTGCCTTGACTTCCTCAGAATGGACAGCCCTGAATTCTGGGAGAACATCCCTTGTGTGGAGCCACACAGTACTGTCGGGGAGACATTGCCTAAAGTTACTACTTTGTTGCCGACACCCATCGAGTCTATGGTGAGCAAGTCATTGAACTCTTGTGTGCCCCCTGGTTTGGGGAAAATTAGATTGGTGCCCAAACTTGCACGTTTACAGAGAATGCTTAACAAGCGTGTGGCCAGGGAATATGGTTTGGAGTTCCCATATGTTACCCAGGACATTATGCAAGAGATTGAAGCTAACCGGGAGCTGTGGTACAGTGAAGCTGTTTGGGACTATTTGTCTGTGCCTAAGCCTTTCCGGAGGACTGGATGTTCTGTCGCTATGGATAAACGCTTCAGTGGATGTTTCCTACACTGGAACTATGGTCGGCACATTTATGCTGACAAAGTGGTCATTTGCAGACCAGGAAAAGATGATGTGGTGTACATTTATCACTACAATGGATTAACAAGGAAAATCACTGACATTGCCAGATCCTCGGTTCTACTGGTGATTATGGATAAAGAACTGTGGGGTATGTAGATAGATAGTGTCAGTGTTCAGAGATCTTCGAGGTCAAGATTTGGTGTTCAGCTCTGTGTTTCTAAATCCAAGGCTCGGTTTTTCACTAGCTGGACTTCTTTCGTTTAAAGATATGACATACCTAAATATATATAGGGATGGACTCCTCAAGTATTCTAGTTGGTTCCTTAGTGGGAACATAGGAAAGATTATAGGAAGAGAGTTTCATTTAAAAAAAAAAAAATGAGACTTTGCTCCTAAAACTGTATATATCTTGTGTGTGTTTAACTTTGTTTTTTTTCAGGAGCAAGTGGACCTGCTATCAAGCTGTTAGGCTTTTCAGGTAGATAGATAGTGGGGTTGCAACAGTATTAATGTGGTTTTGTTTACGGATGTGAACATATTGTTTAAAAGAAAAATGTTGAAATTGTAATATCTCTCTATTGTCTTCTTCTCTTCTTTACTTTAATCCAAGTTTTAAGCTCAAATACCTGCTCTCAGGCTTGGGAGTTATTATTTTTCTGATAGACGTTGAGGACAACGTCTATTGTAGTGGGGGGAGTATGTAGTATGTAACGCTGGTAGATTTTTAATAGGTAAATCTTGTGGGTTGCTTGTTAGGTGAAGTTAGATTTGCCTCTGTTCCAGCTTGGCTGAGTTGCGTGTGGTTCCACATTGTGCCGGTGGGTGTCATTGTCACCATGGGCTGGTGTTGGAAAGGCAACACGTTGAAGCGTATGGATGCTCCTCTGTCCCGGAGACAACTCAGTGGAGGTGGTCCTCCGAGTTGCATTCTGGGAGAGGGTATTTATGGGACAGACGCCATGTTTAGGGGTTCGTTTTCAGCCACCTGCTGGCCCTCCTGGCCGACAGGTATGCGCTAAGAGTACCAACTCGTGGTCCTCCGTTCCGGAAGCCCACATCCCTGCGGCGTGTGGGTGGGCCCAGAAGCCTGTCTGGGGCCTACCACAGCAGCCGAGGAATGGTCCTGAGCTGTCTATCCTGAGGGAAGAAGCTGGACAACCGAGGAGATCCCAGGGGAGGACCCATCATGGAAGGACCATGCAGAGTGCTGGTCTGGAGAGGGGCCTGGTGACTCGGTTGGAGGACGTATCCTGAAGTAATCTTACAGTATAGTACTGCCGGGTTGGCTTAGAGGTCCAAGTACTGTGTCTGACATTCATCGCAAACCAATACATCCTGTGGCAGAGGATCGTACGGGTTTTATTCCAAACAAGTCTGTGGCAGAGACTTTTGTTCATGCTACGTACTGGCTGCTAGACAAGTGAGAGAGTACTATCCAGGCGGGCGGGGATTGAGTCCCACAAGGGGAGTGCATTCAAGTACAAGTGTTCAATTCCAGAGAATGGTCTTAAGAATACTAAGGAAAGGTATTTGAGCTTCCCTGCAACTTTTCTTCTGCCTCTTTCCTGCTACTTCCTTTATTACTTCTTTATTGAAGCATTGGAAAATATATTCAAGTGTTTGGTGCTTATATCGTCCAGAGGTAAACTCAACGGGACTCTAGACCCGGTGCCGGTGGAACAGAGGTATCGAGACGTGAAGGTAACAAGCCCGCTTAAACCAGCAGCTCCACCGAGAGTTAGTGCTACATAAAAAAAAAAAAATTTCTACATTTTTTACATCCTGTCACCAGTGCAGTCCAGGATCATATAACTGGTGTGGTGGTGATCAGGGACACTGACAGGTGACAGTATGTAAAAAACAGTGACCAGAGCAATACGGTGTTACCACAGTAACAATGTACTACACTTGGGAAGTGATCAGGATTTTTTTAAATTGTTTTTACACACTATGATTGCTTATAACTGTGAACTTCACGGTTATAAGCAACCTTTTTTTTTCTGAATGAAAACTACTGATACAGTGTTTACTATTGTGATTAGCTGTGATTGGCCCTGTCTGTACCATGTGATGACTGTAACCAATCTCAGAGCTCATCACAATAGTACACAATGTAAAGCACGAATCAAAGCCTTTCATTGTGTACAGCTGTCATGTGATCTGCTGGGATTGGTCACAGTGGACAAATGGTACCGGCAGCGGGCCAGTACAGTGATCTGACATCGGCCCATGGGGCCATGGGCGTCCACAGAACTTTTTTCAGGGGGGGGGGGCATCATTTTAAGGTCACCCATGCTCTGACCCTTTTCGACAATGTTATTATCACATCACGTTCAGAGACTGCAGACATGGCACAAGAGACTGTCAGAGACTGCAGACATGGCACAAGAGACTGTCAGAGACTGCGGACATGGCACAAGAGACTGTCAGAGACTGCGGACATGGCACAAGAGACTGTCAGAGACTGCGGACATGGCACAAGAGACTGTCAGAGACTGCGGACATGGCACAAGAGACTGTCAGAGACTGCAGACATGGCACAAGAGACTGTCAGAGACTGCAGACATGGCACAAGAGACTGTCAGAGACTGCAGACATGGCACAAGAGACTGTCAGAGACTGCAGACATGGCACAAGAGACTGTCAGAGACTGCAGACATGGCACAAGAGACTGTCAGAGACTGCGGACATGGCACAAGAGACTGTCAGAGACTGCGGACATGGCACAAGAGACTGTCAGAGACTGCGGACATGGCACAAGAGACTGTCAGAGACTGCGGACATGGCACAAGAGACTGTCAGAGACTGCGGACATGGCACAAGAGACTGTCAGAGACTGCAGACATGGCACAAGAGACTGTCGGAGACTGCAGACATGGCACAAGAGACTGTCAGAGACTGCGGACATGGCACAAGAGACTGCATACATGTGGGGGGTGACAGAGACAGAGGGGGGTGACAGAAAGAGACAGAGGGGGGTGACAGAGAAAGACAGAGAAGGGTGACAGAGAGAGGGGGTGACAGAAAAAGGCAGAGGGGGGTGACAGAGAGAGGGGGGGTGACAGAAAGAGACAGAGGGGGGTGATAGAAAAAGGCAGAGGGGGGTGACAGAGAGAGGGGGTGACAGAAAAAGGCAGAGGGGGGGATGACAGAGAGAGGGGGTGACAGAAAAAGGCAGAGGGGGGTGACAGAGAGAGACAGAGGGGGGTGACAGAGAGAGGGGGTGACAGAAAAAGACAGAGGGGGTGACAGAGAGAGGGGGTGAAAAAGACAGAGGGGTGACAGCGAGAGAGAGGGGGTGACAGAGAGGGGTGATGGGGGGTCAGAAAGAGGGACCCCCTAGCCCTATCTGCGGTTCCTCAAGTGCCCCTATGTCCCAGTGGTGTGTGTAATGCTCAGTATGGTACCTTGCATGCCAGTAGGATGTCCATGATGGCCAGCAGCTGGCAAGACCCGTTTTCATTCTGGGTGAGGACAGGAGGTGCTCTGCTCCTTCCATCGGATCTATGATGTGACATGGAGCGGTCCCTGGCTGCTTGCATTTCCTTCTTGTCCTTGTTCTCTTGAACCCCCGGTCAGTCTGTCCTCCAGGCCTGGGAGCAACGAGGGGGTTTAAGGAGTCCAGGGGTTCCAGGCTCTGGGAGGCGCCGGGGACATTGTGCCCTCTGTTCCTGGCGTCTTGCTGCTCCCCTTTCCCGTGGCCTCCATCTTCTGGGCCCCTCGCTTGCACTATATAGACCGGGTGATGTCATCCTGCCCACCCCTTGAGGCCTTCGCTGTCCCGCTCCTCGCATCAACTGTCACCGGCCCTGCTAAACTGTGTACAGGTGCGAGCAGGGCCAGCCGCTAGGATAAAGACAGAGAAGACCGAGTGGGGAACTCCTGATCCGATCCTCAATTCCAGGGAGAGGCACCTGCCCTCCCTTGCCCCTACCTGCAGACACCCATGCATGGGGCGCAATCCTGGGAGGACATCATATGGGGTGGGAAGAGATTTATTCTTGAAGAATTTGGGGTGGGAGGAGGGAAGGGTATTCACCAGTGACATTATCTTGTTAAAGATCTTATGAGCTTTGAGTCAGGGGGCGTAGATAAGGGGAGAGTCAGGGGTGTTCAAACCCCCCCGGGGCAAAAATGAAATGCATGGTGTCCCTGCTCTGCAGCCGCACATGGCACCAGCGGCAGGCAGCACTGCAGTCAGTGGCACACAGAGTGTAATAATGCCGCTGCAGCAATTGTAATAGATCATTAGGCATACCCGCACCCATGTTGTGGTACACCGCCAGGCCGGTCTATCGAGCTCGGGCTGAAGGCTGACAGATCTATCACCAGGCAGCACAGTGGGAGCCGGAGGTGCGTGTATTCCTGTCCAATGCACACCATGTATTCCTGTTGGCTTCCAGTGCCACTCCCACCTTGGGCTTGGGAGAGGAGCTTTGCCTGGGCTCTGGAGCGCAGAGTGCTGGTAAAGTGCTGTGTAGCCGCCGGCCCCCCACATGGATGAACTGCCGCTGTCCTGTCCAGTTATGTCCCGCTTTCTCTTCTGGCCGAGTCTCAGAGAGTCTCAGAGAGTGTCCTCAGACTCACCACTGCTCAGACTGCTGTGCTGCTGCTGGCATTCTGCTCTTCATACCAGGTAATGGTGAGTCAGTGAGAGACTGTGTGCGATTCTGTGTGCCAACTGGCAAAGTATGTGATTGAGGTTGGCTGGGTGAAATTTTGCATTGCTTGTGTTACTGACAGATGACTGAGGCTAAGCTGAGTTTTCTAATGCTTGTTTTACCGACAGTCCAGCTTGGCACCGGCAAGCTTGTTGTGGTGCTCACCGGCTTACTGATTCATCAGTTGGCACCACAACATGTCTGCCAATGCCAGGCTGGACTTTCTGCTGCCCTCAGTGGCATGCCTTGGCCCTGTTTTACCCCTGGTTCATACATATGTGGTACAGGAAAAGCTGTGACCCCCTGTGTGTTTCCATCACCGCATTGCAATCACACTGTGTTTTTTGATCTGCTGCAGGTGGTCAATTCAAAGTGAACAACTCCCCAAAAGAAGGTCTCAAACGCAGTGTTTGTCTGAACCAGATCGCATGGTTGGTTTTTCAAAAAAAAGGTGCCTGCACTTCTTTGGTGCGATGCGGTGCGATTCAGCTCATTCAAAACCCACCGCTCAAATCACACCACGCAGAATCGCATGTGAATGGCACAGGAATGCGGTGCAGTTCCTGTGCGATTTACATGAAAACTATAGTGTGATACCAGGCATTTTGAATGGGCTCAAACCGCACCAAAGTCATGCAGCACCAATTTTGGAACCGCACTGCAACCGGTTCGCATGGTCGTTTTGTGAATGCGGTCCGGTGCTGGCAAAAAAACGGTGTTTTGCAACCTTTGCTTGGGGTGTCGTTAAGATAGCACTGACACCCACTGCAGATTGCAAGGAGGGGTGCGATCTGAATGAGGTGCATGAAACGTGCGTGGATTGAGGGTTTCCCGCGTTGTAGTGTACCTCCCCGTATCTCCTAGGCAGTTGTGTGTCTTTCCTCTGCCAGCGCAGGAAGACGTGCGATTACACACCTTCTCACACCCGCTTAGATTTCTGGATTACACTACAGAAATTCCATCCAACCTTTGGCCCTTGGCTTTCACTATATAAGCCTATATGTGGCTATATATATATTTAAACACAATGCGTAACTGATGCTGTGGTGACTAGGATTTGGAGCGCCATCTGTTAAGCTATCAAGTTCCAGTCCGGCCTGGGATACGCACACATTTCTGTGAACGAGTAAGTCCTTTCTCTTCCTTATGATATATACAAATATACATATATTTCTGGTTTTCCCAAAGTTCTTATCATGATTGTTTGCCCTTATAAGCTCCTATGACCTACCATTTATAGCTATATGTATAATGTATACTGTATATGTGTACTAATGATTGGTATATTCTACCTATGTACCCCCCCAGATCATACAATATCCTTACAGGAAACCCCTGAAGAAGGAATTGCATTTTTTATCCGAAACATGTTGGGTTCCCAAGTACCACATATATGCATGTTTTCCTTGATTAAAACACTCATGTACATGGTCTAGATATTTTGTATGAACTGTTCACTGTTTTAAATATTTCTTTTGTATATTTCTAATAAAGTATATTTTTTATTACTTCTGGGTACCTGTATTACCAATCATATTATCCCTTTAAAAAAAAAAACCCTCTTCCTCCTTAGGTAATTTACTTCCACTCTCCCCCTCACCCGTACAATCCCAAGGCCTCTTTTGTTTATCTTTCCAAAGTGACAAGGGTGGACTCTTGCACAATTCCTGTCCAAGCACCTCTGGTAGTGGAGACAGGAACTCCTAGGGTAGTGGAAGGACACAGCGGCCAGGAAGATGAAGTGGTGAACTTGAGCTTGGAAACACAGACATCCACCTAGTATGGATTCAGGTCTCAAGCTGTGTTTGGCAGCAGCCAGACAGACAGGTACACAATCACGATCAGGTTCAAGGTCAGGGACAGGCAGGAGTTAGCAATGTGCTGGAAGCGAGATACCAAGTGATCGTGGTCATTCCGGGGTTGATAACACAGATGAGCAGCAGACATAACAGGCAAGGGCAATCTAAAGGGAAGTGTTTAGATGTAGCCGGGTCATTACCAAGGTTAGCAGGTTTTCAGGAACTCAGAACATGGAATCAGTGCTGAAGACAATCAAGCAATGAGGCCAAACAGAACTCATGTGCCGCTAGGCGCCAGGTTCTGTGGGCACGCCTTTTGCGCACCTTGTTAGGTTCTATGCTCATGACCCACCATGAAGATGAGCATGACCGGCCTGTGGTGCTCCTACTGATATGAATGTCTTAGTGTTCTCCATACTATAAATACAGAATTATAGTGTCTGCCTCAATGTTCTCTGTACAACTCTGCGGAATATATGGTATGATATTCACATGACTGTGGTCGGGATATTAGAGTGTAAGTTCTGCTGGTATAGAGACTGATTTGAGCAATTCCTCTACTTCTACATAAGAGTTATAGATTTCAGATTTCACTGAACTTATTGTATTTTCTCTCTCTTTCTTATCTTTCTACAGCTGTGATCACCTGATGGGACCAGAATGTGGAGGTGTTCAAGATACATGTTCTGCACTGTGTCGGTGTTTGTGTGTGTTTCTGTCTTTTATTATTCCTACCATATAGAACATGAACATCTGATGAGATCTCAGGAACTTCCCATTACCATAGTGATGATGAATTTCCAGGAACTTCCAATTGCCACAGACACCATTACAGCTCTGGATAGTCGAACATTTATCATCTCTCCGTATTATGAGCCTAGAGTTAGTCAATCAGTCCGGGTCATCGCCATCATCCATGTATCTGTGAAGGAACTCTACTGTATCTTCCATTGTTCCTTCAATCAGAGCGTCTTCATGAGGGCACAAATAGATCATCACAGTGACAGATTTGGGTTCCCATATGGGACAACAGATCTCCTATGTGCAGAACCTTCTGGGTGTAATTACACTTATATGTCTTTCTCTTCAACTGTCTCCACAAATACAAGTCAGAGCCTCCTGTTTGAAGTCAGGAACCGTCCACCACAACCAATCTCCTCCAATTTCACCATCTGTATTTCTACTTTGTATGGAAACTACAACAATGTCCTCCAGATGATCCAGAGTATTGAGATGTACAAGATTCTGGGGGCCTCTAGAGTCACCATCTATAACACCAGCTGTTCCCAGGATGTAGATAAGGTGTTACGTCATTACATTGATGAAGGAATTCTAGAGGTGTTGCCATGGCCAATAGACCGCCATCTTCAGACATCGACAGAATGGCAGTATTCTGAAGGACTCACCGCTGAGATTGGATATTTTGGACAATCTGCAACTTTGAATGATTGTCTATACAGGAACATGTACAAAAGTAAGTTTGTTCTCCTTAATGACATTGATGAAATTATTCTTCCAGTCAAGGACTGGGACTGGTCATCCCTGATGGAGAGGCTCCAGAATAAACACCCAGATACAAGTGTCTTCCGCTTTGAGAATCACGTCTTCCCCACTTCAGTCAACATTGCTGAATTTGACAAGTGGTCTCATGTTCCTGGGGTCAATATTCTCTCTCATGCTCTCCCTGTAAGGTGGCTATACCTCAATAACCGCAAAATGATTGTGAATCCCCGAGACATATTTCAGACCTCCATACACTTAATTGCAAAACACAGAAGGAATTGGAGGAATATAGGACAAGATTTGGCCATTCTCTTCCACTGTAGGAGAGAGAACGGTGTCAATGTAAAGGACCTTGCTCCAGATGATAGGCTGATGAGATACAAGCTGTCCTTAGTGCCCAATGTAGATAAGGTGATTCAGAAACTTTTCCCTCGGCAATAATCCCCGCCTCACCCCCTCCCGTATATTGTGTAATGTAGAGAGAAGACTGGAAATCTGGGTGTACATGACTCCAAACTCAACATTTATCAAAGGGGGGTTCTCCCAAGAGGGTCGATTAGGACACTAAGATTGATTTACATTTATTATTTTATTATGTAGAAAAAGACACACAAAAATTATTTGATGAGACAAAGGAAACCAGGTATGTACCTCACCAATAAATTAAAAAGACAACGTTGTCCTGTTTAAAAACTGGGGGGGGGGGGGGGGGGTGCAGCTGCGCATGCACACACACTCACAAACTCACACTCATATGCATAACATGATCATCGAAAATCACAAATGGGTGGAATTAAAGTCCCCTGGATGAATTAGTTATTCCTTAACCAAAGAAGGGGATTTTTATTGCTAAAAATAGAAATGATCAGGTAGCAAAGTTGGGTGTTTGCGGTGTTTTTAGCAAGGCGACCAACATCTGACCGCCATATATACTCCTGTGCAGGATAAATTGAATTGCAGTCCAAAGCAATATTATAAAGATATAAATCCCTTCGATACAGGTCAAAGGCTGGCCTGGTTAATCAACTGAGACTTGGAGAGTAATTTTGTTGATACAGGGATGTGCAAGGAGCAAACTAATACAGGGTCATTTCTTCCAAGAAGCAATGTATATATATCTCCATAGCAGAACGGGGGGGTGGGGGGGGGGTGGGGAGGAAATGCAGGGGCACGGTATCACATCTGATTAAAGGTACTGGATCACAGATACTCTCACCATGTCCTGCAGCCACTTTCCACTACCTCTACCCATCCACTCGAATCACCCCTCACTCCAGATCCAGCCTCCAGGAGAGCGGCTCCAATCCACAGATAGTAGCTGTAAACACAGTGCCGTCGCTGTACAGGTAAGCGCACCGCATTAAAGCAACTGAAGGCAGTTCCTTGCACACTGAATGGTCAGTCCCGTTTAGGCTCCGTCTCAGCAGCCTCTCTAGTGACGTCACACTGACGCGTTTCGCTAGCCAATAGGACGCTAGCTTCCTCAGAGCTGGGAGGAGTTTGGGCAGAGGCATTTAAATAGCCATAGTGATGTCCATGTTATACCTACTTTTGGCCACAAGATGTCATCCAAACTTTCTCCCATACTTGACTTTCAGCAAAAGGCTAATTGAGTGCATAGGCATTTTTCATTTATATGTCTTAGGCGGACTGTAACGACACCCCGAGTATGAAAGGGGTTAAAGCCGTTTAGGACATTTCATTTCTGAACACAAAGGCAGCTACCGAACACTCCAATCAGCCGAACAAGAAACCCATACGAATAATTCTTCCCCCCAAGTACGAGACGAGGCTCTGTACGGAGGGTCAAACAGGAATCAGACTCTTTTTAGAACCAAAATTACAAGTCTTTTTATACAGTAGAAGAGGAGGTTCCCCCCTCCTGCTCATATTACTCTAACAATACAACTGTAACCAGAAACCTAATTAACATGAGCTAATTTACTAAATCATTTACCCAGACTAGGTGACTCAGAGACATGACCTTTAGGACAGACTTGTGGTCACCGAGCTTCACACATTAGTATAAACACAGGACTCCTTCATACAATAGCAGGAGCTAATAACAATTAACAATACAAACAGTGATCTCCTCCCCTCCTCAGCCTAGTAGGCAACAAACTACAGTATGAGTAGACTGTCCGGCTCCTACCCGGTTCTAGAGGCCAATGTGATCAGCTCTCTCAACTAACATGTGGAGTTCAGAGTCAAACAAACCAAGAATAGTCTTTACATATATCCTGGGGGATATTGTGGATAAATATTCCTGTCCCATTTTAAATAATCCAATCATATTCTCAGGGTTCATTTTTTTCTTGGTCACCCTGCGCCCAACACTGACTCCCGTCACATGGACAAAGGGAGAAGTGAAGGCAATAAATAGATAGATAATTAAATAACACAGGTAGAGGGCAAGTAATGCCAAGTTTGAATATAGCTATATAACCACAATTATACATACCATTTTTGACGGCTTATTTCACCAAAAAGGACTGTAAGTTGCACTCAGTGTTTAAACCTAGCGGGGTCATCGAATTTAAATAGTACGTCCACATCTTCTCTTTCTGCAATAAAATAGTGTCAAAATCACCCCTTCTAAGGGGCAAGTTGAGTATATAAATTCCCTCGACCTTCAACCCCTTGGGGTCACTACCGTGAAATTGTGCAAAGTGCGGCGAAATTGGGCGGTCATCATCCTTTTTCCTAATACCACTGATATGTTCGTCAATCCTAATGCGGAGTTCTCGTTTAGTTTTCCCAACATATATTTTGTTACAGGGGCAAGTAAGCACATAAATGACTCGAGTAGTCGAGCAATTTATAAAGCTTTTAATCTTATATTGTTTACCTCCGCATGAACTGGCGAACACATCAGTCCTATGTACATACGTACAGATGTTACAATGCCCGCAGGCACGCATACCTACTAGGGGGTTTTTGCGCTTGTAAGCCAAATTTTGGTTTGTGTCCTTTTCTACTCAGAATGTACCAAAATGTCATTTAGGTTTTGTGCCCTTTTTTGCCCTAGGGCCTACCGTGTCTGCAATTAGGGGAGTGGATTTAAGGATGTGCCAGTTTTCCTCCAAAATACTTTTGATCTGGGTCCACTGAGACCCAAATTTCATGATGATTCTTGGGCACGTTTCAAGTTTTTCTGGAGGAACTGTCTGAGTTTCTAGAATGCATTCCCGTTTACACCCCAAAGCTTTAGATTTGGCTTTTTTAAGGGGTTTATGGGAATATCCTTTTTCCCTGAAACTTTTATACATAGCGTCTGATTCCTCCAAAAAACGTTTGTCCTCCTGATTCTCAGGAACTGCCCCGTGGGTATTCCATTAATCAAGGATTTTGGATGATGCCTCTGGGCAAGGAGGAGGGTATTTGCTGCTATCTATTTGCAAAACGTTCTCGCCAACTTGGTTGTTTACTATACTTAATTGCAAATCTAGAAAGGGCAGTGTCTCCACTGATGTTTCTATCATTGGTATTCTGTTGTAATAAAAATTCCATTAACTCCTCTACTGTACCCCTCCAAATCATGAGAACATCATCTATGTAACTCAGCCACAGAAAGCAGTGGCTGAGGTACATAGAGGATTTAAACACAACCTCATCCTCCCAGAGCCCCAGATGGAGGCACGCATAAGATGGGGCCCAAGGGGCACCCTTACACGTGCCCCTTTGCTGATGGTAATACACTCCCCGGAACTAAAAAAAATTAATGTTAAGCATGAACTCTGTGACGGGAGTCACTAATAGAGGCACGGGGTGAATGGGAACCCCACTGTGATCTGTGCTGGTCAGAGACTCAATGCTGTGTATGTGTGTGTGTATGTGGTGTGTGCTGTTTGCTGTGCTGGTTTGGGGTGGGGCTGTGTTCCAATGTTCTATTGTGTTTGTCTGCCTTGGATCACAGGATGTGTATTGCTGTGAGGAAAGAGGGAGGGGGGATTCCTCCAGCAGCCCCCCTGTTAAGACTGTTTACTGATGAGAAGTTAAGCACACCTGACCTGTGTGTCCATTGTTATTGGACTGTTTAACCCGCCCTGTTTTCCAAGGGTGGGGGGGAAATGTTTTGAAGTGGGATCTGTATAACATGTGTTTTTTTGAATAGAGATTCATTCCTGTTTGAAACCTGAAGACGGAGCCGTGCCTCGTTTTTGGGGTGGATTATTTGTATGGGTTCCCGTTTTTTCCTCCTGCCTCTTTGGAGGACCCTTGGATGGGACAAATGGGACAGCTCCATCCCCTACAACTGGGAAACCCTTGGTACTACTTGGACACCTTCAAGTTTATTAAGGAGCTGGGGCTACATGGAGTGAAGCCCGATTTGTGGAAGCCAAAAACTATCCACAAGTTGATTAGAGCATCGGACAATGTTGAGACTGTTCCAGGCCTCCCTTCAGCCACTTGTAAAGTGGTCTGGAGGAATGTTTCTTCAAAGAGACTCACCAACAGGCACAAAGATCTGGCATGGATGGCAATGCAAGGGGGGGTTGCCACTCAGGACATTCATGCATGCCAGAAACCTGTGCAGATACAGGCACTGCCCCTTTTGCATCATCCAGGAGGAAACTGCTCTGCATGTTTTCTGGGAGTGTCCCTTTGCACAGGACCTGTTGAGGGCCCTGGAACCTGAACTCAAAGACTTTGTGCCACAGACTGCGATCACACACTTTGGTGTGTTGAACGGACTCTTCTGTGGAACTTATTCACAGGAGGACATTGACGGTGCCTGGCGGGTGCTGTGCTGCTTTAAGGACGCTTTATGGTGCGCCAGAAAGTGCCTCATCCACCAGCAGGAGAGGATGTCCATCGAGGACTGTCGCAGACTGGTTCACAGTCTGCTCAGAGACTATCACTTGATGGACTTCAAAGAGGAAGAGGAGGTCTGAAGATTTCCCCACCCCCCTCTCCCCCCGTGTATCCTTTGGCAGTTCAAATAAAGCTTCGGGCCTGTGAACTCTTTTCTCCCTCCCCTACCCCACCTTCTCCACCCCCCCATCACACCCGTTGCACATTTGAATGTTATTTAGACTGTATGACCTGACTTTTGTGACATATGTTTGAAGTAATGCTTTCAGGGTAATGCGGCGTCATGCATGATGTGATGTTTCGGGGTATTATTACTCTGCACAACACATTAGGCATCATAACGCAGGATGAATGTAATTTATTGGTATGCTTGGCGATGTATTGTTATGTAGTGTATTTATGCGCTGCGTCACAGATTGGATGTACCCTGTTTAAGTATTTGTTTTTTTGTATATTTTCTTGCAAAATAAAGTATACATTTTTCAATCAAAAAATTTGTATGGGTTCCTTGTTCGGCTGATTGGGGTGTTCGGTAGCTGCCTTTGTGTTTGGGTGTGGAATGTCCTAAACGACTTTAACCCCTTTCATACTTGGGGTGTCGTTACAATTGGTGGCAAGCAGCGGGATAATTCCCACAGCCCAGAAGGACAGCTACAAGAGGACACAGGACAATGGAAGCACAGTATGAACAGCTAAAGCGCTCTACCCTCAAGGACTTACTGGAGAACCGGGGCCGACCGGCCAACAACCGTAATAAGAGGGACATTATCGCAGAACTAGTCGAAATGGATAGAGCCGAAAGAACCAACATAACCGAAAGGCCCAGCATAACAGACAGGACACCCGAAGAGGCAAGTTTTGATCGGGCTGTTAACATAAAACTGGCACATTGTGGCCCTAACCCTACAGCGGAGATCATAGACCGAGTTATAGCGGCTGTGGAGGCAAATAGGCTACAGCAAAGAGGTGCTGCAGCAGCGGGAGTCACAACAGCACCAACTGAAAGGAGAAAGGTACATTTTGCTGCTTTTAAAAATTTCATTGAAGCAGAAGGGGAGATTGATGGGTACCTTGCTGATTTTGAACGGCAATGTGCCCTACACCGGGTGCCCACAGAGGAATGGGTTACCATTTTGTCTGTGAAATTGTACGGCCGGGCCAGTGAAGCGTTCAGGACCATCCCAGATGAGGAGATTATGAACTATGGGCTTGTAAAAGAAGCACTTTTGGCCAGGTATGCCGTCACACCAGAAGCATACCGGAGGCGGTTCAGAGAGACGAGCAAGCAGACTGGAGACTCATATGCCGAGTGGGCATGCCACCTACACCTCACGGCATCCCACTGGGTCGCTGGATGCCAAGCAGTATCCGGGGAAGAGGTGCTGCAGCTGTTCCTGCTGGAGCACTTCTTTGACAAGCTGTTCCCGGAAGTCAGAGAGTGGGTCCGGGACAGAAAACCTTTCACCTTGTCTAAAGCAGCTCGCCTGGCGGACGAATACACAGACGCCCGCAAACTGGATAACCCTGTGGTCAAGACAACAGCTCAGGTGGATTATCGATCAGCCGCACCCCCTCTAGCTGGCACCTACCAACCACAGTCGTACCGCCCTACAGCACCACCTCCAGCGGCCACTTATTCTCAGCAGCCCAGGTTCAACTCCCAGGACTACTCACAACCCCTCAGGTGTTTCGGGTGTAAATAGCTAGGGCACAAAAAGCCAGACTGTCCATTGAATCCAGCCAGGCAGTCCCAGTCGTGGAGAAAGCCAGCAGGGGGGAATCCCCGTACATCCATGCCTGCGGCTCACTGCGTTGAGGAGGAAGAACATTGGGGTGTCCTGCACGAGGCTGATCCAGTACAAGCAGCTAACCAGGACAACCGGCAGCAACACAGGCAGACCGTCCGGGTTAATGGAAAGGTAGCTAATAACCTATGTGATACTGGTGCCACCCTGACCCTACTACGGAAGAACCTCATCCCAGAGAGCCAACACACCAGAGACACTGTAGCCGTAAGGTTAGCAGGAGGCACTATCTTCCAGCTACCCGTTGCCCGTATTCACCTGGACTTGGGGGTTGGTTTGGGACACGTGAATGTGGGGGTAATGAAGGATTTGCCAGCGGATGTACTACTGGGGAATGATTTGGCCCCCCTCGTTTCTGCTTACGCCCCGATGGGCCCCGCTGAAGCCAACCCAGTGACTACCCGTCACCAGACCCGTACTGTTGGAACCGGCCCGCTTGCTGCTGAGACCCAGGTAAGACAATCTTCCCCGACATGTACCTTAGATCAGGCTCCCCTAGGCTGGGATATCCCAGAAGCATTCGGGAGGGAAACCCGAGAGGACCCGACCCTACACAAGTATAGGGCTAAGGCAGATACTCAGGAAAGGGGAATAGATGGGGAGCTTTATGAATGGGTGGGGGATAGACTGTATAGGATCCCTAAGCCATCCCCGAGAAGTAAAGCCCCTTCGCAGAAATGACAGCTGGTGGTACCTAAGAAATACCAGCTGGATATTCTGCGAATTGGGCATGATGTACCACTAGCAGGACATCTAGGGTCCCATCGCACAGCCCATAGAATTACACAGAATTTCTTCTGGCCCAATTTTAACCAGGATGTGTGACAGTACTGCAAAATGTGTGATACACGTCAATGGGTAGGTAAGCGGGGGGACCACCCTAAGGCCAGACTTATGTTCATGCCTATTATTGGGGAGCCCTTTTAGCCGTTGACATTGTGGGTCCCTTGGCCAGGCCTAGTCCATCCAGCAAGAAGTATATTCTCACCGTGGTGGACTACGCCACCCGTTACTCAGAGGCAGTAGCTATGTCCAACATTGAAGCAGAGACAGTAGCTGATGCCCTGGTTAAAATATTTACTAGAGTGGGGTTCCCTAAGGAGATTCTCTCTGACCAGGGAACCCAGTTTACCGCTGTGCTCACCCATCAGTTGTGGAAGGTGTGCAATATTAAGCCCTTGCTGAGCTCACCTTACCACCACCAGACTAATGGTGTCTGCGAGCGCTTTAACGGGACCCTCAAGCAAATGCTGAGGACCTTTTCGGACGCTTGCAGAGACTGGGAGAAATTCCTGCCTCACCTGTTATTTGCGTACAGAGAGGTACCCCAGGAATCTACTGGGTTCTCTCCCTTCGAGTTACTCTATGGGAGAAGGGTCCGCTGACCCCTCAATCTCATTAGAGGACACTGGGAGGGAGAGACAGAGCGGGAGGGGACCCCCATAGTGCCCTATGTTCTGGAACTCAGGGACTGCATGGCGCAACTGTCTCTGATGGTAAGGGAGAATCTCCAGGCGGCCCAGGGGAGACAGAAGAGATGGTACGATCGGAGGGCCCGACAGCGTATCTTCCAGGTTGGGCAGAAGGTCTTAGTGCTCAAGCCTGTGAAGACCGACAAGGTGCAGGCATCTTGGCAAGGCCCATATAAAGTAGTAGCCCAGGTATGTGATACTACCTATGTTATTGCCAGCTGTGCAGATGAAAGAATCCAGCGAACCTTTCATGTGAACATGCTGAAGGAGTATCAGGAACGGCAGGAGGATGTGGCTGCAGTATGTGCCCCTGCTGCGGACGACTCTGAAAGTTTACCCCTCCCTGACTTACTAGAGAGAGACCCCCAGACTGACCTCATTAGCCTCGTACAGCTGGGGGACCAGTTAAGCCCCACAAAGAAGGAACAGGCTAAGCGGCTTCTGTGGGAGAAACAGGCGACTTTCTCCCAAAAACCGGGCTGCACGACCCTGGCTGTGCATAAGGTAGAGACCCCTGGACAAGCACCCCTTCGTCAGCCCCCCTACCGTATCCCTGAAGCAGTCCGAGAAGGAATGCGGAAGGAGATACAGGAGATGATTCAGTTAGGAGTCATTGAGCCCTCTGACAGCCCTTGGGCCTCGCCTGTAGTCCTGGTGCCTAAGAAAGACGGAACTACCCGGTTCTGCGTGGACTACAGGGGACTCAATGAGAAGACCACCACTGATGCCTACCCAATGCCCAGGGTAGACGAACTGCTAGATCGTATAGCCAGGGGACGTTATTTAACTACAATAGACCTGTGTAAGGGCTATTGGCAGATTCCCCTGGCCGAGGATGCTATCCCCAAGTCGGCATTTGTTACCCCATTTGGCCTGTACCAGTCTAAGGTCATGCCATTCGGGATGAAAAATGCCCCGGCTACCTTCCAACGTATGGTGGATCGGCTCCTCGATGGCTTTCAGGATTTTGCATGTGCATACCTGGATGACATTGCAATCTACAGTGGGTCTTGGGAGGAGCACCTGGTTCAGGTAGGGGTGGTTCTGGACAAGATTCGGGCCGCAGGCCTGACGTTGAAACCAGACAAGCATGATCTAGTTATGGCGGAGGTGCAGTACCTGGGACACCGAGTAGGGTGTGGGAACCAGAGACCAGAGCCAGCCAAGGTAGGGGCAGTAGCTAACTGGCCCACACCCCGTACTAAGACCCAGGTATTAGCCTTCTTGGGGACTGCCGGGTACTACCGGCGTTTTGTCCCTGATTACAGTGCCATTGACAAGCCCCTGACTGACCTGACGAAAAAGAATTTACCTAGGCAGGTCCTGTGGTCTCCAGCTTGTGAAGCCGCATTTCTAGCCCTCAAGCAAGCACTTGTAAATGCCCCTGTCTTGGCTGCCCCAGTACCTAACAAAGGTTTCCTTGTCCACACAGATGCTTCCATGTTTGGACTGGGGGCTGTGCTGAGCCAAATTGGGGAGGATGGAAGAGAACACCCTGTCGCATACCTGAGCAGAAAACTATTACCCCGGGAAGTGAGCTATGCAGCAGTGGAGAAAGAGTGCTTGGCCCTGGTTTGGGCCCTTAAAAAGTTGAACCCTTATTTGTACGGACAGGAATTTTCATTAGTCACTGATCACAACCCATTGGTCTGGCTTAACCGGGTCTCAGGAGACAATGGTAGGTTGCTGCGGTGGAGCTTAGCCCTGCAACCTTACAATTTCACCATCAGCTACTGACCCGGTAAGCAAAATGGCAATGCTGATGGGTTGTCCCGGCAAATCGACGTCACTCCGGCCTACTAGTTCAGGACATCCCCAAGTTGACCCGAGAAGGATCAAGCCGGGTCTGCTGGATTGTTCCGCAAGGAGGGAGCCATGTGACGGGAGTCACTAATAGAGGCACGGGGTGAATGGGAACCCCACTGTGATCTGTGCTGGTCAGAGACTCAATGCTGTGTATGTGGTGTGTATGTGGTGTGTATGTGGTGTGTATGTGTGTGTATGTGGTGTGTATGTGGTGTGTATGTGGTGTGTGCTGTTTGCTGTGCTAGTTTGGGGTGGGGCTGTGTTCCAATGTTCTATTGTGTTTGTCTGCCTTGGATCACAGGATGTGTATTGCTGTGAGGAAAGAGGGAGGGGGGATTCCTCCAGCAGCCCCCCTGTTAAGACTGTTTACTGATGAGAAGTTAAGCACACCTGACCTGTGTGTCCATTGTGATTGGACAGTTTAACCCGCCCTGTTTTCCAAGGGTGGGGGGGAAATGTTTTGAAGTGGGATCTGTATAACATGTGTTTTTTGAATAAAGATTCATTCCTGTTTGAAACCTGAAGACGGAGCCGTGCCTCGTTTTTGGGGTGGATTATTTGTACGGGTTCCTTGTTCGGCTGATTGGAGGGTTTGGTAGCTGCCTTTGTGTTTGGGTATGAAATGTCCTAAACAACTTTAACCCCTTTCATACTCGGGGTGACGTTACAAACTCTAATGCCGCGTACACACGGTCGGACTTTTCGTCTACAAAAGTCCAACGGACGCTGACGGACTAAAGCTGGCTGGTAATCCGATCGTGTGTGGGCTTCTCCGGACTTTCAACTGACTTTTTCAGCCTCAAATCCGACGGACTTTAGATTTGAAACATGCTTCAAATCTTTCCGACGGACTCGAGTCCGGCCGAAAAATCCGCTCGTCTGTATGCTAGTCTGACGGACAAAAACCCACGCTAGGGCAGCTATTGGCTACTGGCTATCAACTTCCTTATTTTAGTCCGGTGTACGTCATCACGTAAGAATTCGACGGACTTTTGTGTGATCGTGTGTAGGCAAGTCTGTTCGTTAGAGAGTCCGCCGCAAGTCCGTCGAAAGTCCGTCGAAAGTCTGTCGGACAGGCTGTCGGACTTTTGTAGCTGAAAAGTCCAACCGTGTGTACGCCCCATTAGAGCTCAACTACAAATTTGTTATGTGTTCCCATCCGGGGGTATTCCTATCCAAAAAGTGTGCCACTGCAGCAATCCCCCACTGGTGGGGTATTGAGGTGTAGAGGCTTTCTACATCAATTCCCACCAGGAGAACATCCTCCGGTAGGGTTAGATGTAACGATTTCAAAAGAACGTCCCTAGTGTCCTGTACAAAGGAGGGAAGCAGACCAACCATGTCTTTAATCAATGAATCCACATATTTCCCCACCTTTTCTAGGGGACTGTTGATAGCCGAAACAATCTCGGGTCTCCCCGGTGGATGGCTTAGTGATTTGTGTAACTTCGGAATGATATAAAAAGGTAGGGATGGTAGGACTCTCAACCCTAAGGTAGTCATATTCTTTTTTGGAGAGTAGGCCAGCCTCCAGGCCCAATTTGAGTTTGGTGTTCAACGTTATGACCAACGAGGGGAACGGGGTCACTGTGAGTTTTTTATCGCCAAGTAATTTTAAGGTTTCACCCTCATAGAGGTTCTCGCTCATTAGGACCACATTCCCCCCCCCCCCCTTGTCACTTTTTTTGATCACCAAATCAGGAGCTTCTTCAAGTTCTCTAAGGGCCTTCCTTTCCTCACTCATAAGGTTATTAAGACCAGTCCCAGTTGACCTTTCTAAGGTCCCTTTGTACCAAATCAAGGAACACTTTAAGCCATTTATGTTTTGAAAGCGCCGGCATTTTGATGGATCTAATTCTAAGGTTTGCTGCTCTCCTGATTGGTTGGCTGGCTTCCTCCTCTGAATCACTATTTGCATTTTCATCCAACAGCGATAAAAGGTTATCTAGGGCGTCTCTATCCTCCCTATCCAGGTCGTGACCCGGGACCTCCTGACTATCTTGTTTTTGGGTAGTATGCCACGCCTTGAAGAGGACTTTTCTCAGGAAGAGATTGATGTCCTTGAATACCTCAAATTCATTCATAGGGGACGTGGGAGAAAAAGATAGCCCCTTTTGTAAAAGTTTTATGTGATGGTCATTTAATTGGAATGCCGATAGGTTTACCACCTTTAGATCCTGTACTCCATTCACAGACCCATCAATCAATGTCTCTTTTGGCTTCTTGATCTCTCACTCCTCTGACTTTTATCTCTTCCTTTTCCTTTCCTCTTCCTTCTGTGGCATTTTTTCCTCCCTCTTTCACTTTCTTTCTGGTCAACATTTGCTTGGGGTCCAAGGCTGACATGTTCCCCTTGGGGCTTCCCAGAGTTGAATGATTGATAATACTAGTGGATTCATTTATATAGTATATGGTTGATCCAGGCATCCAATTATTCTTTCTGAGAGCGGGAAGTAACATCAGATGGTGGCAGCCAGAGCCGGGAGAAGTGGGGGCCAGGTGCCATGCTGGGGGGGGGGGGGGCACGCCAGTGATGTGGCCACTCATCCTGCTCGTCACTGACAGGATTGATAGTGGTATCACTCCTGTCAGAAGGAGCAGCGGCTGAAATCTGCAGCTGGAGAGAAAATTCCTCCTTCTCCTCTCTCCAGCCTGAAGCTGGCAATAGAGAGCAGGTGCTGAGACTGAGAACTCTCCTCAGTCTCAGCATGGAACTGCTGTGGAGTGAGGGCACACTGCCGTCCTTCCTCTCTGCCCTTGACTGGAGAGAGGAAGAAGAAGCTTCCTCACACTGTTAGCTGTGAGTACAAGGGGAAGACGGCCCTAGACTTCTCCTCTGTACTCCCCACACCCCCCCTCCTCCTCCGACCCCCCCAGACCACCCTTTCCCCCCAGACCTCCCTCTTCACCTCAGACCTCCCCTCTCTCCTCCTCAGACTCCCCACATTCCCCCTTTCCTCCTCAGACCCCGTCATTGGCATCAGTGGGAGGAATGGTGTCCCATCATTAGTGTCAGTGGGAGGAATAGTGTCCCATCATTGGTATTAGTGGGAGGAATAGTGCCCCATCATTGGTATGAGTGGGAGAAATAGTGCCCCATCATTGGTGTCAGTGGGAGGAATAGTGTCCCATCATTGGTATTAGTGGGAGGAATAGTGCCCCATCATTGGTATGAGTGGGAGAAATAGTGCCCCATCATTGGTGTCAGTGGGAGGAATAGTGCCCCATCATTGGTGTCAGTGGGAGGAATAGTGCCCCATCATTGGTGTCAGTGGGAGGAATAGTGTCCCATCATTGGTGTCAGTGGGAGGAATAGTGCCCCATCATTGGTATGAGTGGGAGAAATAGTGCCCCATCATTGGTGTCAGTGGGAGGAATAGTGCCCCATCTTTGGTGTCAGTGGGAGGAATAGTGCCCCATCATTGGTGTCAGTGGGAGGAATAGTGTCCCATCATTGGTGTCAGTGGGAG
This sequence comes from Aquarana catesbeiana, assembly GCF_042186555.1. Classification (NCBI taxonomy): domain Eukaryota; kingdom Metazoa; phylum Chordata; class Amphibia; order Anura; family Ranidae; genus Aquarana; species Aquarana catesbeiana. Next base: position 3,591,231 of record NC_133324.1, on the reverse strand, counting down.
GAATAATGTCCCATCTTTGGTGTCAGTGGGAGGAATAGTGCCCCATCATTGGTGTCAGTGGGAGGAATAGTGTCCCATCATTGGTGTCAGTGGGAGGAATAGTGCCCCATCATTGGTGTCAGTGGGAGGAATAGTGTCCCATCATTGGTATCAGTGGGAGGAATGGTGCCCCATCATTGGTGTCAGTGGGAGGAATAGTGCCCCATCATTGGTGTCAGTGGGAGGAATAGTGTCCCATCATTGGTATCAGTGGGAGGAATAGTGCCCCATCATTGGTATCAGTGGGAGGAATAGTGCCCCATCATTGATGTCAGTGGGAGGAATAGTGTCCCATCATTGGTATCAGTGGGAGGAATAGTGTCCCATCATTGGTATCAGTGGGGGGGAATAGTGCCCCATCATTGGTATCAGTGGGAGGAATAGTGCCCCATCATTGGTGTCAGTGGGGGGGAATAGTGCCCCATCATTGGTATCAGTGGGAGGAATAGTGCCCCATCATTGGTGTCAGTGGGAGGAATAGTGCCCCATCATTGGTGTCAGTGGGAGGAATAGTGCCCCACCCATCATTGGAGCACAGGTGTGTCAGGAGGAGGCTGTCTCTCTGGAGCTGCTGCAGATCCGTGTGAGAGGGGACTGGTGAGGAAATCTCTCCCAGCTCTCCTGGCCCCTTTCTGGGGAAGCCATGGAGGCCAGCAGGGCCTCTCCTGCTGGAAGCTCTCAGCCATCTCCTGGGCCGTCGGTTGACATGCCTTCCTCTGTACAAACCATGGCTTGTGATCTTTCTGCCCCTGGTAAGGATGAAGGCTCAGAGGCAATTCAGGAGCGAGTGGTGGCCGGGATTAAAGCCCTGAATAGAGAAAGAGACAAGCTCTATAAACTGAGAGCGGAGCTGAAGCGCCTGAGAAGGCAGCGTGAGGGCTTACATAGCCAGAGACGTGGGTCCATGGATCCGGAGATCCAACTGGCCAAGGTCCGGGTTGAACATCAGGAGACCATTGTGTCCATCATGGAAGGAAGAGATGGGCCATTTAAGGAAAAGTTTTACAATGATAAAAGGTTTGCGAGGATGATAAAGATGGAGGTGGAGGAGGAGACCCCCAGTTCTGACCCCCTGCCCCCTCAGGGAGAGGTAAGCAGCCCCATGCCTTCCCAGGACTCAGGAGGCATGCTCAGGGCCATCCAGGTAATGGAGTCTCCTATGCGGGGGGATCAGCTGGCATTTAATGATGAGGACATTACAGACAATGTGCCTGACAAGGTAAAGCCTGTCAAGTCCCATATTGTGGATAAAACAATTTTTGTGGCATTCAACACTGTGACTGATACAGACAATGTGCCCAGTGAGAGTCAGGCTGCTAGTCCTATCTGTAGTAATGCTGTGCCTGCTGATACTGCAGTACAGCAAAGTTTGCTTTTAAAAAATGACATTCCTGCAGATGAACTACAAGATTCAGCAGAGCCTATTAACCCCCCTTTAGCTGAAGCTGTTTGCCCCACAGCTGCTGAGGACTCTACAGCACAGCTTCAGGAGACAGCTGGTATTGCAGCAGAAACTGTGATTATTCCTGATGGGAATGTGAAGTTTTGTGTGACTGATAAAAATCATCCCAGTACAAGTGTGATGAACAATGGTCCCAGTTCAAGTGTGATGGACAGTCCTACCAACTCCGTTCAAGCAGTGAATAATAATAGTAATGTACAGACTGCTGTGACTTCAGTGTGGGGCCTTGGCCCTGATAAACTTACCTTTGCTCAGGTGGTACGCTCTGCTCCTGGTAGCTCTGCCCCCAAGCGGGGTTTTCCCCTACAGGCTACCACTTTGAGCACCCCAGGATCTGGTCTTGGGTCTCTGGCTTCTGCTGGGGGTCCCAGACGTAATGTTGTTATTCTGAAATGGGAAGGTGGTGCGATCCCTCCAGCACGGCGTGCAGTGGTGGACATGATTTTAGAGATGGGTTTTGGGGCAAATGATCTGTATGCCTTTATACATGTAGCTGGGACACGGGATTATACAGTTAGCTTCACCAGGCCAGAGGGTCTTGACCTGTTCTGGGAGAGATATGAGGCTCGTTGCAGGTCAAGACCTGAATGGGAAGGTCTGGCCCCAGTTGCAGTTTCTCAGAGGTCTACAGTAAAAAAAATCACAATTATCCTCACTAATGAGAGTGTCCCTGCCCGGGATCTTGAGGTTTGGTTAAGGAACTATGGGGAGGTTTTGACCAAGCCCAATAAAATCCTTGATGAGCGTAACATCTGGACTGGGGGTTGGTCAGTTACAGTCAGGTTGGCCAGGGATGGGAATGTTGTCCGTCACCTGCCCTCCTCAGCTTTTATAGGGAGGGATAGGATGACTGTTTTTTACCCTGGTCAGCCGAAGCTGTGTCACCGCTGTGGAGAAAAGGGGCATTTGAGTTCCTCCTGTTCAGCCTTGATATGTTCAGTGTGTCGGGGTCAGGGTCATATGGCCAAGGACTGCACCGAAATGATCAGGTGCAACCTGTGCCTGCGCCTTGGCCACCCCTACAGCAGATGTCCTGAAGCCTGGCACAATATGGAGAAGGAGGTACTTGATGACTTGTCAGGGCTGGACAGGATGGAGGGTGATGCCCCTGGTGTACCATCCTCCTCTGCGGTGACCGACTCCCCTGGTCCTGCTCAGGATCCCTCTCCAGTTCCTGTGGCCACCCCTCATGTGTCTGTAAGTATTCCTTCTGTATCTGTATCTGTCTCCCCCCAGCCTACTGTACCCTCTCCTCTTGTGTCAGAACCTTCCAAGTCTGTGCCCCCTGAGTCAGTTACCCCCCAGGAGTCTACACCTCCTAAGTCTGATTCAAAGGGAGCACCCCTCCCACCAGGAGTGGTAGTGGGTACTAAAAAGGTTGCTTCTTCCTCTGTAAAGAAGTCTTGTGGAAAGACTTCACAGAAAAAAGTAAGAGATGAGGGCATCTCTAAAGCTGACCTGCAGTACCTGGAGGAGAGAAGGAAGGTTGGGAAGCGGAAGAAGCAGGTGGTGAGGACGGCTCCAGTGCCTGTCTCCAACCGTTATAGGTCCTCTAATTGGGATATCTCTTCATCTGGAGCTTCTTCGGAGCGAAGTTCTGATTCCGAAATGGAGTTTGAGGCGGCCTCAAGAAAGAGAGAGGCTTCTGGTGATGAGCAGCAGAGGGGAGCTAAGAAGCAATCCACCCAATAACCCAAATGGCGGTTCCCCCTCCGTTGAAAGTGGTGACAATAAATGTCGCCAGCATTAAGTCAGTAAGAGCTCGTTCTATGGCCTTCTTTTTGTTCAGCCAATTAGATGCTGAAATTTTATTTTTGCAAGAGACTAGGCTCACCTCCTTGGCAGATATTCATATGGCCAAGAGAGAGTGGAGGTATGGTCCATCTTACTGGTCTCTTGCGGCCGAGCCTTACGGCGGTGTGGCGGTGTTGTTTAAAACCGGCATGGTAACTGTCCGGCGGGTTATTGAGGTGGAGATTGGGAGATGTATGGTCTTAGACGTCCTTGTGGGAGGGCAGGACCTGCGCCTAATTAATGTTTATGGGCCGCACACAAAGTGGGACAGGAAATGCCTTTTTACAAGGATCAAGCCATTTCTTTTTACATCCCGGCAAGTGGTCTTTGGAGGTGACTTTAATACAGTAACTAGGCCCAAGGACAGGAAGGACTTCAAGGACAGGCTGGGATATGATAGCGTTTTTTTAAATAGTATGGTTAGGGATGCTGGTCTTGTGGATGTGCACATTAAGCACCTCCCGGATGACACTGGGTTCACCTTTCATCGAGGTAATAGTCAGAGTAGAATAGATAGGTTTTTTTTGAAGGAGACCTCTGCTTTCTCACCCCCAGTGGTGCAGGCAGTAGAGTTCTCTGATCACTGTATGCTATCTGTGGTCCTGAATGCTTCAGACGCCCCTCAGAGGGGTAAGGGCATCTGGAGATTGAATTCGACTCTACTCAAGGAAGAACATGTTAGACAATCCTTTGAGGAATTCTTTCAGGCACAGGTGACCATCCTGGACTTTTGTAGCAGCAAGGCTGAGTGGTGGGAGCTGACCAAAAAGAGGATTGCTGGATTCTTCAGGGGCCTAGCCAATAGAAAGCAGTTTAATAAATACATGACCTACCAACGTTTACAGAGGAAGCTGGATATTCTTGTCTCGAGAGGAGGAGATCCTGGGGCAATCTCCGAAGTGAAACTCCTTCTCAGGAAGTGTCAATATGACCGGCATGCCTCTTTGGTTCTGGAGAGGGACTATGGGAAGTACCACTCGCCTGACCCTTACCAGAACTGCAAACAAGGTGTAGCTGTTAAAACGGTCGTTGGCCTTAAGGACAGTACAGGTTCCTTGACAAAGTCCAGGTCAGGGATTCTGGAGGTCGTGAGGTCCTTTTATGCTGACCTTCTTGGGAGGAAAGAGCTTGACCGTGACAAGATGGAAAGCTTTTTGGACTCTACTCCAGGTCTAAATGATGAAGATGTCCCATTGATGAATTTGACAGAGGAGATCACAGTTGAAGAGGTGATAAGGGCAATTGAACAGCTTGCCATCAAAAAGTCACCTGGACCGGATGGCTTGACGGCTGAGTTTTACAAAGCTTTTAAGTCTATTCTGGCCCCACATTTGGTAGAGGTTTTTAACAGTTGCCTTGCTGAGGGGGTACTTCCCTCTTCCATGAGGCACTCAGCTGTGATTCTTCTTTCAAAGGGTAAAGATCCTTCGATGGTTGAGAATTGGCGCCCCATCAGCCTTCTTAATGTCGATAGAAAGATACTGGCAAAGATCATTTTCTGGCGCCTATCGTCAGTAGCAGAGTCTTTGCTTTCTCGCCATCAGCACTGTTCGGTCCAGGGTAGGTGCACCTTCACAGCAGTTTTAGCTGTCCGGGAGGCCTTGGAGCGGTGCAGGGCTGCAGGCTGGGGAAGGTATTTGCTGACATTGGATCAGGCAAAGGCTTTTGATCGTGTTAACCATGAGTACCTGTGGTTGCTCCTTAGTAAGTACGGTCTGCCGGGTTGTTTTGTCGATTGGTTAAAAGTCTTGTATGAGGAGGCAGAGAGCTTTCCTCTTGTTAATGGTTGGGTTGGGCAGTCCTTTGAGGTTGGCTCCGGGGTGCGCCAGGGTTGTCCCCTGAGTCCCCTGCTCTATGTGTTTGCAATCGACCCCTTCATCAGGAGGCTAGAGAGCAGCATGTTGTGTGGGGTGCCAGTGGGGCTTCCGGGTGAGCCGCCTTTGAGGGTTGTTGCCTATGCGGATGATGTGTCGGTGATTGTCACCGGGGCGGATGAAGCAGAGGAGGTGGTCTCTCTGACATCACGGTATTCTGAAGCATCAGGCTCCAAGATCAATCAGGAAAAGAGTGAAGTCTTCTGGATGGGAAAGGAAGGTGAGGGTTTTGATCTCCCGGACACCTTTCCAGTGCCCCAGGAAAGAATTAAGATTCTAGGCATTGAATTTGGACCCGGCGATTATGGCCTCAAAAACTGGGAAGGCAGACTGGAAATTGCCAATACTAAGGTGGTCAGCTGGAAGAGATGGAAGTTATCTATGAGGGAAAGGGTTGATCTGATTAAGACTTACCTGATTCCGATCTTCTTGTATGTCAGCTTTGTCTGCATCTTGCCAGTGTCTCTCTATGCTAGGGTCAGTAGTGTGTTCTTCCAGATGTTGTGGGGGAACAGACTGAACCCCATCAAGAGGAATGTCACCTATCTATCCAGGAGGGAGGGTGGCTTAGGTATGGTCAACCCAGTTCTTTTCTTTTCACTGCTTTTTCTCAAGTTTAATATTGGTAATATGCTTGCAGTGGAACCTCCTGGATGGGCAGGCATATTTAGATCTTGGTTTAGGCCTTTTCTACGACTTTGGGAAGAAGGTGGCCAAGTGAAGAATCTCAGGGGTCATCGTGGTCAGCTACCAGCCTATGTCGCTCCATGCCTGAAGTTACTACGGCAGTGGCGATTGTCGGCTGAAGATCTCAGATCGGTTCCGAGGAAAGTCCTTATGAGTCGAGTCTTGAGCGAAGTCTTTCATGACCCACTGGCCTTAAGGGATTGCCCAGGCCCAGTTTTGAGGGCAGGGTTAAGACTTATTAATTTGGACAGAGTACCCCCTAAATTCAGGGATCTGGCCTGGTTGTGCTTCCATGGGAGACTCTATGTTAGGGGCAATTTGAAATTCCGCAGTGGGGTGGATCGTAGCTGTCCTCGGGAGGAGTGTGCAGGTGAGGAGGAGACTATGGACCATTTTCTGCTTCATTGCCCTTTTAACATAGAGGTGTACAAACAGGTGGGACGGGCCCTCGGTGTCCCTTTCCTCTCCAGGCTGGGTTATGCTGAGTGGGTGTATGGAGCATTCAATACTGGTGGGGTTTTTTGTTTAGATACACTTTTTCTAGTTAGCCTAGTAGTCCGTTATTTCACTTGGAACGCACGGTGTCAGGTCTGCATTCGGCGTAAAATCCTTCCTGTTCAGGTGGTGGTGTATGACATTCTGCATGAGGTGGAGAAGATTCGGGTGCTCGAGAGGGACAAGCGGAGTCAGGGGGCTTGGTTGAAGGCGTGGAGGGGTTTCAAGCCTCCCTGACTGCCAGGAGTCTCTTTCCCGGGTGTGGCTGTCTGTCTCTTATCACCCTAGATTATTATTTTTTTGGATTAATTTTTGATAAATGGCTGCGTACATAGGTGATGGGTTGTGCCTCTTAGGCCCTCTCTGCTGCTTTATGTAAATAGTTTTGGTAGTGGATTATGTATATATTGTATATATTCTGAACATGGATGTGTATTCCTTGGATTTCTGTTGAAGTTTTGTACTATGGTTTTGTTTTTTACTTTTGTATAAAATTGGTTGCTTGATTCTTTTAATAAAAGATCAATAGTGTCCCATCATTGGTATCAGTGGAAGGAATAGTGTCCCATCATTGGTATCAGTGGAAGGGATAGTGCCCCATCATTGGTGTCAGTGGGAGGAATAGTGCCCCATCATTGGTGTCAGTGGGAGGAATAGTGTCCCATCATTGGTGTCAGTGGGAGGAATAGTGTCCCATCATTGGTGTCAGTGGGAGGAATAGTGTCCCATCATTGGTATCAGTGGGAGGAATAGTGTCCCATCATTGGTGTCAGTGGGAGGAATAGTGCCCCATCATTGGTGTCAGTGGGAGGAATAGTGCCCCATCATTGGTGTCAGTGGGAGGAATAGTGCCCCATCATTGGTGTCAGTGGGAGGAATAGTGTCCCATCATTGGTGTCAGTGGGAGGAATAATGTCCCATCTTTGGTGTCAGTGGGAGGAATAGTGCCCCATCATTGGTATCAGTGGGAGGAATAGTGCCCCACCCATCATTGGAGCACAGGTGTGTCAGGAGGAGGCTGTCTCTCTGGAGCTGCTGCAGATCCGTGTGAGAGGGGACTGGTGAGGAACTCTCTCCCAGCTCTCCTGGCTCCTTTCTGGGGAAGCCATGGAGGCCAGCAGGGCCTCTCCTGCTGGAAGCTCACAGCCATCTCCTGGGCCATCAGGTAACATACCTGCCCCTATACAACCCATGGTTGGTGATCTCTCTGCCCCTGGTGAAGATGAAGGTTCCGGGGCCATCCGGGAGCGAGTGGTGGCCGGGATTAAGGTCCTGAATAGGGAAAGAGACAAGCTCTACAAGCTCAGAGCGGAGCTGAAGCGCCTGAGAAGGCAACGTGAGGGCTTGCATAGCCAGAAACGTGGATCCATGGATCCGGAGATCCAACTGGCCAAGGTTCGGGTGGAACACCAGGAGACCATTGTGGCCATGATGGAAGGCAGAGATGGGCCATTTAAAGAAAAGTTTTGTAACGATAAAAGATTTGCGAGGATGACAAAGATGGAGGTGGAGGAGGAGACCCCCAGTTCTGACCCCCTGCCCCCTCAGGGAGAGGTAAGCAGCCCCATGCCTTCCCAGGACTCAGGAGGCATGCTCAGGGCCATCCAGGTAATGGAGTCTCCTATGCGGGGGGATCAGCTGGCATTTAATGATGAGGACATAACAGACAATGTGCCTGACAAGGTAAAGCCTGTCAAGTCCCATATTGTGGATAAAACAATTTTTGTGGCATTCAACACTGTGACTGATACAGACAATGTGCCCAGTGAGAGTCAGGCTGCTAGTCCTATCTGTAGCAATGCTGTGCCTGCTGATACTGCAGTACAGCAAAGTTTGCTTTTAAAAAATGACATTCCTGCAGATGAACTACAAGATTCAGCAGAGCCTATTAACCCCCCTTTAGCTGAGTCTAAAGCTGTTTGCCCCACAGCTGCTGAGGACTCTACAGCACAGCTTCAGGAGACAGCTGGTATTGCAGCAGAAACTGTGATTATTCCTGATGGGAATGTGAAGTTTTGTGTGACTGATAAAAATCATCCCAGTACCAGTGTGATGAACAATGGTCCCAGTTCAAGTGTGATGGACAGTCCTACCAACTCCGTTCAAGCAGTGAATAATAATAGTAATGTACAGACTGCTATGACTTCAGTGTGGGGCCTTGGCCCTGAAAAACTTACCTTTGCTCAGGTGGTACGCTCTGCTCCTGGTAGCTCCGCCCCCAAGCGGGGTTTTCCCCTACAGGCTACCACTTTGAGCACCCCAGGATCTGGTCTTGGGTCTCTGGCTTCTGCTGGGGGTCCCAGACGTAATGTTGTTATTCTGAAATGGGAAGGTGGTGCGATCCCTCCAGCACGGCGTGCAGTGGTGGACATGATTTTAGAGATGGGTTTTGGGGCAAATGATCTGTATGCCTTTATACATGTAGCTGGGAGCCGGGATTATACAGTTAGCTTCACCAGGCCAGAGGGTCTTGACCTGTTCTGGGAGAGATATGAGGCTCGTTGCAGGTCAAGACCTGAATGGGAAGGTCTGGCCCCAGTTGCAGTTTCTCAGAGGTCTACAGTTAAAAAAATCACAATTATCCTCACTAATGAGAGTGTCCCTGCCCGGGATCTAGAGGTTTTGTTAAGGAACTATGGGGAGGTTTTGACCAAGCCCAATAAAATCCTTGATGAGCGTAACATCTGGACTGGGGGTTGGTCAGTTACAGTCAGGTTGGCCAGGGATGGGAATGTTGTCCGTCACCTGCCCTCCTCAGCTTTTATAGGGAGGGATAGGATGACTGTTTTTTACCCTGGTCAGCCGAAGCTGTGTCACCGCTGTGGAGAAAAGGGGCATTTGAGTTCCTCCTGTTCAGCCTTGATATGTTCGGTGTGTCGAGGTCAGGGTCATATGGCTAAGGACTGCACCGAAATGATCAGGTGCAACCTGTGCCTGCGCCTTGGCCACCCCTACAGCAGATGTCCTGAAGCCTGGCACAATATGGAGAAGGAGGTAATTGATGACATGTCAAGGCTGGACGGGATGGAGGGTGAGGCCCCTGGTGTACCATCCTCCTCTGCGGTGACTGACTCCCCTGGTCCTGCTCAGGATCCCTCTCCAGTTCCTGTGGCCACCCCTCATGTGTCTGTAAGTATTCCTTCTGTATCTGTCTCTGTGTCCCCCCAGCCTACTGTACCCTCTCCTCTTGTGTCAGAACCTTCCAAGTCTGTGCCCCCTGAGTCAGTTACCCCCCAGGAGTCTACCCCTCCTAAGTCTGATTCAAAGGGAGCACCCCCCCCACCAGCAGTGGTAGTGGGTACTAAAAAGGTTGCTTCTTCCTCTGTAAAGAAGTCTTCTGTAAAGACTTCACAGAAAAAAGTAAGAGATGAGGGCATCTCTGAAGCTGACCTGCAGTACCTGGAGGAGAGAAGGAAGGTTGGGAAGCGGAAGAAGCAGGTGGTGAGGACAGAACAGGCTCCAGTGCCTGTCTCCAACCGGTATAGGTCCTCTAATTGGGATGTCTCTTCATCTGGAGCTTCTTCGGAGCGAAGTTCTGATTCCGAAATGGAGTTTGAGGCGGCCTCAAGAAAGAGAGAGGCTTCTGGTGATGAGCAGCAGAGGGGAGCTAAGAAGCAAACCACCCAATAACCCAAATGGCGGTTCCCCCTCCTTTAAAAGTGGTGACAATAAATGTCGCCAGCATTAAGTCAGTAAGAGCTCGTTCTATGGCCTTCTTTTTGTTCAGCCAATTAGATGCTGAAATTTTATTTTTGCAAGAGACTAGGCTCACCTCCTTGGCAGATATTCATATGGCCAAGAGAGAGTGGAGGTATGGTCCATCTTACTGGTCTCTTGCGGCCGAGACTTACGGCGGTGTGGCGGTGTTGTTTAAAACCGGCATGGTAACTGTCCGGCGGGTTATTGAGGTGGAGATTGGGAGATGTATGGTCTTAGACGTCCTTGTGGGAGGGCAGGACCTGCGCCTAATTAATGTTTATGGACCGCACACAAAGTGGGACAGGAAATGCCTTTTTACAAGGATCAAGCCATTTCTTTTTACATCCCGGCAAGTGGTCTTTGGAGGTGACTTTAATACAGTAACTAGGCCCATGGACAGGAAGGACTTCAAAGACAGGCTGGGATATGATAGCGTTTTTTTAAATAGTATGGTTAGGGATGCTGGTCTTGTGGATGTGCACATTAAGCACCTCCCGGATGACACTGGGTTCACCTTTCATCGAGGTAATAGTCAGAGTAGAATAGATAGGTTTTTTTTGAAGGAGACCTCTGCTTTCTCACCCCCAGTGGTGCAGGCAGTAGAGTTCTCTGATCACTGTTTGCTATCTGTGGTCCTGAATGCTTCAGACGCCCCTCAGAGGGGCAAGGGCATCTGGAGATTGAATTCGACTCTACTCAAGGAAGAACATGTTAGACAATCCTTTGAGGAATTCTTTCAGGCACAGGTGACCATCCTGGACTTTTGTAGCAGCAAGGCTGAGTGGTGGGAGCTGACCAAAAAGAGGATTGCTGGATTCTTCAGGGGCCTAGCCAATAGAAAGCAGTTTAATAAATACATGACCTACCAACGTTTACGGAGGAAGCTGGATATTCTTGTCTCGAGAGGAGGAGATCCTGGGGCAATCTCCGAAGTGAAACTCCTTCTCAGGAAGTGTCAATATGACCGGCATGCCTCTTTGGTTCTGGAGAGGGACTATGGGAAGTACCACTCGCCTGACCCTTACCAGAACTGCAAACAAGGTGTAGCTGTTAAAACGGTCGTTGGCCTTAAGGACAGTACAGGTTCCTTGACAAAGTCCAGGTCAGGGATTCTGGAGGTCGTGAGGTCCTTTTATGCTGACCTTCTTGGGAGGAAAGAGCTTGACCGTGACAAGATGGAAAGCTTTTTGGACTCTACTCCAGGTCTAAATGATGAAGATGTCCCATTGATGAATTTGACAGAGGAGATCACAGTTGAAGAGGTGATAAGGGCAATTGAACAGCTTGCCATCAAAAAGTCACCTGGACCGGATGGCTTGACGGCTGAGTTTTACAAAGCTTTTAAGTCTATTCTGGCCCCACATTTGGTAGAGGTTTTTAACAGTTGCCTTGCTGAGGGGGTACTTCCCTCTTCCATGAGGCACTCAGCTGTGATTCTTCTTTCAAAGGGTAAAGATCCTTCGATGGTTGAGAATTGGCGCCCCATCAGCCTTCTTAATGTCGATAGAAAGATACTGGCAAAGATCATTTTCTGGCGCCTATCGTCAGTAGCAGAGTCTTTGCTTTCTCGCCATCAGCACTGTTCGGTCCAGGGTAGGTGCACCTTCACAGCAGTTTTAGCTGTCCGGGAGGCCTTGGAGCGGTGCAGGGCTGCAGGCTGGGGAAAGTATTTGCTGACATTGGATCAGGCAAAGGCTTTTGATCGTGTTAACCATGAGTACCTGTGGTTGCTCCTTAGTAAGTACGGTCTGCCGGGTGGTTTTGTCGATTGGTTAAAAGTCTTGTATGAGGGGGCAGAGAGCTTTCCTCTTGTTAATGGTTGGGTTGGGCAGTCCTTTGAGGTTGGCTCCGGGGTGCGCCAGGGTTGTCCCCTGAGTCCCCTGCTCTATGTGTTTGCAATCGACCCCTTCATCAGGAGGCTAGAGAGCGGCATGTTGTGTGGGGTGCCAGTGGGGCTTCCGGGTGAGCCGCCTTTGAGGGTTGTTGCCTATGCGGACGATGTGTCGGTGATTGTCACTGGGGCGGATGAAGCAGAGGAGGTGGTCTCTCTGACATCACGGTATTCTGAAGCATCAGGCTCCAAGATCAATCAGGAAAAGAGTGAAGTTTTCTGGATGGGAAAGGAAGGTGAGGGGTTTGATCTCCCGGACACCTTTCCAGTGCCCCAGGAAAGAATTAAGATTTTAGGCATTGAATTTGGACCTGGCGATTATGGCCTCAAAAACTGGGAAGGCAGACTGGAAATTGCCAATACTAAGGTGGTCAGCTGGAAGAGATGGAAGTTATCTATGAGGGAAAGGGTTGATCTGATTAAGACTTACCTGATTCCGATCTTCTTGTATGTCAGCTTTGTCTGCATCTTGCCAGTGTCTCTCTATGCTAGGGTCAGTAGTGTGTTCTTCCAGATGTTGTGGGGGAACAGACTGAACCCCATCAAGAGGAATGTCACCTATCTATCCAGGAGGGAGGGTGGCTTAGGTATGGTCAACCCAGTTCTTTTCTTTTCACTGCTTTTTCTCAAGTTTAATATTGGTAATATGCTTGCAGTGGAACCTCCTGGATGGGCAGGCATATTTAGATCTTGGTTTAGGCCTTTTCTACGACTTTGGGAAGAAGGTGGCCAAGTGAAGAATCTCAGGGGTCATCGTGGTCAGCTACCAGCCTATGTCGCTCCGTGCCTGAAGTTACTACGGCAGTGGCGATTGTCGGCTGAAGATCTCAGATCGGTTCCGAGGAAAGTCCTTATGAGTCGAGTCTTGAGCGAAGTCTTTCATGACCCACTGGCCTTAAGGGATTGCCCAGGCCCAGTTTTGAGGGCAGGGTTAAGACTTATTAATTTGGACAGAGTACCCCCTAAATTTAGGGATCTGGCCTGGTTGTGCTTCCATGGGAGACTCTATGTTAGGGGCAATTTGAAATTCCGCAGTGGGGTGGATCGTAGCTGTCCTCGGGAGGAGTGTGCAGGTGAGGAGGAGACTATGGACCATTTTCTGCTTCATTGCCCTTTTAACATAGAGGTGTACAAACAGGTGGGGCGGGCCCTCGGTGTCCCTTTCCTCTCCAGGCTGGGTTATGCTGAGTGGGTGTACGGAGCATTCAATACTGGTGGGGTTTTTTGTTTAGATACACTTTTTCTAGTTAGCCTAGTAGTCCGTTATTTCACTTGGAACGCACGGTGTCAGGTCTGCATTCGGCGTAAAATCCTTCCTGTTCAGGTGGTGGTGTATGACATTCTGCATGAGGTGGAGAAGATTCGGGTACTTGAGAGAGACAAGCGGAGTCAGGGGGCTTGGTTGAAGGCGTGGAGGGGTTTCAAGCCTCCCTGACTGCCAGGAGTCTCTTTCCCGGGTGTGGCTGTCTGTCTCTTATCACCCTAGATTATTATTTTTTTGGATTAATTTTTGATAAATGGCTGCGTACATAGGTGATGGGTTGTGCCTCTTAGGCCCTCTCTGCTGCTTTATGTAAATAATTTTGGTAGTGGATTATGTATATATTGTATATATTCTGAACATGGATGTGTATTCCTTGGATTTCTGTTGAAGTTTTGTACTATGGTTTTATTTTTTACTTTTGTATAAAATTGGTTGCTTGATTCTTTTAATAAAAGATCAATAGTGCCCCATCATTGGTGTCAGTGGGAGGAATAGTGCCCCATTATTGGTGTCAGTGGGAGGAATAGTGCCCCATCATTGGTGTCAGTGGGAGGAATAGTGCCCCATCATTGGTATTAGTGGGAGGAATAGTGCCCCATCATTGGTATCAGTGGGAGGAATAGTGCCCCATCATTGGTGTCAGTGGGAGGAATAGTGCCCCATCATTGGTGTCAGTGGGAGGAATAGTGTCCTATCATTGGTGTCAGTGGGAGGAATAGTGCCCCATCATTGGTATCAGTGGGAGGAATAGTGCCCTATCATTGGTATCAGTGGGAGGAATAGTGCCCCATCATTGGTGTCAGTGGGAGGAATAGTGCCCCATCATTGGTGTCAGTGGGAGGAATAGTGCCCCATCATTGGTGTCAGTGGGAGGAATAGTGTCCCATCATTGGTATCAGTGAGAGGAATAGTGTCCCATCATTGGTGTCAGTGGGAGGAATAGTGCCCCATCATTGGTATCAGTGGGAGGAATAGTGCCCCATCATTGGTATCAGTGGGAGGAATAGTGCCCTATCATTGGTATCAGTGGGAGGAATAGTGCCCCATCATTGGTGTCAGTGGGAGGAATAGTGCCCCATCATTGGTGTCAGTGAGAGGAATAGTGTCCCATCATTGGTGTCAGTGGGAGGAATAGTGCCCCATCATTGGTATCAGTAGGAGGAATAGTGCCCCATCATTGGTATCAGTAGGAGGAATAGTGCCCCATCATTGGTATCAGTAGGAGGAATAGTGTCCCATCATTGGTATCAGTGGGAGGAATAGTGCCCCATCATTGGTGTCAGTGGGAGGAATAGTGTCCCATCATTGGTGTCAGTGGGAGGAATAGTGCCCCATCATTGGTATCAGTGAGAGGAATAGTGTCCCATCATTGGTGTCAGTGGGAGGAATAGTGCCCCATCATTGGTGTCAGTGGGAGGAATAGTGTCCCATCATTGGTATCAGTGAGAGGAATAGTGCCCCATCATTGGTATCAGCGGGAGGAATAGTGCCCCATCATTGGTATCAGTGAGAGGAATAGTGTCCCATCATTGGTGTCAGTGGGGGGAATAGTGCCCCATCATTGGTGTCAGTGGGAGGAATAGTGTCCCATCATTGGTATCAGTGAGAGGAATAGTGTCCCATCATTGGTATCAGTGGGGGGAATAGTGTCCCATCATTGGTGTCAGTGGGAGGAATAGTGCCCCATCATTGGTATCAGTGGGAGGAATAGTGTCCCATCATTGGTGTCAGTGGGAGGAATGGTGTCCCATCATTGGTATGAGTGAGAGGAATAGTGTCCCATCATTGGTGTCAGTGGGAGGAATGGTGTCCCATCATTGGTATCAGTGAGAGGAATAGTGCCCCATCATTGGTGTCAGTGGGAGGAATAGTGCCCCATCATTGGTATCAGTGGGAGGAATGGTGTCCCATCATTGGTATGAGTGAGAGGAATAGTGTCCCATCATTGGTGTCAGTGGGAGGAATGGTGTCCCATCATTGGTATCAGTGAGAGGAATAGTGCCCCATCATTGGTGTCAGTGGGAGGAATAGTGCCCCATCATTGGTATCAGTGGGAGGAATAGTGTCCCATCATTGGTATCAGTGGGAGGAATAGTGTCCCATCATTGGTGTCAGTGGGAGGAATAGTGCCCCATCATTGGTATCAGTGGGAGGAATAGTGCCCCATCATTGGTATCAGTGGAAGGAATAGTGCCCCATCATTGGTGTCAGTGGGAGGAATAGTGTCCCATCATTGGTGTCAGTGGGAGGAATAGTGTCCCATCATTGGTGTCAGTGGGAGGAATGGTGTCCCATCATTGGTATCAGTGAGAGGAATAGTGCCCCATCATTGGTGTCAGTGGGAGGAATAGTGCCCCATCATTGGTATCAGTGGGAGGAATAGTGCCCCATCATTGGTATCAGTGGGGGGAATAGTGTCCCATCATTGGTGTCAGTGGGGGGAATAGTGTCCCATCATTGGTGTCAGTGGGAGGAATAGTGATCCATCATTGGTGTCAGTGGGAGGAATAGTGCCCCATCATTGGTATCAGTGGGAGGAATAGTGCCCCATCATTGGTATCAGTGGGGGGAATAGTGCCCCATCATTGGTGTCAGTGGGAGGAATAGTGTCCCATCATTGGTGTCAGTGGGGGGAATAGTGTCCCATCATTGGTGTCAGTGGGAGGAATAATGTCCCATCATTGGTGTCAGTGGGAGGAATAGTGCCCCATCATTGGTGTCAGTGGGAGGAATAGTGATCCATCATTGGTATCAGTGGGAGGAATAGTGCCCCATCATTGGTGTCAGTGGGAGGAATAGTGATCCATCATTGGTATCAGTGGGAGGAATAGTGCCCCATCATTGGTGTCAGTGGGAGGAATAGTGCCCCATCATTGGTGTCAGTGGGAGGAATAGTGATCCATCATTGGTGTCAGTGGGAGGAATAGTGCCCCACCCATCATTGGAGCACAGGTGTGTCAGGAGGAGGCTGTCTCTCTGGAGCTGCTGCAGATCCGTGTGAGAGGGGACTGGTGAGGAAATCTATCCCAGCTCTCCTGGCTCCTTTCTGGGGAAGCCATGGAGGCCAGCAGGGCCTCTCCTGCTGGAAGCTCCCAGCCATCTCCTGGGCCATCAGGTAACATACCTGCCCCTATACAACCCATGGTTGGTGATCTCTCTGCCCCTGGTGAAGATGAAGGTTCCGGGGCCATCCGGGAGCGAGTGGTGGCCGGGATTAAGGTCCTGAATAGGGAAAGAGACAAGCTGTACAAGCTCAGAGCCGAGGTGAAGCGCCTGAGAAGGCAACGTGAGGGCTTGCATAGCCAGAAACGTGGATCCATGGATCCGGAGATGCAACTGGCCAAGGTTCGGGTGGAACACCAGGAGACCATTGTGGCCATGATGGAAGGCAGAGATGGGCCATTTAAAGAAAAGTTTTGTAACGATAAAAGATTTGCGAGGATGACAAAGATGGAGGTGGAGGAGGAGACCCCCAGTTCTGACCCCCTGCCCCCTCAGGTAGAGGTAAGCAGCCCCATGCCTTCCCAGGACTCAGGAGGCATGCTCAGGGCCATCCAGGTAATGGAGTCTCCTATGCGGGGGGATCAGCTGGCATTTAATGATGAGGACATAACAGACAATGTGCCTGACAAGGTAAAGCCCGTCAAGCCCCATGTGGTGCATAAAACAGTTTTTGTGACTGATACAGACAATGTGCCCAGTGACAATCAGGCTGCTAGTCCTATGTGTAGCAATGCTGTGCCTGCTGATACTGCAGTACAGCAAAGTTTGCTTTTAAAAAATGACATTCCTGCAGATGAACTACAAGATTCAGCAGAGCCTATTAACCCCCCTTTTGGCTGAAGCTGTTTGCCCCACAGCTGCTGAGGACTCTACAGCACAGCTTCAGGAGAGAGCTGGTATTACATCAGAAACTGTGACTATTCCTGATGAGAATGTGAAGTTTTGTGTGACTGATAAAAATCATCCCAGTACCAGTGTGATGAACAATGGTCCCAGTTCAAGTGTGGACAGTCCTACCAACTCTGTTCAAGCAGTGAATAATAATAGTAATGTACAGACTGCTGTGACATCAGTGTGGGGCCTTGGCCCTGAAAAACGTACCTTTGCTCAGGTGGTACGCTCTGCTCCTGGTAGCTCTGCCCCCAAGCGGGGTTTTCCCCTACAGGCTACCACTTTGAGCACCCCAGGATCTGGTCTTGGGTCTCTGGCTTCTGCTGGGGGTCCCAGACGTAATGTTGTTATTCTGAAATGGGAAGGTGGTGCGATCCCTCCAGCACGGCGTGCAGTGGTGGATTTGATTTTGGAGATGGGTTTTGGGGCAAATGATCTGTATGCCTTTATACATGTAGCTGGGACACGGGATTATACAGTTAGCTTCACCAGGCCAGAGGGTCTTGACCTGTTCTGGGAGAGATATGAGGCTCGGTGCAGGTCAAGACCTGAATGGGAAGGTCTGGCCCCAGTTGCAGTTTCTCAGAGGTCTACAGTTAAAAAAATCACAATTATCCTCACTAATGAGAGTGTCCCTGCCCGGGATCTAGAGGTTTGGTTAAGGAACTATGGGGAGGTTTTGACCAAGCCCAATAAAATCCTTGATGAGCGTAACATCTGGACTGGGGGTTGGTCAGTTACAGTCAGGTTGGCCAGGGATGGGAATGTTGTCCGTCACCTGCCCTCCTCAGCTTTTATAGGGAGGGATAGGATGACTGTTTTTTACCCTGGTCAGCCGAAGCTGTGTCACCGCTGTGGAGAAAAGGGGCATTTGAGTTCCTCCTGTTCAGCCTTGATATGTTCAGTGTGTCGGGGTCAGGGTCATATGGCCAAGGACTGCACCGAAATGATCAGGTGCAACCTGTGCCTGCGCCTTGGCCACCCCTACAGCAGATGTCCTGAAGCCTGGCACAATATGGAGAAGGAGGTAATTGATGACATGTCAAGGCTGGACAGGATGGAGGGTGAGGCCCCTGGTGTACCATCCTCCTCTGCGGTGACTGACTCCCCTGGTCCTGCTCAGGATCCCTCTCCAGTTCCTGTGGCCACCCCTCATGTGTCTGTAAGTATTCCTTCTGTATCTGTATCTGTCTCCCCCCAGCCTACTGTACCCTCTCCTCTTGTGTCAGAACCTTCCAAGTCTGTGCCCCCTGAGTCAGTTACCCCCCAGGAGTCTACCCCTCCTAAGTCTGATTCAAAGGGAGCACCCCCCCCACCAGCAGTAGTAGTGGGTACTAAAAAGGTTGCTTCTTCCTCTGTGAAGAAGTCTTCTGTAAAGACTTCACAGAAAAAAGTAATAGATGAGGGCATCTCTGAAGCTGACCTGCAGTACCTGGAGGAGAGAAGGAAGGTTGGGAAGCGGAAGAAGCAGGTGGTGAGGACGGAACAGGCTCCAGTGCCTGTCTCCAACCGTTATAGGTCCTCTAATTGGGATATCTCTTCATCTGGAGCTTCTTCGGAGCGAAGTTCTGATTCCGAAATGGAGTTTGAGGCGGCCTCAAGAAAGAGAGAGGCTTCTGGTGATGAGCAGCAGAGGGGAGCTAAGAAGCAAACCACCCAATAACCCAAATGGCGGTTCCCCCTCCGTTAAAAGTGGTGACAATAAATGTCGCCAGCATTAAGTCAGTAAGAGCTCGTTCTATGGCCTTCTTTTTGTTCAGCCAATTAGATGCTGAAATTTTATTTTTGCAAGAGACTAGGCTCACCTCCTTGGCAGATATTCATATGGCCAAGAGAGAGTGGAGGTATGGTCCATCTTACTGGTCTCTTGCGGCCGAGCCTTACGGCGGTGTGGCGGTGTTGTTTAAAACCGGCATGGTAACTGTCCGGCGGGTTATTGAGGTGGAGATTGGGAGATGTATGGTCTTAGACGTCCTTGTGGGAGGGCAGGACCTGCGCCTAATTAATGTTTATGGACCGCACACAAAGTGGGACAGGAAATGCCTTTTTACAAGGATCAAGCCATTTCTTTTTACATCCCGGCAAGTGGTCTTTGGAGGTGACTTTAATACAGTAACTAGGCCCAAGGACAGGAAGGACTTCAAGGACAGGCTGGGATATGATAGCGTTTTTTTAAATAGTATGGTTAGGGATGCTGGTCTTGTGGATGTGCACATTAAGCACCTCCCGGATGACACTGGGTTCACCTTTCATCGAGGTAATAGTCAGAGTAGAATAGATAGGTTTTTTTTTGAAGGAGACCTCTGCTTTCTCACCCCCAGTGGTGCAATCAGTAGAGTTCTCTGATCACTGTATGCTATCTGTGGTCCTGAATGCTTCAGACGCCCCTCAGAGGGGCAAGGGCATCTGGAGATTGAATTCGACTCTACTCAAGGAAGAACATGTTAGACAATCCTTTGAGGAATTCTTTCAGGCACAGGTGACCATCCTGGACTTTTGTAGCAGCAAGGCTGAGTGGTGGGAGCTGACCAAAAAGAGGATTGCTGGATTCTTCAGGGGCCTAGCCAATAGAAAGCAGTTTAATAAATACATGACCTACCAACGTTTACGGAGGAAGCTGGATATTCTTGTCTCGAGAGGAGGAGATCCTGGGGCAATCTCCGAAGTGAAACTCCTTCTCAGGAAGTGTCAATATGACCGGCATGCCTCTTTGGTTCTGGAGAGGGACTATGGGAAGTACCACTCCCCTGACCCTTACCAGAACTGCAAACAAGGTGTAGCTGTTAAAACGGTCGTTGGCCTTAAGGACAGTACAGGTTCCTTGACAAAGTCCAGGTCAGGGATTCTGGAGGTCGTGAGGTCCTTTTATGCTGACCTTCTTGGGAGGAAAGAGCTTGACCGTGACAAGATGGAAAGCTTTTTGGACTCTACTCCAGGTCTAAATGATGAAGATGTCCCATTGATGAATTTGACAGAGGAGATCACAGTTGAAGAGGTGATAAGGGCAATTGAACAGCTTGCCATCAAAAAGTCACCTGGACCGGATGGCTTGACAGCTGAGTTTTACAAAGCTTTTAAGTCTATTCTGGCCCCACATTTGGTAGAGGTTTTTAACAGTTGCCTTGCTGAGGGGGTACTTCCCTCTTCCATGAGGCACTCAGCTGTGATTCTTCTTTCAAAGGGTAAAGATCCTTCGATGGTTGAGAATTGGCGCCCCATCAGCCTTCTTAATGTCGATAGAAAGATACTGGCAAAGATCATTTTCTGGCGCCTATCGTCAGTAGCAGAGTCTTTGCTTTCTCGCCATCAGCACTGTTCGGTCCAGGGTAGGTGCACCTTCACAGCAGTTTTAGCTGTCCGGGAGGCCTTGGAGCGGTGCAGGGCTGCAGGCTGGGGAAAGTATTTGCTGACATTGGATCAGGCAAAGGCTTTTGATCGTGTCAACCATGAGTACCTGTGGTTGCTCCTTAGTAAGTACGGTCTGCCGGGTTGTTTTGTCGATTGGTTAAAAGTCTTGTATGAGGGGGCAGAGAGCTTTCCTCTTGTTAATGGTTGGGTTGGGCAGTCCTTTGGGGTTGGCTCCGGGGTGCGCCAGGGTTGTCCCCTGAGTCCCCTGCTCTATGTGTTTGCAATCGACCCCTTCATCAGGAGGCTAGAGAGCGGCATGTTGTGTGGGGTGCCAGTGGGGCTTCCGGGTGAGCCGCCTTTGAGGGTTGTTGCCTATGCGGACGATGTGTCGGTGATTGTCACTGGGGCGGATGAAGCAGAGGAGGTGGTCTCTCTGACATCACGGTATTCTGAAGCATCAGGCTCCAAGATCAATCAGGAAAAGAGTGAAGTTTTCTGGATGGGAAAGGAAGGTGAGGGGTTTGATCTCCCGGACACCTTTCCAGTGCCCCAGGAAAGAATTAAGATTTTAGGCATTGAATTTGGACCTGGCGATTATGGCCTCAAAAACTGGGAAGGCAGACTGGAAATTGCCAATACTAAGGTGGTCAGCTGGAAGAGATGGAAGTTATCTATGAGGGAAAGGGTTGATCTGATTAAGACTTACCTGATTCCGATCTTCTTGTATGTCAGCTTTGTCTGCATCTTGCCAGTGTCTCTCTATGCTAGGGTCAGTAGTGTGTTCTTCCAGATGTTGTGGGGGAACAGACTGAACCCCATCAAGAGGAATGTCACCTATCTATCCAGGAGGGAGGGTGGCTTAGGTATGGTCAACCCAGTTCTTTTCTTTTCACTGCTTTTTCTCAAGTTTAATATTGGTAATATGCTTGCAGTGGAACCTCCTGGATGGGCAGGCATATTTAGATCTTGGTTTAGGCCTTTTCTACGACTTTGGGAAGAAGGTGGCCAAGTGAAGAATCTCAGGGGTCATCGTGGTCAGCTACCAGCCTATGTCGCTCCATGCCTGAAGTTACTACGGCAGTGGCGATTGTCGGCTGAAGATCTCAGATCGGTTCCGAGGAAAGTCCTTATGAGTCGAGTCTTGAGCGAAGTCTTTCATGACCCACTGGCCTTAAGGGATTGCCCAGGCCCAGTTTTGAGGGCAGGGTTAAGACTTATTAATTTGGACAGAGTACCCCCTAAATTCAGGGATCTGGCCTGGTTGTGCTTCCATGGGAGACTCTATGTTAGGGGCAATTTGAAATTCCGCAGTGGGGTGGATCGTAGCTGTCCTCGGGAGGAGTGTGCAGGTGAGGAGGAGACTATGGACCATTTTCTGCTTCATTGCCCTTTTAACATAGAGGTGTACAAACAGGTGGGGCGGGCCCTCGGTGTCCCTTTCCTCTCCAGGCTGGGTTATGCTGAGTGGGTGTACGGAGCATTCAATACTGGTGGGGTTTTTTGTTTAGATACACTTTTTCTAGTTAGCCTAGTAGTCCGTTATTTCACTTGGAACGCACGGTGTCAGGTCTGCATTCGGCGTAAAATCCTTCCTGTTCAGGTGGTGGTGTATGACATTCTGCATGAGGTGGAGAAGATTCGGGTACTTGAGAGAGACAAGCGGAGTCAGGGGGCTTGGTTGAAGGCGTGGAGGGGTTTCAAGCCTCCCTGACTGCCAGGAGTCTCTTTCCCGGGTGTGGCTGTCTGTCTCTTATCACCCTAGATTATTATTTTTTTGGATTAATTTTTGATAAATGGCTGCGTACATAGGTGATGGGTTGTGCCTCTTAGGCCCTCTCTGCTGCTTTATGTAAATAATTTTGGTAGTGGATTATGTATATATTGTATATATTCTGAACATGGATGTGTATTCCTTGGATTTCTGTTGAAGTTTTGTACTATGGTTTTGTTTTTTACTTTTGTATAAAATTGGTTGCTTGATTCTTTTAATAAAAGATCAATAGTGTCCCACCATTAGTATCAGTGGAGGGAATAGTGCATTGGGGGATTAAGACAAGTAAAGGGGCACATCTGCCCCGTGGACCTCAGTTTGGAGACCACAGATCTATTACAAGCTCTACTTCCTCTACTCCATCAATGTATCCTTTATGGAGGAATATTATTGATTGACTGATCGATGTTGTTGTTGCTGCAGATAAAATATGTACATCTTGTAATCCTGTAATGGCAGGTCGGCTTCAGGAACAAATCATGGAAAAGTTTTATGATTATATTTTTACATTTTTTCATGAAAAAAAAATTATTAAGGATTAAAGAATATATATAAAAAAATGATAAAAAAGGGGGGGGGGGAGGGGTAATTAGAGCTTTTCAGGGATAACTAAGGGATTAAAAAGAAGTAAAATATACAACATATTTATACAATATTACCTCAAATACTGGACATGATGTCAATCAACATATATAAATCCTGTGTACACTGTATATATAATACATCATTAATAGAATACAATAATATATATATAACAGAACTCATACATGAGACTGTGGAGCTCTCTCAGTGTACTCCCTGTACAGAGTCTGTCCTCAGCCCCCCTTTACTGCACAGTGCCCCCTTTATATCAGTGTCCTTAGTTCCCCATTCACACCACAGCTCCCCCTTTACATTACAGTGCCCCCCTTTACATTACAGTGCCCCCCTTTACATTACAGTGCCCCCTTTACATTACAGTGCCCCCCTTTACAGCGCAATCCCCTTTACATTACAGTGCCCCCTTTACATTACAATGCCCCCCTTTACATTACAGTGCCCCCCTTTACAGCGCAATCCCCTTTACATTACAGTGCCCCCTTTACATTACAGTGCCCCCTTTACATTACAGTGCCCCCCTTTACATTACAGTGCCCCCCTTTACAGCGCAATCCCCTTTACATTACAGTGCCCCCCTTTACAGCACAATCCCCTTTACATTACAGTGCCCCCCTTTACATCACAGCCCCCTTTACATCACAGCCCCCTTTACATTACAGTGCCCCCCTTTACATTACAGTGCCCCCCTTTACAGCGCAATCCCCTTTACATTACAGTGCCCCCTTTACATTACAGTGCCCCCCTTTACAGCACAATCCCCTTTACATTACCGTGCCCCCCTTTACAGCACAATCCCCTTTACATTACAGTGCCCCCCTTTACATCACAGCCCCCTTTACATTACAGTGCCCCCCTTTACATTACAGTGCCCCCCTTTACAGCACAATCCCCTTTATATTACAGTGCCCCCTTTACATCACAGTCCCTCTTTAAATTACAGGGCCCCCCTTTACATCACAGTCCCTTTTACATTACAGTGCCCCCTTTACATTACAGTGCCCCCCTTTACAGCGCAATCCCCTTTACATTACCGTGCCCCCCTTTACAGCACAATCCCCTTTACATTACAGTGCCCCCCTTTACATCACAGCCCCCTTTACATTACAGTGCCCCCCTTTACATTACAGTGCCCCCCTTTACAGCACAATCCCCTTTATATTACAGTGCCCCCTTTACATCACAGTCCCTCTTTAAATTACAGGGCCCCCCTTTACATCACAGTCCCTTTTACATTACAGTGCCCCCTTTACATTACAGTGCCCCCCTTTACAGCGCAATCCCCTTTACATTACAGTGCCCCCCTTTACAGCGCAATCCCCTTTACATTACAGTGCCCCCTTTACAGCGCAATCTCCTTTACATTACAGTGCCCCCCTTTACAGCGCAATCCCCTTTACATTACAGTGCCCCCCTTTACATTACAGTGCCCCCCTTTACATTACAGTGCCCCCCTTTACAGCACAATCCCCTTTACATTACAGTCCCCCTTTACATTGATGTAAAGGGGTTTGCTCTGTAAAGGGGGGAATTTAATGTAAAGGGGATTGCTCTGTAAAGGGGGGCACTGTAATGTAAAGGGGACTGTGATGTAAAGGGGGCACTGTAATATAAAGGGGATTGCTCTGTAAAGGGGGGCACTGTAATGTAAAGGGGACTACTCTGTAAAGGGGGGCACTGTAATGTAAAGGGGGCTGTAATGTAAAGGGGACTGTGATGTAAAGGGGGCACTGTAATATAAAGGGGATTGCTCTCTAAAGGGGGGCACTGTAATGTAAAGGGGACTGCTCTGTAAAGGGGGGCACTGTAATGTAAAGGGGGCACTGTAATGTAAAGGGGGCACTGTAATGTAAAAGGGACTGTGATGTAAAGGGGGGCACTGTAATTTAAAGAGGGACTGTGATGTAAAGGGGGCACTGTAATATAAAGGGGATTGCTCTGTAAAGGGGGGCACTGTAATGTAAAGGGGGGCACTGTAATGTAAAGGGGGGCACTGTAATGTAAAGGGGACTGTGATGTAAAGGGGGCACTGTAATATAAAGGGGATTGCTCTGTAAAGGGGGGCACTGTAATGTAAAGGGGACTGCTCTGTAAAGGGGAGCACTGTAATGTAAAGGGGGCTGTGATGTAAAGGGGGCACTGTAATGTAAAGGGGGGCACTGTAATGTAAAGGGGGCACTGTAATGTAAAAGGGACTGTGATGTAAAGGGGGGCACTGTAATTTAAAGAGGGACTGTGATGTAAAGGGGGCACTGTAATATAAAGGGGATTGCTCTGTAAAGGGGGGCACTGTAATGTAAAGGGGGACTGTGATGTAAAGGGGGGCACTGTACTGTGATGTAAAGGGGTCACTGTAATGTAAAGGGGACTGCTCTGTAAAGGGGGGCACTGTAATGTAAAGGGGGGCACTGTAATGTAAAGGGGGCTGTGATGTAAAGGGGTCACTGTAATATAAAGGGGATTGCTCTGTAAAGGGGGGCACTGTGATATAAAGGGGACTGCACTGTAAAGGTGGCACTGTGATGAATACGGTGCCCCTTTATAGAACAGTCTCTTTAAATTACAGTGCACCTAGCAATCAGTATCTGCTCTTATCAGTGTCCATTGGGGGAGCTACACCATCATTCTGGCCTGCTGGGAGTTGGAATGGCTGGCTGTATAGTATCCCTGCTGGTATGATGGGGTCTTCGAGGGTATCGGCTGGAACACAAACCGGGGCACCCACAGGAAGTTGGGGCACAGGAGTAATTCCCCCGGGTAAAGTGGATGGGTCCAGTTCCTCTTGGTTTGAATGGATCTACCTTGTCTGGCCTCGGGCTGGGAAGGTAGAGAGTCTGCGGTGTCTGTGGCCCCCTGGGATAGGTTGCCCCGCGGGTGCCCTTAGTAACACTTGTGTGTGGGACCCCACAGTGTGAAAAGCAGTGGCGGCCCGTCCATAAGGGGCGCGGAGGCTCTAATAGGCTTACAAATAAGGTAGGCTCGGGGGTGCAAAGAATTTGTAAATTCGAAAAATTTGGTAATTCGAAATTTTAAAACCTGAAAATTCAAAAATGTGAAATAATAACTAACTGTTAATTGATAGATATTGGAATTTCCTTTCAAATTTGGCTGTTAGTGAACGTAACGAATACGAATTTATCCGAAATTGTGAAATAACGAATGCCGTATCTAAATGAATAAAACGTAATCAATTAATAATAATAAATAACAATAATAATAATAAAAACATTTTATTTTTATTATTAATGTTAGTTATTACTATTATTATTATTTATTATTAATTTGTTCCGTTATATTTGTTTAGATGCGGCATTCATTATTTTGGATAATCCGTAACTTCGGATAAATTCGTATTCATTACGTTCACTAACAGCCAGATTTGAAAGGAAATTCCAATACCTATAATTTAGTAGTTAGTTATAATTAGTTAGTTATTCTTTCGAATTTTCGGATTTTCTTTCTTAATTTTGGATTTTCCAATTTACGAATTTTCAAATTTACAAACGTACGAATTGCCATCACAAGGAATGACCCGACATTTTTCATGTACTGACTTTTGTTGCCAGCGGTTTAGACATTAATGGCTGTGTGTTGAGTTATTTTGAGGGGACAGTAAATTTACACTGTTATACAAGCTGTACACTCACTACTTTACATTGTAGACAAGTGTCATTTCTTCAGTGTTTTCACATGAAAAGATAGTATGTCCGTATGGTCCTCCGCGGCTGCTCGAGCTGGCGTCGGAAACCACTCCCTGCACCGTCCTGCCCCCTTCCCCAACGCGTGTCGACACAGGGATGACGTGTCTTCCTCAGGGGGATTGTGATTGGACATTTAGAAAAAAACTAGGTTAACCACTTACGAATCGCCCGCCGTCTTTATACGGCGGTACTTTGACGTAGAATACTGGGGGTTATGGTAGCAGATAGCTGCCACGACCCCGGTATATTCTTAAACAGCGGACGGTCCTCTTTCTGATAAAAGTGGTCTCCGAGGCGAATTCGCCGCAAGATCACTTTTATTCGGCGCCTCCTCCCACCGCGCTCTGGTCATCTCCGTGGAATACCGGAGCTGCCGGGTCCTCTCCCCTGACAGGCCTGGAGCTGAGTGCAGGAAAGATGCCCCCCCCACTCTGCTCCATAACATTGGATGACGGAAGCGACGTCAAACGCCACTTCCACCCAATGGTCTTCAAGGGGAAATTAAAAAATGTAAAAAGATATTTATTTATTTATTGCATTTACGTGTAAATATGAGATGTGAAGTCTGATGTCTTTTTGACCCCCCAGATCTCACATTTAAGAGGCCCTGTCATGCTTTTTTTCTATTGCAAGGGACGTTTACATTCCTTGTAATAGGAATAAAAGAGACCCAAATATTTTTTTTTAAAAGGACAGTGTAAAAATAAATAAAAAGTAAAACAAATAGGAAAAAAATAAAAAATAAAAATTTAAAGGGCCCCGTCCCGCCGTGCTCACGCACAGAAGCGAACGCATACGTAAGTTGCGCCCGCCTATGTAAACGGTGTTCAAACCACACATGTGAGGTATCGTCACGATCGTTAGAGCGAGAGCAGAAATTCTAGCCCTAGACCTCCTCTGTAACTCTAAATTGATAACCTGTAGAAATTTTTCAATGTCGCCTATGGAGGTTTTTAAAGGGTCAAACTTTGTCACCATTCCACCAGTGGGCGCAATTTTGAAGCGTGACACGTTGGGTATCAATTTACTTGGCGTAACATTATCATTTACAAATTGGGCTAACTTTACTGTTGTTCATATTTTTCAATTAATGTTGACCTCCAGAGTTAGGGGGAGCTGACGTCCTTCTGTGTAGAGAGGGTTACAAGGCATAGTGGGCTGTACTGCAAGATGAAATGGTGGGGCGCCAGACACTTTTTGAATGCAAAGAGATTTATTGTCTCTTGAACAAAACTGTGGGAGAGAGGGTTAGGGCCAGGACAGCCTTAAGTAGACGCGATGATAACTGGCAGACTCGGAGACTTCTATAGGTAGACAGCTATACAGGTGAAGGTCTCCAGCCGGACTCCACTTCTGGTTGTCTCCTATGGCAACAATCTTGTAGCCGTTCCACAACCACTCACTGTGGGTCTTCACTCAAGGAACTCCCAATCTCTCTCACTAGACTTCAGATCCACTAGCCACTGGATCTCCTGAGCTCTTTCTACTTCTAGCACTCAGTATCTTCCACAAGCGTCACCCCCGCTTCCCTGCTGGGTCCCTGGCTTGGCACTCACAGATACTCTTCAAGCTTCACCCCTGCGGACATGCTTGGTCCCTGGCTTGGCACTCACTGATGCTCCTCAAGCGTCACCTCTGCTGTCTCACTGGGTTCCTGACTTGGCACTTCCCAAAGTTTTCCCACTTCTTCAACGTCCTCGACTGGTGAGAAGTCTGCTCTGGAACTGTCCACAGCTTACTCACAGGGGTCTCCGGCAACGAGGTGGATGGATGGCCCCTTAGTGGCGACAGCTTCCCCTTCTACCTCCGACCACAACTGGTTCCCCTGCTGGTGGGACCGTTACTTCTAGTTGGACTACAAGCCCAGAGTCCCAAACCTGTGCTGCTTCTCCAGCTTCCAGATAGGCCCTCAGACAGCCTAGCAGCCAGATGTCCCTGGGATAGGCCTTAGGTTTCTGGCCTAGCAGCCTGGGGCAGTATAACACACGTCCACCCAGACAGCCGTCCAGGTGGCACAGAACCCCCGATCACCTGACTCCACCCAAATAAATAGGCTCTCCCAGCAGGCCAAGGGACCTAAGAAAATCCCTGCCTATTGGCTGAGACACCCCATCCATTCCGAATCTGTCCTTGCTATGCCCTTGTCTTATCCAATGTCACCAGCTACAATGCCACCTAGTGACAGAAGAGAGAAGTGCAGCAATTCCTGAATTAGGGGGAAATCAATTGATCTCCTAACAACTGGCCAAGGCAACTATCGCCTGGCAACTAAATTTGATAGCGGCCCCGCCTAAACATCCGGGTGCTACAATACAGGCAGTAATCAGGTGACATATCGTCTCCTCGCCGCCTGCCAAACATGTTCATCGTGATTAATTGATGAGGATTGACCATGTAAGGACTTTTTAGACTTGCTTTGCTTCACAGCTACTGCCCATCAAATGTGACAGGCAAAAATTAGGCCCTGTCACATTTGATGGACACTATTGGACAGTAGCACTGCCGAACGCGACACAATCAAGCGTTGTAGTGCAACGGTGCGATATTTCCCACAGGTTAAATCAGGCAGTAATCCGTCACATATCATCTCCTCACCACTTCTGAAGAGCAATCCAAACATGTCTAAGCTTAACCCAAGTGTGATAATTTACTGTTTACTCATTCACATAGCAGGAAGGGGGGATGGTATCTGGGGGCCACCTTATTGGTAAAGGGGACTTCCAGAACCCCCACAACCACCAGGCCAGGGTTATGAGGAAGAGGCCCTTGTCCTCATAAACATGGGGAGAAGGTGCTTTATCAGGAGGGTATCGGGGGGGCTGTCACAGGCAATCTTAATTGCATTTTTTTCTTTGTAAATGTCAGAGTTGATGTAGTAGGTTGTATACATTGTACAGCAGGAGTCTCCAAACTTTCTAAACAAAGGGCCAGTTTATGGCCTTTTAGACTTTAGGGTGGCTGGACTAGAGCCAGTGTGAGTAGAAAATGTCCTGGTATCCAGTGGGAGTAAACAATTCCCATCAGTGGTGTCAACGGAAGGAAAAGTGTTCCATTGGTGGTGTCAATGGAAGGAATTCTGCCCCTAAAATATGTCAGTGAGATAGCTGGGAGACCGATCTATCTGGTGATCGTCTTTCCGACATCAAAACCACTGAGAACACTGATGTGTCTGGACATGTTATTGATGAACAGTCTATGAGAGTGCAGATTATTGGAAGGATAGATAAGGAGGAGACAGGTTCTCTTTACTGGCCAGATGAGAAGCTTCTTGGATCTTCACACTATGAACTAGAAGGTATGGACCATGGATGGGAGGTCCCCCATTATTATCAATGGATGTATTCTCTTCATTTCCCTTTTCTCTTCCTCACCTTCCATTCCATTTCTTCCTCCTCATCCACTTCTACCTCCCTCACCCCCCTCCCCCTCCTTCCCTCCCTCCTCCCTTTCCTATTTCACCCCATCCCCCCCCCCTTCTCTTCCTACCCTTTCCCTTTCTCTCCTTTTTTATTTCCATATTTTGATTCCCCTTTGCCCCCTCCCTTATCTTCCCACCCAGGTTCCCTTTCTCCCCCCCTTTCCCCCTTTTTCCCTTCCCCTCCTCCCATTTCCTATCTCACCCCCTCCCTATCCCCTTCTCCCCCTACCCTTTCATTTCCCTTCTTCTACTTTTTTCCCTTCCCCTACCCCATGGGTGCTCCAGATGTTGCACAACTACAAGTCCCATCATGCCTCTGCCTTTGGGAGTTGTTCTTGTAACTGTCAGCCTTGCAATGCCTTATGGGACTCATAATTCCACAACAGCTGCAGGGCTGTCTCCCCCCCCCCCCACCCCTTCTCCTCCTACCCTTTCCCTTCCTCTCCTTTTTATTTTCATGGTTTCTTACCTCTTTGCCCCTTCCACTCCTTTCCCACCCAAATTCCCTTTCTTCCCATCCCTTCCCCATGTCCTATTTCACCCCCCTCCACCACTTCTTCTCCTACCCTTTCCCTTCCTCTCCCTTCCCCCTCAAGTTCCCTTTCTTCCCATCCCTTCCCCATGTCCTATTTCACCCCCCCTCCACCACTTCTTCTCCTACCCTTTCCCTTCCTCTCCTTTTTATTTTCATGGTTTCTTACCTCTTTGCCCCTTCCACTCCTTTCCCACCCAAATTTCCTTTCTTCCCATCCCTTCCCCTTCCCCATGTCCTATTTCACCCCCCCTCCACCACTTCTTCTCCTACCCTTTCCCTTCCTCTCCCTTCCCCCTCAAGTTCCCTTTCTTGCCATCCCTTCCCCCATTTCCTATTCCATCTGCTCCCCACCCCCTCACCCCTTCTCCTCCTACCCTTTCCCTTCCTCTCCATTTTATTTCCATTTACTTGTTACCTCTTTGCCCCCTCTTCTCCCTTCCCACCCAAATTCCCTTTCTCCCTATCCCTTCCCCTTCCCCCATGTCCTATTTCACCCCCCCACCTCTTCTCATCCTACCCTCTCCCTTCCTCTCCCTTCCCATCCAAATTCCCTTTCTTTCCCTCTCTTCCCCTTCCCTTCTTCCATCTGTCTTTCCCTTCCCTTCCCCCTCCATCTCCTTTCCTTTTTTTTTAGATTATTAATAATGTAGCTGTTTTGTGCCAATATTGACTGGTATTTGGAACTGTTCATAATTCCCTCTACCTTGACTAAGGCACTTTGTTCCAGCTGAAAATAAAACAGCCCCAAAGCAGGATGCTGCCACCACCACCATTCTTCATGGTGGGTATGGTGGTCTTTTGGTGATGTACAGTGTGGCTTTTGCACCAAACATATCTTTTGGAATCAGTGGTGTCATTAGGGGGTGGCTTTTGGGGCTACAGCCCTGAATCTGGGGCCCATAGCCCCGAGTCTCTGCAGGGGTCCCCAAGGGGAGGGGAGGCTCTCTGGGGACCCTGATGTAAGTGGGGGGCTCTCTGGGGACCCTGATGCAAAGGGGGGGCTCCCTGGGGACCCTTATGTAAGTGGGAGGCTCTCTGGGGACCCTGATGTAAGTGGGAGGCTCTCTGGGGACCCTTATGTAAGTGGGGGGCTCTCTGGGGACCCTGATGTAAGTGGGGGGCTCTCTGGGGACCCTGATGTAAGTGGGAGGCTCTCTGGGGACCCTTATGTAAGTGGGGGGCTCTCTGGGGACCCTGATGTAAGTGGGGGGCTCTCTGGGGACCCTGATGTAAGTGGGGGGCTCTCTGGGGACCCTGATGTAAGTGGGAGGCTCTCTGGGGACCCTTATGTAAGTGGGGGGCTCTCTGGGGACTCTGATGTAAGTGGGAGGCTCTCTGGGGACCCTTATGTAAGTGGGGGGCTCTCTGGGGACCCTGATGTAAGTGGGGGGCTCTCTGGGGACCCTGATGCAAAGGGGGGGGGCTCCCTGGGGACTCTTTTATGAAGATTTTATGAAGTTTGGATGATTTTTCTATTTGTTTTAACCCCTTGCCGACCCTCCATAGTACATATACTGCGCCTGGGCGGCGCGTGCCTAATGCCAACAGAGCTGGGATGAAAGAATTCCTTCATAACAGCTGTGCTGCCTATGCTGTGATTGGCCCACAGCTATCACATGGTGGCCTGGGCCAATCACAGCACCCTGTACCGTGTGATTAGCTGTAGCCAATCACAGATCACTAGTGATCACAGCCGTCATGAATGGTTAACCCATCCCCCCCAACCCCAGAGTAGTTTAGTGTTACTATGGTGAAACTGAACTACTCTGATGAAGATATGAAAAAAAAAGTAAACAAATTAAATGAAAATGTAAAAAAAAAAAAACTGAATAAAAAATGAATTATTATTATTTTATTTTCTTTACCACCATTCACAAAGCGGTATCTTAGCACATCCAGGAACGTGGTCAGATACCGCACAACGTTTTTAAACTCTGCATTACGAGCAGAGCACCCCTCCCCCCGCCCCCACCCTTCACAGGCAGGGTCAGGGCACCCCCCAGACATGCTCCATAAGGAATTTTGCATTTTTATTGTTCCTCTTAAAACGAAATGATTAAACTCAGTGAATTTTTTCATTTTTTCGCATGTTACCCAAGGAAGTGCCAAGCCCCTCCCCCAGCCCATTTGCTTGACAATCCCCCGCCTATGAGCCTAGAAAATGTCCATTACTGGTTTTGTTTTAATTTGTCTTTCATTGACTTAAATGAGGTTTGATTTTGGCACCCGATCTTTACACCTCCAACCGCACCCAGGAATGATTGGCTCTCCCCCAACTGTAACTCAATGTGTTCATTATATTAATAGAAAAAACTCTGAACTGGTTACTTGGCTAATGGAGCAAGTTATTCCAGATCCTCCTTTCCAAAGAACCTCCAGATCATTTCATGATACAGTACAGGTTATCCTTACATAATTATACCTCTAATGATCCCATAACATAAGCCAACTTTGTCACCTCCTCCTCATGACACTAAAATATGTCGGTAGGATGGCCAGGCGGCTGTGAGACCGATCTGGTGATCGTCTTCCCGACATCAGAACCACTGAGAACACTAATGTGTCTGGACATGTTATTGATGAACAGTCTAGGAGAGTGCAGATTATTGGACGGATAGATAAGGAGGAGACAGGTTCTCTTTACTTGGCAGACGAGAAGCTTCTTGGGTCTTCACACTTGGAACTAGAAGGTATGGACCATGGATGGGAGGTCCCCCATTATTATCAATGGATGTATTCTCTTTATTTACCTTTTTTCCCATTCCCCTCCCCCCATTTACTACCCCCCCCCCCCCTTTAATTTTTCTTTTCCAATAATTTTTATAGAATATTTCAGAAGAGATACAAAAGCCAACATCGGAACATAGGAATAGAAAGTTGTAAAGGAAACAAAAATTGGTTTATATTCCGGTACGTATGGATCTCCCCAATTCACGATGTAGTAAAAGTGTAAAACAATGGGGTACAACCCAGCACTGCCCCTCACAAGATGCCACAGATATAGCGAGAGCGTTCATTTGTAACAATATAATAACAGAAATAAGGCATCCCGTACTTTATACAAAGGGGAAAATAACGATTGGCTCCCCTGCAGATGGTGTAAGTTTTGCCCACTTACATAGAAATGAAGGGTCTATAGTTTTTATCATAGGTGTATTTTATATGATAGAGACAGAATATCAACCAAAAATCCAGGAAAATCACACAATACAAATGTTATAAATGGAGTTGCAGTTCAGTAAATAAAATAAATATTTGATCCACTTAGTAGTTGGTGGAGAAACCCTTGTTGGCGATCACAGAGGTCAGACGTTTCTTGGAGTTGGTGATCAGGTTTGCACACATCTCAGGAGGGATTTTGGTCCACTCTTCTTTACAGATCTTCTCTAAATCCTTAAGGTTTCTTGGCTGTCTCTTGGCAACTTGAAGTTTCAGCTTCCTCCATAAATTTTCTATAGGATTAAGGTCTGGAGACTCTAGGCCCATCCATGACTTTAAAGTCCTCCTTCTTGAGCCACACCTTTGTTGCCTTGGGTCATTGTCATGCTGGAAGACCCATCCATGACCCATCTTCAATGTTGTGGCTGAGGGAAGAAGGTTCTTATCCAAGATTTTACAATACACGGCCCCGTCCATTGGCAAGGAGGAGAACCGCTGCTCCAGGTGTATGATCAGAGCCTGAAATGGAGTATCTTATAGAGTGCCGGCCCCGGCCCGTCTCCATGGGAAACTTGTAAGAGAAGAAAGAGATGGCTACACATCCAGAAATCCCGATTGCCTTTTATTGTTCACAATGATAACACCAAAGACACCAACATAAGGTCACGTAGACGCGTTTCACACGTACATCTTGCGCTTAATCATTAGCTCAATGCGGCAAAGTCGGTCTGTACCTTTAGCAGAGAAACGACCCCAAAGCATCTTGTTTCCACCTCCATACTTGACTGTAGGGATGGTCAGCATTTTTCTTCCTCCAAGCACGATGAGTCCCCCTCCTCAAGGAGACACATGTACAGTCATCCCAATGAACATCTAAACGATTCAGAGAAGGATTGGGAGAAAGTTCTGTGGTCAGATGAGAACAAACTTGACCTCTTTGGCATTAACTCGACTCGCCGTGTTTGGAGGAAGAAAAATGCTGACTGCAGTGCCTTGAAAAAGTATTCATACCCCTTGAGATTTCCCACATTTTGTCATTTTACAACCAAAAACATAAATGTATTTTATTGGGATTTTATGTGATAGACCAACACAAAGTGTCACATAATTGTGAAGTGGAAGGAAAATGATAAATGATACAAATAAATATGTGAAAAGAAGTGGGGGGGGGGGGGGCATTTGTATTCACCCCCTTTACTCTGATACCCCTAACTAAAATCTAGTGGCCCCTTACCATGTGATCAGCTGTCAGCCAATGACAGCTGATCACATGATGTAAACAGAAGTTTGGTAATCGTTTTTTTTCTTCTCACGCTGACGGAAGAGGAAGAGCCTCTGTGACCACCAGTATCGCCTGACAGTGCCAGCAATCAGTGCCCACAGTAAGTGCTAGCAATCAGTACCACCTATGAGTGCCCACAAGTGCCACCTATCAATGCCCACCAGTGGAGCCAATCACTGCCTCATCAGTGCCACCTAGCAGTGCTGCCTATCAGTGTCACCTACCAGTGTTGATCAGTGCCCATTACTGCCACCCATCAGTGCCCAACAGTGCAAGCTATCAGTGCCACCTATTTGTGCCCTTCAGTTCCACCTATCAATGCCCTTCAGTGCCACCTATCAATGCCCATCAGTGCCACCCATCAGTGCCCACCAATGCCACCTATCAGTGCCCACCAGTGCCACCTCATCAGTGCCCACCAGTGCCGCCTATTAGTGCCCATCAGTGTCGCCTTATCAGTGCCCATCAGTGCAGCCTTATCAGTGCCCATCAGTGCAGCCTCATCAGTGCCCATCAGTGCAGCTTATCAGTGCCCACCAGTGTTGCCTTATCAGTGCCCATCAGTGCAGCCTTATCAGTGCCCATCAGTGCAGCCTTATTAGTGCCCATCAGTGCAGCCTCATCAGTGCCCATCAGTGCAGCTTATCAGTGCCCATCAGTGCAGCCTTATTAGTGCCCATCAGTGCAGCCTCATCAGTGCCCATCAGTGCAGCTTATCAGTGCCCATCAGTGCAGCCTTATTAGTGCCCATCAGTGCAGCCTCATCAGTGCCCATCAGTGCAGCTTATCAGTGCCCATCAGTGCAGCCTATCAGTGCCCATCAGTGTTGCCTTATCAGTGCCCATCAGTGCAGCGTATCAGTGCCCATCAGTGTTGCCTTATCAGTGCCCATCAGTGTCGCCTTATCAGTGCCCATCAATTGTTTTTGTTTAGCATAGGACTAAAGACCAACATTTCAGAAAAAGGAGAAATTATATATACTGAGTAGAAACCCAGTATATGTAGATAAAGGAAAAAGAAAACAAGAAAAAGGGGGTGGGGGGGGGAGAACAGACATTCTCAGATTAAATGAAGTCCTAATCTATGGGAAATCACTATAGAAAAGGCTTATAAGACTGGAGCCTCATTGATACCCGGAGCGAGGGTAGCATCTAAACGCTCTATCCATAACGTCTCCTTTCTCAATATCTGTTTATCCCAATCCCCTCCACGTGGGTCTTTAGGGATAACTGCAAGGGCAATGAAAGAGACCACAGAGGTGTCGAATTTGTGGTATAGATCAAGATGTCTACTCACTGAGGTGACCATTTTCCCACCCGCAGAGTAGTAGACATGATCTTTGATACGAGATCGAAAGTGTCTAATGGTTTTTCCCACATAAAAAGGCTTTGCATTTGCATGTCATTAGATAGATAACCCCTTGAGTCTCACAGTCCGCATGGAACGTGGGGGTGAAAACTTCACCATTAGGAAGTAAGAAACGAGTGTTCTGCTCCCCTTTGCTTACTCTATGCTGATGCAGTCTGGCCTTTGTGGGTTTCTTCAGCTTCAGTCTTTGATTGACGATAAACTTCTTTCTGTCTACTAGAACATTGTATACTGACTTCTATATTTTTATTTATTCTTTGTCTAGCCACAATAATCTTTTGCTCCTGAAGAAGCGTGACGACACGCGTAACATGTTGAGCACAGTTTCTAGTTGAATATGATTATCGTATGTCCACTGTCCAGCCTTACCCTCGGATCTGTACCTACCTTGGATTGACGTTCAGACTTCTGGGTTTTGTATACATGCGTATGGCTCTGTACAGCGGCAACCTTATTGAATATTGAATATTTATGCAATTAGATTGCTTTGTGGTTTTTTAATTGCATTTTATATGTTTTTCCAATAAATAAAATATTTATTTTAGTAATTTACCTTGTATCATTGTGCCTAAAAAGTCCAAAGTCCCCCTCCCTCATATTTCTATACTTCCTGCACAATCTGTATCTCTACCTGTTTATTCTACACCTGATGATGATGATACATTTTTGTCCACAGAGACACTTCAATCGATCGGACACGATTGTGGATATCAATAGGTTGGTGAGGAATGGAACGATTAAAAGACACGATCACACAGGATATGATGGTATTCCTGCACAATCTGTGTCTCTACCTGTTTATTCTACACCTGATGATGATACATTTTCTTTCCGGGAGAATTGTGCAATCAGAGACCTCGAGGAGTTGGCAGCGGAGGGCGAGATTTGTGATTGTGTGCGGGTGAGTGCCGACGCCGTCAGACAGGTTCAGTTTAAATCTTCCACCCATTTATATCCAGTAAATCCAAGATCTGTTCTAAAAATAAACATGGAACGTCATCTGACGGCCTTGGCACACACCAAACACAACAGGGTGAAACAATGTGGCATCACAACATCACCAAGGAAGAGAGAGCCGCACTGAGAGATCGGAGTGAGGGTCATACCATTATCATCCGGAACTCAGATAAGGGAGGGCTGATTGTGGTTCTCAACACTGAACATTACAGACAAGAGGCTATCCGACAATTGTCTGATCGATCTACCTATGTTACATTAAAGGGGGATCCTACCAGAGGGTTTAGAGGTGTGCTTGTGGAATTGATATGTAGGGGTACAGGAGGACTAGGTTTATTGAATTCCAAAGAGGCTTCGTCCCTCATACCAGACTGTCCCGTTCTCCCCACGTTTTATTAATTGCCAAAAACACACAAGGGGCAGACCTATCATACCAGGGATCCATTCCCTGAATGAACGGTTAGGTCAATGGCTGGACAAACAACTACAACCATTGGTGAACCAGCTTCCAGGATTCCTTAAAGATACCAACCATCTTTTATATATTATGAAGGATCTGGAGTGGCAGGAGGAATCTTCATGGGTTACCTTTGATGTAATCAGCTTCTAGTTTCATAGTCAGGTTGAAAGTCCATCCAGTTCAACCATAAAATAAATAAAATTAAAAATATCATACAACCCCATATACACAATCCTATACCCACAGTTATTCCAGAGGATGGCAAAAACCCCAGGGAAGCATGATCCAATTTGCTACGGCAGGAGGAAAAAATTCCTTCCTGATCTCCCAAGAGGCAATCGGATTTTCCCTGGATCAACTTTACCTATAAATGTCACCCAGTTATATTCTGTACATTTAGGAAAGAATCCAGGACTTTCTTATAGCAATCTACTGAGCTGACCAGATCCACCTCTGGAGGGAGTCTATTCCACATTATGACAGCTCTTACTGTGAAGAAACCTTTCCGTATTTGGAGATTAAATCTCTTTTCCTCTAGATGTAAAGAGTGCCGCCTTGTCCTCTGTGATGACCTTAAAGAGAATAACTCAACACCAAGTTCACTATATGGACCCCTTATATATTTATACATGGAGATCATATCCCCTTTTATGTATTTATACATGGAGATCATATCTCCCCTTATATATTTATACATGGAGATCATATCCCCCCTTATGTATTTATACATGGAGATCATATCCCCCCTTATGTATTTATACATGGAGATCATATCCCCCCTTATGTATTTATACATGGAAATCATATCCCCCCTTATGTATTTATACATGGAGATCATATCCCCCCTTATGTATTTATACATGGAGATCATATCCCCCCTTATGTATTTATACATGGAGATCATATCCCCCCTTATGTATTTATACATGGAGATCATATCCCCCCTTATGTATTTATACATGGTGATCATATCCCCCTTATGTATTTATACATGGAGATCATATCCCCCCTTATTTATTTATACATGGAGATCATATCCCCCCTTATGTATTTATACATGGAGATCATATCCCCCCTTATGTATTTATACATGGTGATCATATCCCCCTTATGTATTTATACATGGAGATCAACCCCCCTTTATGTATTTATACATGGTGATCATATCCCCCCTTAATCGCCTCTTCTCAGGAGAGAATAAATTCAGTTCCTCTAATCTCTCCTCATAGCTGAGCTCCTCCATGCCTCTTATCAGTTTGGTTGCCCTTCTCTGCACTTTCTCCAGTTCCCTGATATCCTTTTTGAGAACTGGAGCCCAAAACTGAACTTCATATTCCAGATGAGGTCTTACTAATGATTTGTACAGATGATATCTCTCTCTCTGGAGTCCATACCTCTCTTATACAAGAAAGGACTTTGCTCGCTTTGGAAACCACAGCTTGGCATTGCATGTTATTATTGAGTTTATGATCTACCAAAACCCCCAGATCCTCCTCCACCATTGACTCCCCCAGATCCTTCCCCACCATTGATTTCCCCAGATCCTTCTCTACCATTGATTCCCCCAGATCCTTCTCCACCATGGACTCCCCCAGATCCTTCTCCACTACGGATCCCCCCAGATCCTTCCCCACCATTGATTCCCCCAGATCCTTCTCCACCATTGATTCCCCCAGATCCTTCTCCACCATTGATTCCCCTAAGTCCTTCTCCACCATTGATTCCCCCAGATCCTTCTCCACCATTGATTTCCCCAGATCCTTCTCCACAATTGATTCCCCCAGATCCTTCTCCACCATTGATTCCCCCAGATCCTTCTCTACAATTGATTCCCCCAGATCCTTCTCCACCATGGACTCCCCCAGATCCTTCTCCACTATGGATGCCCCCAGATCCTTCTCCACCATGGATCCTCCCAGTTGTACTCCCCCTAATATGTATGATGCATATTCTTAGCCCCCAAGTGCAGAACTTTACATTTATCTACATTAAACATCATCTGCCACATAGTCACCCAATTAGACAGAGCATTGAGGTTGGCCTGTAAATTGGAGACATCTTGTAAGGACGTTATACCACTGCATAGCTTAGTGTCATCTGCAAAGACTGAAATCTCAGACCCGATCATGTATACAGATAATAAAAACTCCCAGCACTGAACATTGGGGTACACCATTGATAACCTCACACCATTCAGAGTAAGAATCATTAACCACGACTCTCTGAATTCTGTCTTTTAGCCAGTTTTCTATCCATTTACAAATTTATATTTCCAAGCCTGTAGACTTTACTTTACACATGAGTCGTGTGTGGGGAACTGTGTCAAATGCTTTTGCAAAATCCATGTATACCACGTCCACAGCCGCCCCTCTGTCCAAGTATACCACACCCACAGCCACCCCCCTGTCCAAGTATACCACATCCACAGCCATCCCTCTGTCCAAGTATACCACATCCACAGCCACCACTTTGTCCAAGTATACTACGTCCACAGCCACCCCTCTGTCCAAGTGTACCACATCCACAGCCATCCCTCTATCCAAGTATACCACATCCACAGCCAACCTTCTGTCCAAGTATACCACATCCACAGCCACCACTTTGTCCAAGTATACCACGTCCACAGCCACCCCTCTGTCTGAATATACCACGTCCACAGCCACCACTATGTCCAAGTATACCACATCCACAGCCACCCCTCTGTCCAAGTATACCACATCCACAGCCCCCCTCTGTCCAAGTATACCACATCCACAGCCACCCCTCTGTCCAAGTATACCATGTCCACAGCCACCACTTTGTACAAGTATACCACGTCCACAGCCAACCCTCTGTCCAAGTGTACCACATCCACAGCCATCCCTCTGTCCAAGTATACCACGTCCACAGCCACCACTTTGTACAAGTATACCACGTCCACAGCCACCCCTCTGTCTGAATATACCACGTTCACAGCCACCACTTTGTCCAAGTATACCATGTCCACAGCCACCCCTCTGTCTGAATATACCACGTCCACAGCCACCACTTTGTCCAAGTATACCACGTCCACAGCCACCCCTCTGTCCAAGTATACCACATCCACAGCCACCCTTCTGTCCAAGTATACCACGTCCACAGCCACCACTTTGTCCAAGTATACCACGTCCACAGCCACCACTTTGTCCAAGTATACCACATCCACAGCCACCACTTTGTCCAAGTATACTACGTCCACAGCCACCCCTCTGTCCAAGTGTACCACATCCACAGCCATCCCTCTATCCAAGTATACCACATCCACAGCCAACCCTCTGTCCAAGTATACCACATCCACAGCCATCACTTTGTCCAAGTATACCACGTCCACAGCCACCCCTCTGTCTGAATATACCACGTCCACAGCCACCACTATGTCCAAGTATACCACATCCACAGCCACCCCTCTGTCCAAGTATACCACATCCACAGCCCCCCTCTGTCCAAGTATACCACATCCACAGCCACCCCTCTGTCCAAGTATACCATGTCCACAGCCACCACTTTGTACAAGTATACCACGTCCACAGCCAACCCTCTGTCCAAGTGTACCACATCCACAGCCACCCCTCTGTCCAAGTATACCACATCCACAGCCATCCCTCTGTCCAAGTATACCACGTCCACAGCCACCACTTTGTACAAGTATACCACGTCCACAGCCACCCCTCTGTCTGAATATACCACGTCCACAGCCACCACTTTGTACAAGTATACCACGTCCACAGCCACCCCTCTGTCTGAATATACCACGTCCACAGCCACCACTTTGTCCAAGTATACCACGTCCACAGCCACCCCTCTGTCCAAGTATACCACATCCACAGCCACCCTTCTGTCCAAGTATACCACATCCACAGCCATCCTCAATCCAAGTATACCACGTTCACAGCCACCCCTCTGTCCAAGTATACCACATCCACAGCCACCCTTCTGTCCAAGTATACCACGTCCACAGCCACCACTTTGTCCAAGTATACCATGTCCACAGCCACCCCTCTGTCTGAACATACCACGTCCACAGCCACCACTTTGTTTTACTTATCTCTTCATAAAAAGAAATCAGATTTGTTTGACAACTTCTGTCTTTCTCAAATCCATGCTGTCTGTTGCTTAAAATATTTTTTTTCCAGTAAGAACTCGCCTATGTGGTCTTTTATTGGACTCTCCAGTATCTTCCCCACTATAGATGTTAAACTAACAGGTCTATAGTTACTTGGTAAAGACTTTGTCCCCTTTTGAAATATGGGCACCACATTGGCCTAACGCTAGGGTTGCCACCTCATCCCTTTAAAACCGAATGCATAATAATTACACAGATTCTGTGACTGATTATGATAGCAATTGAACTCACTTGGTGCCTCACCCATATTAAATTAGTGTAATTCATATGTGTTCGGGTTTAAAGGGATGAGGTGGCAACCCTACCCTATACCAATCCAGTGGTTCCGTTCCAGTCATTAACGAGTCCGTAAAAATTAGATACAATGGCTTTGAAATGACAGAGCTCAATTCTTTTAGCATCCATGAGTGGATTCCATCAGGTCCAGGTGCTTTATCCACCTTTATTCTCTCTAAATAATTCTGGACCAGATCACCCTTGAGCCATTGTGGATCATTTTGGGCTGTGTCACTACCACCCCCGTTATGAACATGAGCTCCCCCATGCTCCTTTGTATACACAGAACTGAAAAAAGTATTTCATAAATTTGCCTTCTCTTTGTCCCCCACTCTAGGTTACTTTGTAAAGGGCCGACATGCTCAGACCTGACCTTTTTACTATTAATATATTTGAAGAATTTTTGGGGGTTTCTTTTGCAATCTGTCATTCAGTTTGAATGTTTGCTTCCTTGATTTCCTTTTTACATATTCTGTTATATTCTTTGTTACATTTAAACGATGATAGTGTTCCTTCATTCTTTTTTTTTTTTTTTTCAAGAAGTTTTTATGTTGTTTTTTCCAACATACAATAAAAGGTATGACATATATTGTTGTATACAGATATTTTGATAGTTTTGTACATTCACAGATAATATAGACATTACGGTGTTAACTCAAGTCTAAAAAAGGAAAAAGAAAGAGAGCCGTAGTTTTCAGGAGTGTATGCCTATAAGGGGTGATTGGATGGATAGAGCTAGATAGATCCTAACAGAGTAGATAATTGACTGATATGTTAAATGCCTGGATGGAACCGATTAGACATTCTCTGTGAATACTAGATTACTTGATATTAATAGGAGAACCTATGGGTGAGAGGAGAACTCAAACTAGGAGAAAGGGGGGGGGGGGAGGAGGGCTATGTGAAGTATGAGGTTAGGAAGTAGCCTCTTGTGGGGATGTTTTCTTGTTTTGCATCGGCTGGTAGGAGTCGTGGTATGAGAAGGTGGATTGGCTCACATTTGCTATTTCCTCTTGGGAGAGGGATGAGAGCATAAAGGTGTGCCATTTAGAGTGAAAGCGGTCTGAGGAGGATTTCTGTTTGAAGTCCGTGTTAATGCGATCTTTGGTAAGTAGATGTGATAGCTCTCGTTTGACTTGGGTGATGTTGGGGTGCGATGGCGAGATCCAGTTTCTCAAGATTGTTCTTCTTGCGATTAGAAGACAGGTTAGGGACCACCCTTTGTGTGAGGCGTTGATTTTTAAATTCCCTGAGGGGGTTGTGACGCTGACGGTGTATTTTGACCAGGGTAGGAGTATTGGG
Organism: Aquarana catesbeiana; assembly: GCF_042186555.1. Taxonomy (NCBI): domain Eukaryota; kingdom Metazoa; phylum Chordata; class Amphibia; order Anura; family Ranidae; genus Aquarana; species Aquarana catesbeiana. The sequence continues at coordinate 3,547,817 of NC_133324.1, read as the reverse complement.
TCCCAGTAGCCAAAGATAAGGAGTAGCGGGTCCTTGGGTAATTTTAATAGAGTCACTTCGAATATGTAGGCCAGAACTTGGTCCCAAAAAATTGAAATGTAGGAGCAGTCCCAGAAGCGATGGGCCAGGGAAGGTTTCCGGGTGTGGCACAGTGGGCAGAAGGCTTTGCTCACGTCTGATTTTGTCGATGAGAAGGGCATATAGGCTCTGTGAGCTATTTTCAATTGTGTTTCTCTCCATATTTCATTGGGTGTTAGCTTTTGTACAGAGTTGAGGCCTTGCAAGATTTTTTCCACTAAGTTGGAGTCCGGGAAATCTTTATTCCAGTTTTTTATCGATGATGCTGAAAGAGGTGAGGATGACTTAAGTAGAAGGGGTTCGTAGATGTCCGAGATCTTGTACGAGTTGTTTGATATCATTTGGTCTATGATGTTTGTTTGGAATCTTTTATCTGCTTGTTTGCATGTCTCTTTTAGGAAGCTGATGCATTGCCTATAATGAAAGGTATGAGTGGTAGGAAGAGCGAAGGTTTCCGCAATGTTGGTAAATGGCAGTGGTCGGCCCGTCTGGATGTTGCAAAGGGAAGAGAATTTTGTTAAGCCTTTTCGTTCCCATATTCTGAAAGGTTCGTGATCTAGTCCTTGTGGGAAGGCCGGATTACCTTGGATCGGGAAATGTGATGACATGAAAGGAGATGACTTAAGTATTTTCATTGCTTCTCTCCAAGCCACCGCTGTGTCTCTTAATAATAGATTATGTTGGTGGGAGGGGGGGACTGACTTCCATCTGCAGTGTAGAAGGCCCACTAACGAGTAAGGGTGGGCCATGTCGGATTCCAGGGAAAAATTTGAGTAGCGGGAGGATTGCGTTATCCAGTCTATGCTGGTTCTTAGCAGGCATGCTATATTGTACATTCTGATGTGTGGTAAACTGATGCCCCCTTCGCGCCTGGGAAGGTGTAGTTTTTTTAGAGCAATGCGTGGTCTTTTGTTTCGCCAAAGGAATTTTGTTAAGGAGGCATTGAGCGAAGTCACATCTTTATGATGTAACAGTAGCGGAATAGTTTGCAATGGGTATAGTAGTCTTGCGAAGCTGACCATTTTTACCAGGTGGCATCTTCCCAAGAGCGAGAGGGGCAGGTCCATCCAGGCATTTAATTCTTGAGAAATTTTTGATAGTAAAGGAGGGTAGTTTAGATGGTACAATGATGAAGGAATTTTTCCTATTTTTATCCCTAAATAGGTGATATGGGATTTCGCGACCGGGAAAATAGATTGTTGGGTCCATTGTGGTACAGAGTGAGTGCCAATGGGAAGAATTTCGCTTTTGCTGTAATTGATGCGAAGGCCAGAGCACAAGCGGAATTCATCGAACACCCTTTTAATAGTTAACATATCTGAGGGGGGGTTGGCCGAGAATATGAGGACGTCGTCAGCAAATAGGGATGTGCGCATATCATGTGTGCCTATTTTTATGCCATGCAAGGGGGCTACTGATGTTAAATATCTGGAAAGGGGTTCAAGGGCGATATTAAAAAGGAACGGGGATAGGGGACATCCTTGGCGAGTGCCCTTGTGGAGACGAAATTCTTCTGACATGAGGCCTGCTACCACTAATTTTGCTGTTGGGGCTTTGTACATAGCAGAGCTGAGATGATTGAATGGGCCAGTAAATCCCATCTTAGACATTGTCATAGACAGCCAGTCGAAGCTAACGTTGTCGAAGGCCTTTTCTGCGTCTAATGTGATAATGGCGTGGTTGGTGTTTGGGTGGTGAAGTGCATGTTCTAGGGCCATCATGACTTTTCGAATATTGAGGGTGGCGGTTCTACCTTTTACGAAGCCTGATTGAGCGGGGTGAATTAAAGAAGGGATAATGTCTGCCAGCCTGGTGGCCATAATTTTTGAGAGGATTTTCACATCTAGGTTGAGAAGTGATATGGGCCTGTATGAGCCTGGTTCTTGGGGGTCTTTACCCTTTTTGGATAGTAGTTTTATAAGAGCCTGGTTTCCCGACTGTATGTAGGCTCCCCCTGACCAGATATTCTGGTATACTTGGAGGAGGGTGGGTTCCAGAAGGGGTTGTAGGGTCCTGTAAAATTCACTGGTGAAGCCGTCTGGGCCTGGGGCCTTGGAGAGGGTCAGGTGGCGAATGGTTGTTGATATTTCAGTGGGGGTTATAGGAGCGTTAAGGGATTCTAATTGTAGTGTGGAAATCTTAGGCATGGTTATTTTTTCTAGGAAAGCGCGTGCTTTTTGTGTGTCTATGGGGTCTGGGGCGTAGAGCGTAGAGTAAAATTGTTGCATGACTTTGTTAATGGTTTGTGGAGTGGAGTGGAGGGCGCCTGTGCTATCGCGAAGTGATGTAATGTGGGTAGGGCGGAACGGGCCTTTGCATAGACGGGATAGGAGTTTGCCCGCTTTGTTTCCAAATTTGTGAAAGGTGGCTTCTATGTAAGCCTGTTTGGTGTGTTCAAGGGTGCTTGCCCATGTATCGAAATCCCTTTTTGCTGCCTGCCATTCCAAACGATTGGCTGGAGAGTCCGCGGTGTATAAAGTTCGTTGTGCCTGGTGTAGGCGTGAGCTGGCTGCTTTGTATTTGGACAGGGTGTTACGTTTAAAGGAGGTTGTATAGGAGATGATACGGCCTCTTAGGAAGGCTTTACCGGCGTCCCAAAATAGGTTGGGGTCATGTATGTGAGGGGCATTGTTTAGAGAGTATTCCGTCCATGCCTGGGACATATATTGTTGGAAGTCAGTGTTATTGTGAAGGAAGGAAGGGAACCACCAGATGTTGGGGTGTGGGGGTAAGTTTAGATTGTCGAGAGTTACCTCTATGGGAGCGTGGTCGGAAATGGTTATGTCGTGTATTGCAGTGTTCTGGAGGAAAGGGATTAGGTTGTCAGAGCCAAAGAAATAATCTATTCTTGTGAATACTTTGTGTGGGTTGGAGAAGAATGTGAATTCCCTGTCTGTTGGGTGAGATAGACGCCATAGGTCCTGTAGATGAATAGAATCCATGGTGTTTGCGAAGAGAGAGGGGGCGGGAGGGTTGGCGCATGGATTTGAGTTTTTTGGTGAGGATCTGTCATCTATCTGATGGAGGGTGTCATTGAAGTCCCCTCCGATTAGGTGTGGGAGGTGAATGTTTTCTAGGAGCCAACCGGAGAGGTCTGAATAAAATTGCTTGCCTGGGCTGTTGGGGGCATATACATTTGTGATTATAAGTTCTTTAGAGCCTACTTTTACATGTGTGGTGAGCAGACGGCCCTGATTGTCGGTTTTTGTCGACAGGATTGAGCAGGGGAGATTTTTATGTATGAGTAGGAGGACGCCAGCTTTGCGTCCTGCTGCCTCGGAGCCTAGTACAGTGCCTACCCAGAGTTTCTTCATGCGGTGGAAGTCAGGGGCTGAAAGGTGTGTCTCCTGGAGTAAGGCTATATCGGTTTTGAGCCGTCTAAGGTGCCTAAGAATTTTCATTCTTTTTTGAGGGGATCTGAGACCCTTTACGTTCCATGAGATTATTTTCATGTTGGGGGGGGGGTTGTGAAGGGTATGGGCAGATAATGACAATTTATCGTTTTGTGGATGGTGAGTGGAAATACCAGCTATGGCAAGAAGTATGCCATTTTTGTAGTGGTCAAGAGGCATTTTAGATGTGTGGGAGAGATGTTTTGGGCCCTGTAGAAGGGGGAAGAGGGAGAGGGGGGGTATGCCATAAAGAGGAGGCAACATAACGAATAACATAAACAATAATGCTGAGAACTTCACTTTTTTCCGCATGGGATCACTGTGTAAGTCAACTCCCATAACAGGACAGTTATGGTTTGGGGCCCAATTGGCCCGTGGAAGGGTGGCAGGCATCTCTAGATGCGTTTAAACCTGGAATTTTAGGGGGGGGGGGTGAGGGTGAACGTTGCCGTACACAGTGAGACCAGGGGAGCATAACCGTATAGAAAAAAAAAAAAAAACTGTGTTCAAACAGGTATTGCCTGATATAATGATAATAATTCTGAGAACTGAGAACAGTCAAAACATATAACATTATACATTACGTGATGCCGTAAAAGGGAAGGTAGAAAACCTGAGAAGGGACAAGTTGATACTCTGTCCGTAGGTTATATTAGGTAGCCCGCAATGGCGGTTGCAATGTTCAGTTCAGCGAGGAGTGAAGCGATGTTGGTCCGGGTATGAAGATCTGAAGCGTTTGGGGGAATCTTTGCGTGGACTCCGTTGGTCCAGGGAGCGGTTGAGTGGTGTGGAGGGGGTTTGCTGTTGAGTGTTGGAGAGTAACGATCGCACGTATGCTTCCGCTTCTGGTGGGTCCTGGAAGGATAGCTGTTCACCACTGGGTGTCTTGAGGCGTAGGGTGGCTGGGAATGCTAGAGTGAATTTTATTTGTTGCTTGAAGAGTTCTGTGCATATCTGTTGGAAGGCTTTGCGTTTTTTTGAGACCTCGATGGAGTAGTCGGCGAAGATCAGAACCCTCACACCATCAATTTGGAGTGTGCGGGTTTGTCTAAATTTTTGGAGGATGAGAGCTTTGTCGGAGTAGTTTAGATATTTAGCAATGATGGGGCGAGGATTCTTGCGCTCTTCATTGTATGGTCCCATTCTGTGGGCGCGTTCTACCGTGCAGGGGCTCGTTATGCCTAGCGCCTCAGGGATGCGTCGGGAGCAAAGGTCTGATAAGGCAGAAGATTGTAGCAATTCGGGTATCCCCACGAATCGCAGGTTGCTCCTTCTGGACCTATTTTCCAAATCATCAAGTTTTTGTATTATGTATTGATTTGTCTTGTCCTGCGCTTGTTCTGTGGCTTGGGCTTGGTACATCTCTTCTTCCATGTTTGAAAGGCGATGTTCTAGTTCATGTAGCCTGGTGTTATGCTCTCCTAGCTGGGCCTTAATTTGCTTCATCCCCGCATTTACAGCGTTTTCCACAGATGTTGAGATCATGGGGGACAGGAGAGCTGCCACTGCCTGTGCTATGCGCTCTGTAGCATGGTCCCCTGTGAGCTGTGGAGAGGGAGCTGATAATTGAAAGGCCTGAGAGAGAGGGGCCTGAGGAGAGACGGATTGTGGCTGTGGTTGAGCTTGGGAGGCCTGAGGAGATGTGTGTGGGGCTGCACTGCCACTTACTTCCATGTCTGCCGGCTGGGCGCCTGTGTGCAGGTCCGTGTAGGCCGAAGCCGGGACCTCGATTTGCGGCTGGGCCGGCGGCGCCGTCTGGGCCGTGTTGGAACGGGGGCCGCGGAGTTCTACAAAACGGTCCATGTATTGGGTGCTGGAGCCCGAGTTGTTTGAGGGTGGATGCGGGCTTCTGGGCCGGTTTTTTATGCAGATTTTTGTCCTGGTTGCGAGAGCTGTGAGGAGAGACAGCTACTCCATGCGGCGCCGGAACCGGAAGTTTTTATTCTTTTTTTTTTAAAAGCTCTTTTCTTATCGTTTACAGCTTTTTTAACTTTGGACCGTGAGCCACATAGGTTTTATTTTAAGCCTTTTAAACGTATTGCCCATGGGAATATATTTTGCAGTGAGATCACAAACAGTCTTTTTGAAGAAGTCCCTTTTCTGTTCTGTGTCCATCGATACCAATATTCCCTCCCCGTCTAAGTCCTGGAGAGCAGCCCTCATCCTTGGAAAATTTGCTCTCTTAAAGTGAAGTGTTTTTATCTTTCCCGTATGTGTTTGTTGCTTACAGCTAACATTAAATGAAATCATTTTATGGTCACTGCTACCCAGATGTTCCTTTATATGAATATTGGTAATAAGCTCTGCATGGTTTGAGATTACCAGGTCCAGCAGAGCATCATTCCTAGTCGGGACCTCAATAAACTAGACCATAAAATTGTCCTGTAATAGGTTTATAAATGTTTGCCCTTTCACTGTTCCAGCAGTGCCATTACATAGTTACATAGTAGGTGAGGTTGAAAAAAGACACAAGTCCATCAAGTCCAGCCCATGTGTGTGATTATGTGTCAGTATTACATTGTATATCCCTGTATGTTGCGGTCATTCAGGTGATTATAGTTTTTTGAAACTATCGATGCTCCCCGCTGAGACCACCGCCTGTGGAAGGGAATTCCACATCCTTGCCGCTCTTACAGTAAAGAACCCTCTATGTAGTTTAAGGTTAAATCTCTTTTCTTCTAATTTTAATGAGTGGCCGCGAGTCTTGTTAAACTCCCTTCTGCGGAAAAGTTTTCTCCCTATTGTGGGGTCACCAGTCCGGTATTTATAGATTTGAATCATATCCCCTCTCAAGCGTCTCTTCTCCAGAGAGAATAAGTTCAGTACTCACAACCTTTCCTCATAACTGATATCCTCCAGACCCTTTATTAGCTTTGTTGTCCTTATTTGTACTCGCTCCATTTCCAGTACATCCTTCCTGAGGACTGGTGCCCAGAACTGGACAGCATACTCCAGGTGCGGCCGGACCAGAGTCTTGTAGAGCGGGAGAATTATCGTTTTATCTCTGGAGTTGATCCCCTTTTTAATGCCAATATTCTGTTTGCTTTGTTAGCAGCAGCTTGGCATTGCATGTCATTGCTGAGCCTATCATCTACTAGGACCCCCAGGTCCTTTTCCATCCTAGATCCCCCCAGAGGTTCTCCCCCCAGTCTATAGATTGCATTCATATTTTTGCCTCCTAAATGCATTATTTTACATTTTTCTACATTAAACCTCATTTGCCATGTAGTCGCCCCTCCCCTATTCATTTGTTCAGATCTTCTTGCAAGGTTTCCACATCCTGCGGAGAAGTTATTGCCCTGCTTAGCTTAGTATCGTCTGCAAATACAGAGATTGAACTGTTTATCCCATCCTCCAGGTCGTTTATGAACAAAATAAATAGGATTGGTCCCAGCACAGAACCCTGGGGAACCCCACTACCCACCCCTGACCATTCAGAGTACTCCCCATTTATCACCACCCTCTGAACACGCCCTTGTAGCCAGCTTTCAATCCATGTACTCACCCTATGGTCCATGCCAACGCACCTTATTTTGTACAGTAAACGTTTATGGGGAACTGTGTCAAATGCTTTTGCAAAATCCAGATACACCACGTCTACGGGCCTTCCTTTATCTAGATGGCAACTCACCTCCTCATAGAAGGTTAATAGATTGGTTTGGCAAGAACGATTCTTCATGAATCCATGCTGATTACTGCTAATGATACCGTTCTCATTACTAAAATCTTGTATATAGTCCCTTATCATCCCCTCCAAGAGTTTACATACTATTGATGTTAGGCTAACTGGTCTGTAATTCCCAGGGATGTATCTTGGCCCCTTTTTTAAATATTGGTGCTACATTGGCTTTTCTCCCATCACCTGGTACCATTCCAGTCAGTAGACTGTCAGTAAAAATTAGGAACAATGGTCTGGCAATTACTTGACTGAGCTCCCTAAGTACCCTCGGGTGCAAGCCATCTGGTCCAGTTGATTTATTAATGTTACGTTTTTCAAATCTATTTCTAATTCTGTCCTCTGTCAGCCATGGGGGTGCTTCCTGTGATGTGTCATGAGGATAAACATTACTCCAGTTAATTTCCAAGTAGTTAAAATCCCCCATTATTATCACCATCCCAGCCCTTGTAGCCCTTTCAATCTGTGCATGGAGCTGAGTCTCCACCTCTTCGTTAACATTGGGTGGTCTATTCACATGGGGGGTGGGATATGGGGCCCCCCTTTTTTTTCAGATTCTGATAAGCCCCTTGCCCGCAGACCTCCACAGCCACTGCCCAGGGTTGTCAGGAAGAGGCTCTGGTCGCCATTAACACAGGGACAAGTTGCCTGTAGCACCCCCCCATGTTGAGGGCATGAGGCCTGGTACTGTTCAAGAGGGTGGGGGGCGCTCATTTGTCCCCCCCTCTTTTCCTGGTCTGCCAGGCTACATTCTTGGATAAGGGTCTGGTATGGATTTTGGGGGGGACCCCACGCCATTTTTTTTTTTTTTTTTCATTTTGGCACGTGGTTCCTCTTAAAATCCATACCATTATTTTTTATAATTTTCTATTGCCGGCAAATTCAGCAATGTTTTTTTTTTTTCATTCAGCTGTTAGTGGGGAAGCCTGCTGACAGCTGATGACTAAGGAGAGGTGGCCGGTTTCCCACCCCCGCTCTCTAACAACCTATTGATGTGCAAACATCAATAGTGTGTGACTGAGGGGAGACATTTGAGTGTAAGCCCCTCTCACCTAACTGTTAGTGGAGCTCGAGATGATGAGGATGGACACTTACACAATTCCCATACAAGCAACCCTGGTGATGGAGAGAGGGTGACACATACCTGACTGTGGGGTCCAAAGTGACAAGGGTGGTCTCTTGCACAATTCCTGTTCAAGCACCTCTGGTAGTGGAGACAGGAACTCCTAGGGTAGTGGAAGGACACAGCGGCCAGGAAGATGAAGTGGTGAACTTGAGCTTGGAAACACAGACATCCACCTAGTATGGATTCAGGTCTCAAGCTGTGTTTGGCCGCAGCCAGACAGACAGGTACACAATCACGATCAGGTTCAAGGTCGGGGACAGGCAGGAGTTAGCAATGTGCTGAAAGCGAGGTACCAAGTGAACGTGGTCATGCCGGGGTTGATAACACAGATGAGCAGCAGACATAACAGGCAAGGGCAATCTAAAGGGAAGTGTTTAGGTGTAGCCGGGTCATTAACAAGGTTAGCAGGTTTTCAGGAACTCAGAACATGGAATCAGTGCTGAAAACAATCAAGCAATGAGGCTAAACAGGTCTCATGCGCCACCAGGCTCCAGGATCTGGGGGCACGTCCACATAGGTGTATGTGCAGAGGCCCGTGCATGCTCATGCACATGCGCATTCTTGTCCTTTGTGCACCTTATTAAACTTCTATGCTCATGAGCCACCATGAAGATGAGCGCAACCAGCCTGAGGTTCCTGACAGTCCCTGTGGTGCTCCTACTAATATGAATGTCTCAGTGTTCACCAAGCTATAAATACAGAATTATAGTGTCTGCCTCTAGAGGAATATTAGATTGTGAGCTTTTCTGGTCCAAAGACAGATGTGACTGGGTCAATGTTCTCTGTACAACTCTATTTTTAAAGATATGGTATGTTATTCACTAGACTGTGGTCGGGATATTAGAGTAAGTTCTGCTGGTATAGAGACTGATTTGAGCAATTCCTCTACTTCTACATTAGAGTTATAGATTTCAGATTTCACTGAACTTATTGTATTTTCTCTCTCTTTCTTATCTTCTTACAGCTGTGATCACCTGATGGGACCAGAATATGGAAGTGTTCAAGATACATGTTCTGCACAATGTCGGTGTTTGTGTGTGTTTCTGTCTTTTATTACTCCTACCATATAGAACTTGAACATCTGATGAGATCTCAGGAACTTCCCATTACTATAGTGAAGATGAATTTCCAGGAACTTCCCATTGCCACAGACACCATTACAGCTCTGGATAGTCGAACATTTATCATCTCTCCGTATTATGAGCCTAGAGTTGGTCAATCAGTCTGGGTCATCGCCATCACCCATGTATCTGTAAAAGAACTCTACTGTATCTCCCATTGTTCCTCCGATCAGAGCGTCTTCATGAGGGAACAAATAGTTCGTCACAGTGACAGATTTGAGTTCCCATTTGGGAAAACAGATCTCCTATGTGCAGAACCTTCTGGGTGTGATTACACTTATATTTATTTCTCTTCAACTGTCTCCACAAATACAAGTCAGAGCCTCCTGTTTGAAGTCAGGAACCGTCCACCACAGCCAATCTCCTCCAATTTCACGGTCTGTATTTCTGCTTTGTATGGAAACTACAACAATGTCCTCCAGGTGATCCAGAGTATTGAGATGTACAAGATTCTGGGGGCCTTCAGAGTCACCATCTATAACACCAACTGTTCCCAGGATGTAAATAAGGTGTTTTGTTGATGAAGGAATTCTAGATATGGTGCCATGGCCAATAGACCACTGTCTTCTGACATTGACAGGATGGCAGTATCCTGAAGGACTCAACAATGAGATTGGATATTTTGGACAAACTGCAGCCCTAAATGATTGTCTATACAGGAACATGTACAAAAGTAAGTTTGTTCTCTTCAATGACATTGATGAAATTATTCTTCCAGTCAAGGACTGGGACTGGTCATCACTAATGGAGAATCTCCAGAAAAAACACCCAGATACAAGTGTCTTCTGCATTGAGAATCACGTCTTCCCCACTTCAGTCAACATCTCCGGATTTGACAAGTGGTCTCATGTTCCCAGGGTCAATATTCTCACTCACCGTCTTTGACTTCCTATAAACCGGAAATTTTTCAATGGCCACAAAATGACTGTAAATCCATGAGATGTACTTCAGATCTCCAACCACTCAACTCTAAAACACAGAAGGAATTGGAAGAAACTATACCTCTCCATAGCTTGCTCAAAGCACCCCACATTTTTGGGAACCTTCCGGCCATTGGATATTTGTACATGAAACCTAGTTCACTATAAGACAATGAGACTGGTTCTTCTTTTTTTGTCACTTCTTTGAACCTTGATCATGTCCTGAAGAAGTGGTGAAATGCACAAGGGCTCATTGTACAAATTGTATCATTTTCATATGATTTTTAACCTTCTGAACACTGTGATTATATCATGTATTTTTTTCAATAAACATGATTTTTGTTACTTCTCCATTGTTTCCATGCCTCTAAAGTCCAACCTGTGGTTACTTTTCTAGTACCCCTCCTTTCTTGCTCCCTGTACTTATCAACCATAACTGATATCGCAAGTAGTCAAAATGGATGGAGATTGAATTAGATCCTTCACCCGGCACGTTTCGGAGTCTACAAGAGATACTCCTTCCTCAGAGGTAGATAGGATACAGAAACTCTATAAAGTAAGTACAAACAGTCAAATGCCTATACATGTCATCAGCAAATACTGTAATATTGCAGAAATCTTGTAAATGCACAACTAACAATCACAACAACCAGATGCTTATAGCACACTCCATAGGATTAAAAACGGCATCAAAAGCAACACAGTGGTCACAGGAGTCCGCCATCTGCCTTTGGAGACCCAGTGTGTAAAAATTATAGTAGCAAGCCCAAAAATTATCAAAAAAGGGGTCAGCGCACGTGGGACATGAAGAAGGACCAGCTGAGGCCCTTGGAAAGGATACTATGATAGAAAGGAAAAGTAGAAAAAGACATGATATACATATAAGAAAGACACGTTGTGTAAATGATTGCCTACGTATAGAAGTCATGGTTTTGTATGCCTACCCGGGTATATGCTCAGGGGCGAAATAGAAAAAACAGGTGTCCTTCTTCTGAATATAAAGGAAACGCTGCAGGGACAGAATATATATAAAATCATATAGCTGTTAATACTATAAAGCTGATATGACAGAGCTATATCAGCGATAGTGCTATATGTGGTTCTGGTTCAAACAGTGTGAAGATAAAGTCCATCACACATGTTCAGAGCATACAGCCACAAAGGATGATGCACGACTCCATGGAACTCGGCACAATTGTTTATCCATTTGGTGTTTGGACAGCACAAATGTCTGTGGTAAGAGAGTGCAGACCACAGAAGGAATGCCTTGAAATCCACAGGCAAGGATACCCCCACAGAAGTAAATTTCCAACCATCCCAAGAATGGATCTTTAAAACCACAGAAAAGAGAAAAAAAGTATCCCTCAGAGCAAGGAAAGCATCAGGCTAAACATTTTACCTTAGAAGCTATAGGTGTCCTGCTTGTGTCTCTTAGAATGGTCTCATGTGAACAGGTTGCATTTCCTGTCCACAATCACTGACCCTCTTTTAAATGTGTACAGCTGCTAGTGCTGACGCCCCCAGCGATCAAAAGCAGCTGGGCGCCGTCAGCTCGAATGGGAACCATCCATATCAGCCTGTGGATGGCAATGCCAAGCTGCTGCTAACAAAGCAAACAGAATATTGGCATTAAAAAGGGGATCAACTCCAGAGATAAAACGATAATTCTCCCGCTCTACAAGACTCTGGTCCGGCTGCACCTGGAGTATGCTGTCCAGTTCTGGGCACCAGCCCTCAGGAAGGATGTACTGGAAATGGAGCGACTACAAAGAAGGGCAACAAAGCTAATAAAGGGTCTGGAGGATCTTAGTTATGAGTAGGGATGAGCTTCGAGTTCGACTCGAACATCGGCTGTTCGCCAGTTTGCCGAACAGCGAACAATTTGGGGTGTTCGCGGCAAATTCGAATGCCGCGGAACACCCTTTAAAAGTTTATGGGAGAAATCAAAAGTGCTAATTTTAAAGGCTTATATGCAAGTTTTTGTCATAAAAAGTGTTTGGGGACCTGGGTCCTGCCCCAGGGGACATGTATCAATGCAAAAAAAAGTTTTTTCGGGAGCAGTGATTTTAATAATGCTTAAAGTGAAACAATAAAAGTGTAATATTCCTTTAAATTTCGTACCTGGGGGGTGTCTATTGTATGCCTGTAAAGGGGCGCATGTTTCCCGTGTTTAGAACAGTCTGACAGCAAAACGACATTTTAAAGGAAAAAAAGTCATTTAAAACTAATCGCGGCTATTAATGAATTGCCGGTCCGACTATACACATAAAAGTTCATTGATAAAAACGGCATGGGATTTCCCCACAGGGGAACCCCGAACCAAAATTAAAAAAAAAAAATGACGTGGGGGTCCCCCTAAATTCCATACAAGGCCCTTCAGGTCTGGTATGGATATTAAGGGGAACCCAGGCCAAAATTAAAAAAAAAAATGACATGGGGGTCCCCCTAAATTCCATACCAGACCCTTTAGGTCTGGTATGAATTTTAAGGGGAACCCTGCGCCTAATTAAAAAAAAAACGGCGTGGGGTCCCCCCAAAAATCCATACCAGACCCTTATCCGATCACGCAACCTGGCAGGCCACAGGAAAAGAGGGGGGACGAGAAAGAGCCCCCCCTCCTAAACCGTACCAGGCCACATGCCCTCAACATTGGGAGGGTGCTTTGGGGAAGCCCCTCAAAACACCTTGTCCCCATGTTGATGAGGACAAGGGCCTCATCCCCACAACCCTGGCCGGTGGTTGTGGGGGTCTGCGGGCGTGGGGCTTATATGGAATCTGGAAGCCCCCTTTAACAAGGGGACCCCCAGTTCCCGGCCCCTCCCCCGTGTGAAATGGTAAGGGGATACAAAAGTACCCCAACCATTTCACTAAAAAACTGTCAAAAATGTTAAAAATGACAAGAGACAGTTTTTGACAATTCCTTTATTTAAATGCTTCTTCTTTCTTCTTTCTTTTATCTTCCTTCATCTTCTTCTTCTGGTTCTTCTGGCTTTTCTGGTTCTTCCTCCGGTGTTCTCGTCCAGCATCTCCTCCGTGGCGTCTTCTATCTTCTTCTCCTCGGGCCGCTCCGCACCCATGGCATGGGGGGAGGCTCCCGCTCTTCTCTTCATCTTCTTCTCTTCTTCATCTTCTTCTCTTCTTCTTCTCCGGGCCGCTCCGCATCCATGCTGGCATGGTGGGAGGCTCCCGCTGTGTGATGCGTCTCATCTTATGACGGTGCTTAAATAATGGGGGACGGGGCCACCCGGTGACCCCGCCCCCTCTGACGAACGGTACATGATGGGACTTCCCTGTGGCATTCCCCGTGATGTCACAGGGAAGTCCCGTCAAGTCACCGTGCGTCAGAGGGGGGAGGGGTCACCGGGTGGCCCCCCGCTATTTAAGAACCGTCAGAAGAGGAGACACGTCACACAGCGGGAGCCTCCCAGCATGGACGCAGAGCGGCCCGGAGAAGAAGATGAAGAAGAGAAGAAGAGAAGAAGATGAAGAAGAGAAGAAGATGAAGAAGATGAAGAGAAGAGCGGGAGCCTCCCCCCATGCCATGGGTGCGGAGCGGCCCGAGGCGAAGAAGATAGAAGACGCCGCGGAGGAGATGCTGGACTAGAACACCGGAGGAAGAACCAGAAGAACCAGAAGAACCAGAAGATGAAGGAAGATAGAAGAAAGAAGAAGCATTTAAATAAAGGAATTGTCAAAAACTGTCTCTTGTCATTTTTAACATTTTTGACATTTTTTTAGTGAAATGGTAGGGGTACTTTTGTACCCCCTTACCATTTCACACAGGGGGGGCCGGGATCTGGGGGTCCCCTTGTTAAAGGGGGCTTCCAGATTCTGATAAGCCCCACGCCCGCAGACCCCCACAACCACCGGCCAGGGTTGTGGGGATGAGGCCCTTGTCCTCATCAACATGGGGACAAGGTGTTTTGGGGGCTCCCCCAAAGCACCCTCCCAATGTTGAGGGCATGTGGCCTGGTACGGTTCAGGAGGGGGGCGCTCTCTCGTCCCCCCCTCTTTTCCTGCGGCCTGCCAGGTTGCGTGCTCGGATAAGGGTCTGGTATGGATTTTTGGGGGGACCCCACGCCATTTTTTTTTATTTTGGTGCAGGGTTCCCCTTAAAATCCATACCAAACCTGAAGGGTCTGGTATGGAATTTAGGGGGACCCCCACGTCATTTTTTAAAAAAATTTTGGCCGGGGTTCCCCTTAATATCCATACCAGACCTGAAGGGCCTGGTATGGAATTTAGGGGGACCCCCACGTCATTTTTTTTTTAAATTTTGGTTCGGGGTTCCCCTGTGGGGAATTCCCATGCCGTTTTTATCAATGAACTTTTATGTGTATTTTTGCTGTCAGATTGTTCTAAACACGGGAAACATGCGCCCCTTTACAGGCATACTATAGACACCCCCCAGGTACGAAATTTAAAGGAATATTACACTTTTATTGTTTGACTTTAAGCATTATTAAAATCACTGCTCCTGAAAAAACTGACGTATTTAAAACTTTTTTTTGCATTGATCCATGTCCCCTGGGGCAGGACCCGGGTCCCCGAACACTTTTTATGACAATAACTTGCATATAAGCCTTTAAAATTAGCACTTTTGATTATTCATGTCCCATAGACTTTAATGGTGTTTGCATGTTCGAACAAACTTTTTTCCTGTTCGCGTGTTCTGGTGCGAACCGAACAGGGGGGTGTTCGGCTCATTTCTAATTATGAGGAAAGGTTGTGAGCTCTGAACTTATTCTCTCTGGAGAAGAGACGCTTGAGAGGGGATATGATTTCAATAAACAAATACAGTACTGGTGACCCCACAATAGGGAGAAAACTTTTTCGCGGAAGGGAGTTTAATAAGACTCGTGACCACTCCACTCCACTAACCTTAAACTACGTAGAGGGTTCTTTACTGTAAGAGCGGCAAGGATGTGGAATTCCCTTCCACAGGCGGTGGTCTCAGCGGGGGGGCATTGATAGTTTAAAAAACTATTAATCACCTGAATGACTGCAACATACAGGGATATGTAATGCAATACTGACACATAATCACACACATAGGTTGGACTTGATGGACTTTTTTTAACCTCACCTACTATGTAACTATGTAACTATCAGAAAAAAGTTGCTTTAATCATAAATTCAACTATTTTATTATTGGCGCATTCGATTTTGTTCTAAATCACAATTATTTTACTTTCAACGGTTCCCACTTCCTCCAGGTGCAGGGAGCAGCGATGGGGACTTGCTGTGCCCCATCCTATGCCAAGCTGTATCTGGGGGAGTGGGGACGTATGGTTGGTACTTCGGATGACTTGGCCTCGCTCTTTAACCATGTGACCCTGTGGTTTAATTTCATCGACGATATTTCCTTGGTCTGGAGTGGCTCCGACGAGCTGCTACATTCTTTTGTGCAGCGTCTCAATATCAACACCTTCAACCTCAGCTTCACAAAGTCCTGTGATCCAGCAAAAATTGAGTTCTTAGATGTATATATCTACAAAGACAGTGAGGGCCTTCTATCAAGCAGCCTTTAGTGTAAACCCGCCGCTGGAAATGACATTCTACATGCCACTCGTTTCCACCCTAGGAGTCTGGTCAATTCGATCCCTTTTGGCCAATATCTTCGCATTAGATGAAATTGCTCAACTGACATCACATTTAAAGAAGAAGCCGATAAACTAAAAGTGAGACTTTAAGCCCGTGGATACTCCAATGAGTGCCTTAAGTGAGCTTTCAAAAAAGCTACTACCAAAACTAGGCAAGAACTATTATATAAAACCAAAACCCACAAATCCGATGCTAATCAATTAAGAATCATCACCCCTTTTTCCAACCAGCAGGAGCGTTCTAAACAAATCATTAACAAATACTGTCACATTCTAACACTTGACCCTATAGCCGGAGCCTGTGTACCCGAACGTCCAGCCTTTACATTCTGAAGAGCTAGATCTCTGAGAGACAAATTGGTCTCGAGTGAGTTCAGAGAAGGTGGTAGGGGTCCCTGCAAAAGGCACTTTTAGTTGTGGGGGATGTGGGTATTGCCAATACATGAACACCTCTATGAACCCAGGTCTTCCAAACAGAACCAAATTTACTCCTAGACACTATGCCAATTGTCGTACTCAAGGCGTCATGTATTCGCTTCAGTGTGATTGTTCCTGTTTTTACGTGGGAAAGACCAAAATGGAATTCTGGCAGAGAGCATACGTCACATCCGCAGTATGAACATTGGTGTATTGGCCCAGTGTGTTTTTGTTTCTGAGTGCGGCTATACCATTTCCAAAGCCTCTTATCCCTTTATATCATTATCATGTTCCTTTTTCCCCCTGTGTTCCATTTATGTCCTCTCCCATCTGAATCACCCAGGCCATATGGTCCGCCCCCTCTGAGGGGCTTTGACAACGGCTTCTTTGGGCTCTGGTGTTTGGGATTTTCATGCACCTTTGAGCCCTATGTGTGTCAGTGGGAAGACGACACAGCACGCTGCACCGTCACGTGATCGGCGTCTGCTCGTGATGATGTCCCGCAATGGCATCGTCTGCGACTGGAGCCGCAATTTAGTGTCACCGTGGCCATACACGCCTGTGTCGGTGGTGTGGCATGGTGCGCTACCGGCTTGGGGGTGGGGCAATCGTGGAGTGTCATTCAGGTAAAGAGAGGCCTGGAGTCAGCCCCAAAGACATAACGGAGGGACGGGCATGACAGGGGTTAACTGGAGTAGGAACCGAGGAGGAGAAGGAGGAGTGCGGTGGAGGGACGTAGATGGGGTGGAGCCTTGGAAGGGGAAGTGACGCGGCACGAGGAGGGAGGCAGCCTCAGTCGGAACAGGGAGAGCGGAGCAGCTTCCCGCCCTACATGTTGAGGTCATTTTTCCTGTTGGGGTTGAGGGACTGGAGCGTCCCCAAGAAAAAGTGGTGCACTTGGCGGGGTGCAAGGTCCTTTTAGGTCATGTGGGAACTTAAAAGTTATGGTGTAGGGACCCGTCTGAGGTACGGCTCCCAGTTGGTACGGGTACCTGCTAGGTGTCTCCGAGGCGGTGGTTCGCGACTGGAGGCCTTAGAAGTGGCTAACAGGTACGGGTCTGGCTTATGCCATTGGGACTTTGGGCTCCATTATTGTCAATAAAGCTGTATGTTATGTTTAAAAAGGTTATTGATATGTTAATTATTGGATATTTATATATTTGGTTAATAAAACGGCTGCTACAGCCAATTTACCCCAGTTATGTGTGGTGTGGTCATTAGAGGTAAAGGGGGGTGGGTCATTGGCATAGCAGAGAACAAGCCATGGTTAATACCATAGTCATGTCACAGTTGGAGCTTCTTCCCCACACCCCCTTCCTGTTGTGGTTACTATAAAAACCTTTCATCCCATTATGATCTCTGCTTCATTCTGGAGACACAGGGAATCAATGCCCCTATGACATCCAGTAGGTAAGACCCAGTGCTGGGATCTGCTGACACCTGTCAAAAGAGCATAGTACTTTTTGCAATGATGGGGTCATTTTCCCTGTGCAATATAAAAGGTGGGATAATTCTCCCGGTGTAATATAAATGTATACTATTTCTGATTTGTTGTCTTTTTAAGTTTGGCTGCTGATTGTTTTGCATTATGATTTATTTATTTATTTATTTCTCCCTTCTTTCGCATATATACCCAGATCCGTGTTGGTTTGCCCCTTGAGACTTCTCCGGCCCCCCTTGTGGGAGGCATTTTTTAGACACGGGGTGGGGTGGGGGGTCATGTGGACATGGTTTATCTCCATCTTGCTTTGGCTTTATGACTCTGCTTTGGCGTCGTAGTTTCCTCTTACTTGCTGACTTCTGATATCCTTTGTTTGAAACACTCAACACATGAGGTCAGTATTGACACCTACAGCTAAGTTTTGTGCTTTTTCTTTGTAAATAACTGTGAAGATGATTAGCTTATGAATTATGGAATATTTTGAATATTTTGAATTTTGTGTGTAATTATGTTTATATTAATATTGTAGATTGTATCTGGAAGTCCTTAGCCCATTTTCCCTGAAGAAGACCCTTACCTTATCTGTTGAAACGCGTTGGATTTCCCCTGTCTCCCCAACAGCCGATTTGGGCCTCTTCCAGCTGTCTGTCTTTTGACTGTTTTCTCACATCATGTGTTTCAGTTTTACTTATTTTTTTGTATCATGCCATTTACTGATTGTAAGAAAATTCGAAATTTTCTTTTATAAATTTTCTACTTTTCTGAGTGTTCATGGTCCGAGAAACCCTGTTTTTACATATTGTACTGGGGATGTGGACCTGAACCTCCTTTCTTCCAGCTAGTTAGCAAAACATTTTTTGTTTTTATAAATGTTCTACTTTTCTGAGTCATCACCCGTGGTATGAACAACCATGGATCCATGGCTATCCCTTCTATATACCAATCCTAATGGATACCTCCATCTTAACCAACAAATAATAAACCAATACACTGGAGATGTAAAACACCCCCCCCCTCCATGATTGTAAATATTAATGTACAGCATGTTCTATTAACGATTACTAAGGAAACATTGTAGGTCAAATTCTTTGTTCAACCCCCCGACACCAAAGTCCCCCATTTGGTTTATCCACCACGACCCTCTTTTGCTTATTTACTTAATAAAATTAGAACCTCTCCAATGATGCTTTGGAGCCTCTATCCCCCAGAATTGCAATTTTATTATGTT